>NC_056744.1:784551335-784886335 GCF_019279795.1 Protopterus annectens
ACACACACACATACATCAAGCTGATCCTAGCCCAGTTAACAAACTGCAAATAAATAAGCAAGTTTTCCTAAAAAAACACAAAACAAAACAACTCTGACCTTAATATCTCCTCAGACTACACAAAAACTGACAACTTCAGCACAAAACTACTAGGAGTTATCATTGATAACGAGTTAAAATTTGATCTGCACATTGACACTACAGTAAAAAAAATCACACTGCAAACTAGGCTCTCTTTACAGAGCAAACCACCTAAGTGATCATATTAAAATAAAATACTGACACTTCTCTTCTCCTTCCTACCTTCCTTTATGCTTCAGTTGTTGTTTCTTTCAGCTTTTTCTGGTCAGGGGTCGCCACAGCGGAACTCCGGTCTGCTAATGATTGGTAGTTGATTTTTACGTGACGAGTTGCCGGCCCTGATGCACAACCATCAACGAAGGTACGCCCATTCACGCATGTCTCCTCACAGAAGACACTCTAGCTGAGAATTGAACGGGACAAGTCTTGCTGTGAGGCGACAACGCTACCGCAGCAGCACTACCACCGCGGATATACCTTTATGCTTCAATAGTACTCACAAATCTCAATTCAATTCTTCATCCAAACACAAGCTAAAAATCACGCACTGAAAAATTAGCAAATTCACCTGCAGCCTTCCCAGCCACTTCCATCACTGCTTGGAGCTTGGTACCCTCAAATGGCTTCAACTTCAACACATCACCCTTTCCCAGTAGCTCACAGCATACAAAATACTTCACCATCCACTTAAAACATGCTCACTGTCAAATCTCATCCAATGGCATTTACAAAATAGAACCCTGAGATTCTCAGAACTTAAACTATTTTTTGCTAATAAAGATAGTAACTATTATGGTGACTCACTATTCCTTGTCGCCATCTCCAAGACATGGAACAAACTTCCATACCACACCAGGCTTTTAAATAACCTGCAACAATTCAAATCAGCTGTAAAATATCATCTGACAGCTAGCAAACTATGCAAATGTTGCAGTCCATAGGATCATTGTTTAACACGTCTTCCTTGACAGCCTCCATTCCTCTTCCAAGGGTTCAAATGATACAATTCCAGATCAAAAAGATTATTCAAAATTCTTCTCTCTCTCTCTCTCTCGGTTCAAGTGATCCTTCAAACGTTAGGGTCAATGTCTGCTGCAATAGTTCTGGTTCTGTTACCAAGATATCAGATGAGAATCTTTCACTGGACACTAACAACTCAGTGGTCTATTCACCAGTCTTTTTTCACCCAGATCACGATAACTTGGGCATGCAAAAATTACCTTCTTTGGTGAATTTACTCCAGTCGAGTTCTTCAAGGTTGCCTGTTCGCTCTTCTTCAGCCCAAATCCACAGTGACTGCAGACACTTCCCAAATTGGGTTGGGGAGCACTTCTTGGAGGTGATTACACATATCAATGTCCTAGAAATGAGAGCAGTCCTCCTAGCATTGCAGGCCTTCCAAGACACACTCCCCTCTGGAACCGTTGCAATTCAGATGGGACAGTATGTCAGTGGTCTGGTACATCAGCAAGCAAGGAGGACCCAAATCTTGCCACCTTTGTCAAGAAGCATTGAGAGTGTAGCAGTGGGCAGTCTCATCCAGTCAATTTCTGTTAGCAATGCACATCCCCGGGAAATCCATTGTGATAGCTGATAAGCTGAGTAGGTCCATTCTAGTGCCTCTTAAGTGGTCTTTCAAAATGAAAGTGGCAGAAAAGATTTTCCATCGATGGGGCCAACTTTGCTACTATATTTTGCATCTCCCCTCAAGTGCAACAGATTCTTTGCCCTTATCCCCCCCTCCCACAGGAGTCACCAAGAGACCCTCTTCTCCACAGTTAGCCTCCCCTCAGTCTTCTCTGCACCTTCCCCTAATACCGCTAATGCCCAAATTTCTTCAGAAAGCATCACGACTGAAGAGCACAGTCATTCTCATTGCCACAACTAGGTCATTGTATAACCACAAGGCCTGTACGAGTGCAAAATTATGTACTGTACTTTGATTTCCAAAGAAAATCAGGTTACTATGTCAGTTTCACTGTAGAAGTAAGCAAAATACCTTAGATTATGTCTACCCCTGATTAATATGCTCATCATTCATTTTCACAGATAATTGATTCTGAACAAAGAAGCAGAACTTACTGTTTTGACTGTGTAGCTAAACTGATTCTGAAGAAACAGTTGACACATAGGGTAATTATTTTGCCTGTAGCACCCAAACTCTAATCAGGTCACTGATTCAACAGCCATGTAAGAGAAGAAGAAAAACAAGAATTTTGTTTTGGAAAATGATGTTTGCTGCATCTTATGTGATGAAATTGCACTTGAACTGTTTGGGTGAATACAGTGCTGTCATGAACATAAGTAGCACAATTTTCTAAGACTTTGTATTCTTAAGAGGTTTATTATTTTGTTTTCTGAAAAAGAGAGTTTAGACAGCTATTTAACTTCCATTAAACCACTGTACTGTTTCAGTGCCATGCACCCCAATCCCAGAGTGATTTAACTTTCGAAAATTGTATTCCTACATGTGTTTCTTTCTATGTAGTATTTCGTATAACCAGAAAAAAGAATCCAGTGGCTTGTGTAAAACACTTTAAAGAGTACTGTTCTACAGTTATCACAGTGGATTAGTATGAGCTGTTAGCAAGTTGCTTCCTGTAGTATAGGGCTTGATTCCCTCAGCCTGTATTTGCCTGACGTGAAACTCTGAGCTAGTCACTTAAGCAGACAGTGTTATTTGGTTAGGCTCATCGGTGGTCTCCTGGCTTTCATGCCTAGTAACTACCTATGAACCTAAAAGGCATTTGCCTTATTGGCAGACTGGGTCCAGCCTTATGGGACAACATTCCTCAGGTATAAAAGGCCAAGATATTCTCCCAGGGTTTAGGTTACCCTTGCAGAACATTTCCACAATGAATTTTCTTGTAATTGCTTCAGGGACTATGGATGACAATGCTCCTCAAACCAAATGCTGACTGTGAGTACGACCAAGCCATTAATCTTTTGTAATTATGAATACACTGTATATTTATTTCAAATACTTAATTCATAGACAGCTAACCCCAACACTTAATTATGTCTATGCTATAAATGTTATTATTCAGCCCTACAAATTCTGGATTAACCAGCCTTTCCATAACGGATAATATAACTCAAGCATCATATCTCAGTATATGACAGCCAAAATAATTCAGACAGTATGCATATGCACAGGTCAATGTGATTTCTTATGATGTTCTTATGTATGTCTTACCACCAGTATATTAATGTTACATTTGATTTCTAGATGCTTTGTTTCTTCTATTTTAATAGATATGTCTACAGTTACTTCCCTGCTCTTAGCCTGTGTTAGCTGTATAACATTAAACCAATTCTATAATTTCAAAACCAAATGTATAACTGGAACTAAGTGCATAATTGATAGTGTCAAGAAAAGTATGTACTCTTGCCTTCTAGGCCCAGGTCGTGGCTGAAAATAGTCTTTGAAGCAGTCCATTTAACCTCATTAACAAACTGCAAAGAAATAAGTAGACTTTAATATCACTCAGAAATGCATTTGTGATTTTTCTGAGAAAATTGTTAGTTTAATTTTAGCAGGAAAGACAATATAATGTGCACCACATTGGAGGTTCCAGTGTATTATTAGAGGTAGAGAGGTATGATTAACTACTTTTTATTTCAAAGTAATTTTGAAAATAAGTTGCTTGGTGTGTGCTGCAGCAGAGTTTGTTGTAAATTGTGAAATGTAGTGTTCAGAATCAAACTTCCATGTTATATAACATCTATTTACACAGTTATTAGTAACCATAGGTAATCTGGCATCATGTTCAGAAGTGTCATATTACAGCAGCAGAACATACATGCAGAAAGAGTATGCTATACATAATAGACTATGGACAATATAAACTAAGTAGAAAGGAAAGTGTATGCTATTTATTAGCATTGTTTAGCAGTTGTCAGACAAGAATGCTTTAATGGCTTATTAATAAGTAATGTTTGATCTGCTTTGTTTGTATCTTAACCAGGTAAATTCATTAAGCACTTACCTCTTTCCAGGAGCTCTGCTCCATTAAGTGACTCAGTTAAGTTCACAGTTTGTAAGTAGAGACTGAGATAATAAAATTGAGTGCTACAAAATTAACATTATCAGTAGTACATAGCTATATTCCTCTGCACTAAAGTGCAAGGCATGTGGTTTATAACATCAATAAATGTAGTTTGGGATAAACTAAGTTGTCCCGGTCCCGTGAATAAGGGGGTAAAGGGGTGTGGGGAGGGTATAGAGGTAGAAATTAAGGTGAGGATTGTAGTTAGGATAGTGGGATTGTGGTGGTGAAGGGGTTAAGGAGAGAGGGAGATGTAAAAGGAAGTGAGGTAGGGGAAGGAGGGACTTCTGACAGGATTAAGTGTTAGGGATTAAAGGAGAGTAGGCACATTTGCCATGAGATGGTGGTGCAGTAACAACTAGCTTACGTCCAGATGACCTGTAGGTATTGTGGATGCAGGTAGGCCTTGGATGGTGGGGAGAGAAGGGGTTAAGTTAACTAGGTCAGTTCCCTCCTCTCCCTTTGGTGTTTTCTAGAGTGTTAATTTAATGTGGGGATGGAATCTGGGAATATAGGTTGAGCTTACTGGTAGGGAAGGGTGAAAGAGTGCAGAGTGTGTGTATGTGGGTGTGTGTGTGTGGGTGTGTGGGTGAATGGGTGGAGGGGTGTTAAAAAAAAAAAATATATATATATATATATATATATATATATATATATATATATATATATATATATATATATATATATATATAT
The DNA here is from genome assembly GCF_019279795.1 of Protopterus annectens. Classification (NCBI taxonomy): domain Eukaryota; kingdom Metazoa; phylum Chordata; order Ceratodontiformes; family Protopteridae; genus Protopterus; species Protopterus annectens. Next base: position 784,556,159 of record NC_056744.1, read on the forward strand.
ATAAGCACAGGCAGAAGATGAACAGAATCCAATTAACTCTTCCTGGATCAGCAAAAAAAACAATTTTATTTACCAAGTAAACACAACGAAATGTAGACAAACAGTATGAAGTGATATCCACAAGTGCTTTCACCTGAGACTATGTCAGGCTTTTTCAAGATAATCACTGATTCTTTTTGCACTGCTTATATAGCTAGGTCGTCACTTCCACAAATTAACTTCATTTGTTTCCGATTAAACAATTCTTATATTAATTAGTATTTCTTAGTATATCCCCATTGTACTCTGTGTACGCTAAACTTCAAATATTAAAATACAACATTTTATGCTCCTAATAATTAAGTTGTGTATTACACCAAAGTAGATATGTAACATAAAAATTAATTACAATATAAAAATATTTAATAAATCATTTGAGAAACTTGAAAAATTATTATAATAATAATAAAAAATTATTATAAAAAAATATATATGTGTTTATATATTCAAATATAAATATCTTCTATAAAAACAAACAACCCACCGTGAACTCATATATTAGATTATGTAATCAATAGCAGAACATCATATATTTTTAAAATTTTGTTAAAATGCAAAATGTAGTATAAATAAAGTTGTTAAGATTAATATAAAATTACATATGTATTAATAACTTGTAAAGTTATAATAATTCAGCAAATATATATAAAATAGTGTTGATGTGAGTAGTGCTTGGCTTACCTGGGTGTTGAGGTGTTTCTCTGGTGGTCCAGTAGGCCTGGGGTTGCGGTGGGTGTTTCTCAGTGTCCTGGATTCGCGGTTGAGGTCCTCCTGGTGGTGTCTCCAGTGGAGTGGTGGGGCCGGTCGTGGTGGTTGGGGTCTTTGTGGCTGTCTAGTGCTGCTGAGGTTGCTCCCTGTCATCCGCATGTCCCCGGGCGATTCGTCGGGCCCGTCAGGCCTTTCCCGGTCGGGCCATGTGGTTGAGTGACATCCGTGGGGGAGGCTGGGCCTGTCATTACCTCCGTCAGGTAGTAGGCCGTTGGTGCCATGTGGTCGGGGGTAATATATATATATATATAAAATAAAAATAAAAAAAAGGGGAAAATGTTCTCACGGTGGTCGTGGTAGGCGGAGGGGGGTCCATTGTTGTAGTCCGGCCTCATCTCCATTGGTGGGCAGTGGCGGATTTTCTTTTTGTGCTCCGTGGTGGGTTTGTGGGTTTCCGACTGTCTTCTCCGGTCATTCCATGCTTCAGGATGGGGTCGCGGTCGTTCGGGTGTCCTTGCGTCCTGGTATTCGGTGGTGGTGGAATATCCTCTCCATCCTACCTGGTGGTTTAGTGGGTTGCTTCTGCTGTTCTTTCGGCCGTTGGGTCCGAACGCCGGTTTGCGCATGCGCACTGCATTCATTGGCCGTTACCTCTCTGGAGTGTCGTGCTGGGAGGAAAGGTAAGTGTTTTTATGCTTGATTGTGTGAGTGGTGATAGGATTGGGTGGCTGGTAGGTAGGGATACAGTTAGAGGGGCAGGATTAATTATTTAATTAATAATATATATATATATATATATATATATATATATATATATATATATATATATATATATATATACATATATATATATATATATATATATACATATATAGATATGTATGGATATACATGGGAAGGGATATTAATAGAGGATATTCTAGGGTTAGGAAGGGGTTGCAAATGGTAGGAGGTGTGGATGATGGGGTGGCTGAAAGGTGGTGTGTGTTCAGGCAGAGCATATTTATGGTACGGGGGGCAAGGCAATACTTGGGGTTGGGGGAGGGGGGAGTAGGGCAGTCGGGCTTATAGAATAGTTTTAGTATTGTGTTTCTGTTTTGCAGATGTCTAAATTACCAGAGCTAAGGCAGAGATGGCAAGCTATTGTGACCCAAGCAAAGGAGCTGTTCCAGGTGGTAGCAACATCTGAGGTGGTACAGGAACTTGAATAGACCCCCCTGGGTCGGAAGAGGCGACTCACAGCGGTGAAAACACCAGCTGGAGGGGAAAAGCAACAGGCTTCGCAGCTGGTGGTAGAAGTAGAGACACCGGTTCCCAGTACGTCTTAAGACGAAGGTGCAGGTAGTGGTTTTACTACTGCAGTATTGTCGGGGGAGCTAGGGACTGAGGATTGTGTGGGGGGATGACGACTTGTCTGTTGGGGATCTCGGGGGTGGTGTGCAAGGGATAGAGGAGGCTCAGAGTCAACTAACACAGGGTGCCAGGTACCCGGTTAGAGATGCGACGGGGGGGCAGTTGGTTTCGGACACGGTTCGGTCTTGGGCTCGGACGTAGGCTCTGATTTTGGGCTGCGGCCGGGGGACTGGTTGGCTACCCAGTCTTTGGGGCAGGGGACAGGAGCAGTTTTCCTGACTCCGCACATTCCGGGCTCGGTTAAGGAAAAAATTTGGAAATGGGAGTATGTGGATTTGTTTGAGCTGATCGATGCAGAAGGGGTCCAATGGCTAGTGGAAGCAGAGTCCTCTAATAGTAAGGACTTGTTGGCGGCTTTAGTGGCATTGGGAAGGCAGAGAGCAGGTAAGCTTCACCCTAGGACTTGGGATAATTGGGTGGTTGGCTTTATTTATTTTATGGCAGTGCAGCTAGAGAAGGGTGGGTCTTTGGCCCTGCCACTTCTAGGCTATTTCCTTACCATTCGTGAGGCTCAACGGTTAAGGCTGGGTAATGCGTGGCTTTGGTACGATCAGCGTTTCCGCAAACGGAAGGCTGTGGACCAGTCACTTCATTGGGAGGTGCATCATCCAGATCTATCGTTGGCCACGATGATGGACAGTTACGGGGGCTTTAACAGAAGGTTGAGTGGGGCGGAAACAGCGGTTGTGTGTTGGTCATTTAATAGTGGCTCCTGTTCATGGGTGCGGTGCACATTTGCACACTTTTGTGCAAGATGTGGAGGGGGTTATTCGGCCATTGGCTGTGGTTGGCAGGATTTGTCCTGGAACTCTAATGTTATGGGTCATGAGGGTGGATTTGGTGGACAAGGCTTCTCGCAAGGCTTTCAACCGGTCCGGAGGAGGGTTAATTTTCTTGGGTCCTGGGGATTTGGACTCTGGTTCTTTAGAGGCAGTAGAGGAAGGGGCACCATTCCCCATTAAGGTGGGGGTTCTCCGGGGTATGCTTCATCGGTTTCCGGGTCTGGCCATCAAAGAGGAGATAATACAAGGATTTCAAGGGGGGGGGGTTCCCTATTAAGTCCACCGTGGGAAAGGGTGGGGGGGTTGCAAGAATTTACGATGTGTTCAAGGTAAAGAGGACATCTTGGAGGTTTTACTGGAGAAAGACTGTCGGGTGGGGTGGTTATTGGGTCCTTTTGACAGTCTGCCTTTTAGTGCTTACAGGGTGTCACCTTTGGGGTTGGTGCTGAAGAAGCGAGAGGGGGAATTCAGAGTCATACATCACTTGTCGTATCTGGAAGGGAATTCACTAAATGATTTTATTGCAGAAGAGGAGGTTAGGGTGCATTACGCTTCCTTAGATGATGCAGTGAAGGTGATTAGGGAATTTAGGGAGCCATGGTTGGTTAAGGTCGACATTGATTCGGCTTTTCGATTGTTGCCTATTAGGAGTGAGGATTGGCCACTACTGGGGATGCGGGTAGGGGATAAGTACTACTTCGATAAAGCTATGCCTGTGGGTTGTTCAGTGGAATGTGTGACTTTTGAGAAGTTCACTACAGTATTGCATTGGATTTGGCAGCAGAGAGTGGGAACTCAAAGGCACTGCATTATTTAGATGATTTTTTGTTGGTGGGCGAAGGAAGGGTAGGAGCACAGGGAGGGTTGCAGGAGTTTACGATTATGTGTCAAAAGTTAGGAGTACCATTGGCTCAGCATAAGATGGAGGGTCCGGCAAGAGGATTAGAATTTCTGGGATTAACAGTTGATGCGGAGCGGGGACTGTTTTGTTTACCTGAGAATAAAATAGAGAGGCTTAGGTCAGTGATACGTTTGGTGTTGGGTAAGGTTAAGATTCAGATTCGTTCAGTTATGGAGTTGCTTGGGCTTTTGAATTTTGCCTGTCGAGCGGTGCACCCAGGGCGAGCTTTTTGCAGGTCAGTGGCGTATTTGCTGAAAGGGAGTCAGAGCAAACACCATTGGGTTAGGGTAACCCAACTGGTGCAGGAGGACTTGGTGTTGTGGAATGGATTTTTGCAACAATTTAATGGGATATCTTTTTGGCAGTCAGACTGGGTGGGGCAGGAGGAACTTCAGTTGGTTACGGACGCAGCTGGGAGAGCTGGCATGGGGGCCTATTTCGGGGGTCGGTGGTTTGCTGCTGAATGGCCGCGGGATTGGGAGGAGGTATGGAAGTGGGATGTGGATTTTCTAGAGTTAATGCCTATATGGGCAGCTTCTGTGGTGTGGAAGGAGCAATTGAGGGGCAAACGTGTAGTTTTTCACTCTTACAACATGGCTGTAGTGAGGGTATTGCAAAAGAAGACTGCTAAGTCGGATTTGTTATTGTTGGTATTACGTAAATTGGTTTTGTAGAGCCTCTTAATAAATTTTTCTTTTACAGGAGTGCATGTGCCTGGCATAAGGAATGAGATTGCTTGTCCCGATTTCAGTTTTGCAGGTTTCAAGGGTTGATTCCATGGGTGGAGGAGGTGCCAGAAATCCTGCCAGAGGAGGTGTGGAATCTTGGGTCGATGTAGCCAGGCAGTTGGTATGGTATTCCTGGGCCCCTTCTATGAGGAAGGCGTATGGTAGGGCTCTTTCTGATTTTAATCAGTTTATTTTACAGCTGCCAGAAGAGGAAGGGGTATGGTCGGAGGAATTACTACTGCGATATGTAGCTTGTGCTTGGGGGTTAGGCAAGGCTTTGCAGACGGTTAAGGTGGATTTGGCTGAAATTAGCATTTTCGCTAAGGTAGTGGGGTTGCAGGATTTCACTAAGTCTTGGACATTAGGACGTATGTTGAGGGGTTGGGAGAGAGTGGTGGTGGAACGTAGGGATATTCAATGGCCGCTTATGAGGGTTATATTGAACATTTTGTTGAAAGGGTTAGGTTTGTTGCAAAACGGGTCTCCGGATTACTTTATGTGGTGCGTTATGTACATGGTTATATTTTGGCGCTTTTCGTATTTCTGAGTTGTTAGGCTCGTTACGTTGAAAAGATGTCATTATAGGGGAGGGTGAGGTTACTATTGCATTAAGGAGGAGTAAGACAGATCATTTGGGAAGGGGATGTGTGGTGGTGCTTAAAACTGACAAGAATCCTTGCATTTGTCCAGTCTTCTTCTTCTTCTTTCGGCTGCTCCCATTAGGGGTCGCTACAGCAGATCAACTGTTTCCATTTCCTCCTGTCCTCTGCATCTTGCTCTGTCACACCAACCACCTGCATATCCTCTCTCACCACATTCATAAACCTTATTTTAGGCCTTCCTCTTTTCCTGTTACCTGGCAGCTCATCCTTAGCATCTTTTTCCCAATATACCCAGCATCCCTCCTCAGCACATGTCCAAACCAACGTTATCTTGCCTCTCTGGCTTTGTCTCCAAACCTTCCAACCTGGGCTGATCCTCTAATGTACTTATTCCTAATCCTGTCCATCCTCGTCACACCCAGTGCAAATCTTAACATCTTCAACTCTGCCACGTCAAGCTCTGACTCCTGCCTTTTTGTCAATGCCACTGTCTCCAACCCGTATAACATAGCTGGTCTCACTAACCTCTTGTAGACCTTCCCTTTCACTCTTACTGGTACTCGTCTGTCACAAATTACTCCTGACACTCTTCTCCACCCACTCCATCCTGCCTGTACTGTCTTCTTCACCTCTCTTCCACACTCACCATTACTCTGAACTGTTGATCCCAAGTACTTAAACTCATTCACCTTCGCCACCTCTACTCCCTGCATCCTCACCATTCCTCTATCCTTCCTCTCATTCACACACATATATTCTGTCTTAGTCCTGCTGACCTTCATTCCTCTTCTCTCTAGAGCACATCTCCACCTCTCCAGGGTCGTCTCCACCTGTTCCCTACTCTCACTACAGATCACAATGTCATCTGCAAACATCATAGTCCATGGGGACTGCTGTCTGATCTCATCTGTCAACCTGTCCATCACCATTGCAAATAAATTGTCCAGTAATGTGGGCAAAAGAATTTATAAAGCGGTGGAAGAGGAGTGTGGATCAGTTGATTTTTTGTTCAGTGGATGGGAAGGTGGTGTCGAGTAGTAGATTTATAACCTTGGTGAGGAGGGTTTTACGTTGCATGAGATTTCCGGCGAAGAGGTTTGCAGCTCACTCGTTCAGGATAGGTAGGGCTTCAGATTTAGCTAGAGAGGGTAGTTCCATTTAATTGATTAAAAGAGTGGAAGGTGGTCTTCAAATGCATTTTTGTCTTATATTAGATAAGTTGTGGTCTGATTACTAATTTTTCTTCTTTTCTTTTAAGGAAGCACATTATCATCTTGGGGCATTCGTACATCCACTGGGCAGAAAAGCGTGCTTTAGTTAGGGATGATGGGGTAAATTTGGGTTTATCACATTTAGGATGGTCAGTGAGTTGGCTTGGTGTCAGGGGTCTTGGGTGGGATGGGCTGTTGCATGAATTTGAGAAGGCTAAACTGAAGGTGGGTTGTCCTTGTATACTAGTCATTCATTTAGGGGGCAATGACTTGGGCATTGTTTCTAAAAAAACAATTAGTGGACATTATGCTGCAGGATTTGATGAGATTACAGGTATTGTACCCGGGTATGGAAATTGTGTGGTCAGAGTTGGTTCCTCGTTTGTGTTGGAGGGCTGCATATAGTTATAGGGCGATTGAAAGTGTCAGAAGGTGTGTTAATCAAAGGCTGGCTAGTCAATTAAGGATTTTGAGGATGCATACCATTGACCATAGAGATTTTGGGGATGGAGAGGAGTCTTGGTATCGGACGGATGGAGTATACCTTAATGACGTAGGACTGGATCTTTTTAATTTGCATCTGATGCATCTGAAACTCTTTTTAGAGGATATGATTGCGGCTAGGGTTTAGGAGGGGGAACAGCCTGGGATCAGGCTGGTGGCAGAGAAGAGGGACAGGATTGTCCTCTTCTATTCCACCTCTAAAGAAGGTGGTTATTGGTTAATGGTTTTGGTATGGTGGTGAGGTGAGTAGGTACGCTGCCTCTTTGTGGGTGAAGTAAGTATGCTGCCCCGGTGGAGGAGTTATCAGGATGATTAGGTACGCTGCCCTGAGGTAAATTTCGTCCAGAGTGAGTAGTCACACTGCCCTGAGATCATCGTTGCTGAGGAAGATAACTAATGTTGGTTTTATGTGTATATAGTTCATTGTTTAATACAGTTTAATAAAGGTCATCAAATGTCTTTATGTGTTTGGTGTGGTTATTTAAAGGGGGGATGGGACAAATGTAGTTTGAGACAAACTAAGTTGTCCCGGTCCCACGAATAAGGGGGAAAAGGGGTGTGTGGAGGGTATAGATGCAGAAATTAAGGTGAGGATTGTAGTTGGGTAGGATAGTGGGATTGTGGTGGTGACAGGGTTCAGGAGAGAGAGAGAGAGAGATGTAAAAGGAAGTGAGGTATGGGAAGGAGGGACTTCTGACAGGATTAAGTGTTAGGGATTAAAGGAAGTAGGCACATTTGGCGTGAGTTGGTGGCCCTCCCACCCTCCCTTTTTTTGTATATGGATGGAAGATGTGGGCAATTTGAGGCAGAGAAGAGGGACAGGATTGTCCTCTTCTGTTCCCCCTCTAAAGAAGATGGTTATTGGTTAATAGTTTTGGTATGGTGGTGAGGTGAGTAGGTACGCTGCCTCTTTATGTGGGTGAGTAGGTACGCTGCCCCAGTGGATGAGGTATCAGGGTGAGTAGGTACGCTGCCCTGAGGTAAATTTCATCCAGAGTGAGTGGTGACGCTGCCCTGAGATCATCGTTACTGAGGAAGATAACTAATGTTGGTTTTATGTGTATAAAGTTCATTGTATAATACTGTTTAATAAAGGTGTCAAATGTCTTTATGTGTTTGGTATGGTTATTTAAAGAGGGGACGGGACAATGAGGTTGTTTGAAGTAAGACTGGTGACTTTATGAAGGATATAACTAAAAGTTAGAGCTATGCAGAACAAATAAAAACTAGCTGTAAGAATGCAGATTCTGTTAGGAGGTGCACATTTTGATACTAGCATGAGAAAGGCAAAATGGTAAAAGTGAGATGGATAAAAACAACATGATTGGAATTGCCAGTCTGAAACTCTGGAGACTAAAACACATGCATTCAGAAGGCAGTGCCAAACCAGACACATTCTAGGTTACAATCTCGATCATGGACTAGAAGTTTTTTATTTGACAGAACAGGAGTTTTAACCTGTAGAAACTATTTGTTATTTTAAGTGGCTTTGTCAGATTATATGTAGGTAGCGTATCATAAACCATGTAAAATATTTTTGCAACTGCATATTTTTCTGAGTAGATTAAATAGCTCTAGCTAATCCTTTACAGATCCTGAGTCGTCTGATTGATGGGAGCAGATTTCTGGAGTTCAAAGCTGAGTATGGAATGACACTTGTAACAGGATTTGCATGGATTAAAGGGTAAGAACTGTGGAAAAGCAGATAATCTGAAGCAGGGATGAAAAGCATGTGAAAGAAGGCAAAAATTCCTTCTGCAGTTTTATGTTTGTGTGTGTATTCTTTTTACCAGTAAATTTGAGTGCATAGTTTTGCATAAAAGAATATGTATGTGCTGTAACATTTCAGCACTTCAGACAGAGAACCATACAGTGAAGGGGAATGAAGAACTCAATTAGCCAGCCTACATGTCTGTAACATATCAGTATAGCAAAGGTTGCACCAGTAGTTTCTGCATCTGCAAGATGAGAAGCAAGTATGCAGCACTATTGACAACTTGAGAGAAAAAAATGAAAATATAATATCTAGGTATATTTTAACTACCCCACCTTACTTTTGGCTGAAAGCCATAACTGATGTGACATCACAGCAGTCTGCCAGTGCAACAGCTACGATATTACTATTGATACTGGTGGAAAGAAGACAGTATGGAGCAGTTAACTTGTCACTGGCATAGGTTTTTATTCTAGAGGTTATCACTTCAGTAGTAAAAGTGAAAAGGGGAATTCAGTTTCTACCAAAGAGCATAAACATGTTATTTTTCTTTTTTGGGTGGAGGGTGAAAGAGAGAGTAGCGTATAAATGTGTATAGATGGTATATGATGCATTTTAAGTTAAAAAAAAACACTATTTATATTGGATAATTACCCTAGTTGTTACTGAAATAACACTTCCAGGGTGAACAGTGGGTGAAGTTAGAGGCTTGCAATAAACGGCAGACTGAGAATTTCCTTCCACATCCCAAAGATGTGATGGAAGTATATTGAAGCCTTCTCCAAATTCGGCTTAGAGCTGTGTTTCATATGTGAGCGAGTGTATGAGTCCACCCTGTCTGGGTTGAGTTTCAGTGTCTTACCTCCAGTGAGTGCCATCATGGGCTCCTTTTCTCCTTTGACCCTGTACTGGATTGTGGACAATCAGAGGATACTTTTTAGTGTAAGATTAATTTGAGTTTTGGGATTTATAATGCTGTTGAATTGTTTCCTACATCTCCTATTACTATGATACAGTAACTTTTTTAGTAAAGGTTTTGTCCACTCTCAGCTGAAATAGTTTCAATACATTGAGTACAGCTGAATGAAAAGGCTTAGTTTGAATATTTAGGGAGAGCTCCTTTTGGGACCATCAGCACTCATAAGTAGTACATATGAGATTTTATAAATTAGACCATTAAACAATCTCACCTAGCTCACTACACTGAGGCTAGCCAATCAACTTTCTTCTCCGTGGATTTCCTTCCAGTCATCTGAGATGAAGGTGGCCTGGCTGCTGGCTGCTTTTTTTTTCAGATTACTGTTCTCAGCAACCAAGCTACCTACACTTCACATGACAGGTTGAAGATCCATGAACAAGAAAGCAAACTGGCTGTAGGAATAGAATGTAGGAGGATACATTTCCTCATCAATTCATACCCTGGCTAACTGTATAAACTAGGAGAAAAACAGAATATAACTACTGAAGAAACATTCTGTATAAACTGGGTTTTTTTATAAAACTTTGAAGATGGCAAAAATTTAGACGTAGTTGTAAGGCTTAATCTAAGATAATGCACACAATTATTTAAAATGATGAGACATTTAAGAAGAGATGGAAAAATTTTGTTTGCAATTGTAGTAAAAAAAATGTAGTGGCAGATTAAAAATGGCTGGGGCAAAGTATAACTTTCTAGAAGGGGTATGGTGTGGCAGAGCAGTTCTTACTGACACTTTCTGGAGTTTGCAGTGGTACTTTAAGAAGCAGCATAATTTGCATATCCTTAGATAAACTGAAGCAACTTAATTGGCACATCTTTAGATGACACACAATTAAGCAAAAGTACTGACCCAGAGAATTGGTAGTAGTAGTGTGTGTCATATGTAGTCATACCCACAAACAAAAAAAAAAAAACAATGTTTATATTCCCCCTTAAGTAAGCAATACCTCTGCTCTATTCACTTTAGAACAGGTTTGAACACCCACTAAAATAGGCAGTTTTTTTGTGCATCATAAACCTCACCTGGCTGACTGTTCCAAATAATTTCGAACAAAGTTAATTATGGTGGCTGCCAAAAAAGCATTTACTAGAAAATGGAAATCAAAATCCAAACTTTACTAGAAGTAGTGAATATAATAACAGAAATAAAACAACTGGAATTGGAATCTTTAGAAAAGGGAGGGAGGGAGCAAACTGCATAGGAAAAAAATGGGAATTGTGAGAACAATACATGTAGAGCAGGAGCGAGGTTTAAGAGGCAGAATTTGAATGAGCCATGTAATGCTTAACTGAAAATGACTGGATAGATTGTAAGTGATGCATAATGTTTGCAACTGCAGTTGTTTCATTGGTGTCTGTGATGTAAACTGTTTGCCACTAAAGTGGTGTCATGTTGTTTATTTTTCATTTATATAAATCTAAGATTGCCTATGTCATATGTGAAAATTTAATAAAGATGTTTGTTGGCAAAAAAAATTTCCAGCATGAACCTGTTGCAAGTAATTAACCATGTAGCTTTAATATCAAAATGCACTGCTGTGAGCTGACAAGATATAAATATGTTTGAAAAGAACTACATACAGCTCAGTTTTTGAATATCTATGATTACTGTACTTGCATCCTGTACATTACAAGGGAATAAAAACCTCCCCCTACAGAAATTTAGTAATGTTCAATTATTTAGAATTGTCTTGCTGAATTACCCCTGAAGAATTAATGTCCAAATGAGAAGTCTCCATGTTCACTGTATTTCCAGAAAAGATACAGCATGATACACAGTAGCATGAATCGAGACAATAATATTTGTAGTATATACACAATAAACACTAACTGGATGCAGTGTTTGTTTCAAGTTATTTGAGGACCTAGAGATGAGATGTCTGTTTCAGTGCTAGATGACAGCAACTGAGGAAAACTATGAAAATGATGATACTCCACTGAATTTTTTGTGAAACTCGAACCCATGACTGCCAGCATACCATGCTGGTGTCACTGCCGCTAACCAACAAGAGCCTTCGGACAGATGAGTTTTCCTTTCAGTTAGGAAACCCTGAGCATGGTGATTAAGGTTAAATTACACACACACACACACACGCACACACACACAGAAAAGCCCTGTGTTTAGGCACTTTTAGAATCATACAAGTAAAAGAAAAATATTGGCTCTCATTTGAGACTTGAACTTAAGACCAGCTGCATACTATGCTGGCATCATTGCCACTGGACCAACAAGAGTATCTGATTTCATCTGGACTGTTAGGTGCTGAGTTTTGAGTTTTTTCCGTTCAGCTAGGAAACCCCGGACATAGTGATTAAGGTCAAAATACACACCCACACCCACACACACACCAATGCAGTGAAAGCTCTCTGCTCGTACAGTGTTGGTCATGGAAGTGAAAGGAAAATATTCACTTTCATTTGGGACTCAATATAAGCATGATACAAGTATTCATTGTAGAGGCATATAAAGATGTAGAACTATCTAGGAACTTACGAGAAGGGTTTGTCCCTGAATCTTCTGTGAATAAATTGTAGGATGATTTACAAAATTAATAAAATACACTTCAAACAAAACACTTTGATTTGACCTTATCATACTTCACTTGACAATTGACACTTTTCCAAGACAATCTGTATCATCAGACCCAGCCTCCTTAAAGGGCAAGACTTGCCATGACTTACCTCACCAGTTTAAATCAGTAATGACACAAATGAATAAATCTTCAGAGAAATGGAAGCAACCTCAAACCAGCACTAATTTTCACCAGTCCTTCTTGGAACTCAGAAAAACCATGCAAAATGTCAACAACCTCTACTAAAGCCAAATATCTCAGGAACCAGCACTTGCATCCACTCAGCACAGATCTGAAAAGCTGTTATCTCTCTAATTGGACATATTACATTTGCCACTTCCAACCAAAATACAACATGTTTCTACTATCCTAGCAAATGTAAAAAATGTTTACACACAAGTATTGCTAAAATTTGTGACCAGTTAAATCCTGCACTCTCAACCCATATTCAAACAGTAATGCCTTATTCACAGCAACAACCTCCGTAAAATTTAAGCTTCCCTCAAATTCCACAAACTCCAAGTTTGTACTTCAGGCAAGTCATTTGTCTGAAGTATTTGCAAATTATTAGAAAAGCTTGGTAAGAAGTCAGGTGCTAAGTTCTCTAAAATACACTCAACACTACTGAAAATGGCAGCCTTTGTCATAGTCAGACCACAGCCCTACATATTCAGTTTATTTTTAGCCACAGAAGTTGTCCCAACACAATTCAAACTTTCAGTTATTATACCATTAACCAATATTTCCTAATTTTCTTCCCTGGAAGATTTCAGGACTGTTTTCAATCTTTGATGTCTAACAAAATTCTTTAGCACACTCAATATATTCAAACTTATTTTTGAATATATAAATAAAAATACATTTTTTCTGTTACTCACTCACAACATTTTTTTCATGAAAAGCTTAGTACCATCACAGCACACTATATGGTAACTAGCGCAATTTATAACAGCAACAATAATGACCACTTTTCAGCAGGCATTTTTGGATATACTGCAGACCACTGAAACGGTTAACCACACTTTTCTTTTGGCTAAACTGTAAAACCTTACTTTTAGCTTTGACACATATAATTGCTGAAAGTTAACTTACAAAAAAAGAACTTTCCAAATTTGCATTGCTGCATCTATGTCAGAAATTGTCACAGTGAACTGTGGAGTACCCCAGGGTTGAATGCTGGAGTTACTTTTATCTTGCCTGTTTATTAATAACCTAAAATTGATCTTTCTAACCTAATCATTTTAATGAATGACATTATTTTCCTGCAATAGGAGCTGGTGTAAAGGTACTTAGCGTCATGCATTTACTATACCCTATTGCAGAATTGTTTAAATCTGTAATTTCCAGCCAGATCACGAAGCATCTAAATAGCCTCAGTCTGCATAATAACTATCAAAATGATTTTAAGTCAGGATTTTTCTAGTCAATCAACTTACTCTTTCTCATCAACAAAGTCTGCAGTACTTTAGGGCAAACCTTCTTGCCAAAGCACTTTTGATAGCCTGTGACAAACCTTTCACTCCATCTGATGTCACAGGCTCTTGTAAACCTTCTTGTTGTTTGGTTTATTTATTTTTTTAATTCAGTCCCCTGCATCAATAACTGCCAAGAAGAAGTCAGCCTAGGATTAAAGCTGCTAAACTCCATTTTATTTTTACAAACGTGCCATTCTATTAAGGGTACATCAAACCAAGATCCGTCTTTGGTGCTCTCTTTTTAATGTATATAAACATCCTCCTGATTGATTTTTGACCTGCAAATATTGTTCCATATACAGATAACTTGTTCTTTCTCAGAGAAGCTCCATTATCTTGTTTTTGTGTAAATGATTGTTTTCTAGTGAACGAGATGTTAAGTAACAAAGGACAGCATATTAAGTTTGCTCTTTGGCACCACATTCTGTTTAAAACAATTCTCTCAGCATTTAGCACAGACATGATTATGTTTAAAATTAAAAATGACTGGACATCTGGTTATATCCTTCATTCACATTGATGCACCTCTTAGACAAACTACAATCTGGTATTAAGTCCCAGCTTATAAATTTGTAACATATCACAAACATCTGCCAGCTGTGAAACTATTTTTATTTCACATATTACTTACCATACTGCACCCCCACCCCACCCCCACATCTGGTCATTGCTAGAGCTACATCTAGTCTATGTAGACTAAATGCCCTGCAGAATCGGATCTACTTCACATGACCAAAAACTTAAAATACTGAAATTTGTTTTACCAGGACCCACAATCCTTAATGTTAAAAATACTGAAAACCCATTTGACCGAGTTTCATTATACTGAAAGCTTACAATGCTGAATTTCAAAATACCAAATTTTAAGCCATGGATGTGACATGTGTTTCCCTTCACCTGTGAATTTAAAGTCTTGTGCCACTACTTTTCTGAACTGCTTTAGCCATTTTACCATATGAGTATCCACAGATAATCTTTCTAGTAACATTCAAGGTTTTCTGAATCTGACTGAAAATCCTTTTATTCATATATTGATTAATTAATTAATTGATTGACATTTAAAGTCCGACTGGGTAGGTACCCATTTTCAGCAGAGGCCCAGGAAGAAATCTCCGAAGTATTACAAAAACATTTTAAGAACAGTAATTTTACAGTCACCAAATGATGCAAAAACATCTACAGTTTAAATAATTACACCAAATCAAATTATTTTTAATAGCATTCCAAAAGAGATTCTCTGTTTTAATGATGGCTGATAGATTTTTTTCAGTCAGTGGGGGATCCAAGTTGAGAGGGAAAAAAAATGAAACCCTTTAGGACACATCAGAGAAAAGGATGAGAAGGGTAGGATGTTGTGTTCCTAGCAGCCAGGCTTCTGTCAAAGAGCTAGCTGGGAAACCAGGAAAGAGGGCCATCCAACATTCCTTTCCATTTGCAGTGGTCAAGTAGGGTGATGTGATCTGCAACATTATATCAAATGCTTTATTTGAGCCTTCAGTAAGAGATGGAGAAAAGAGACAGACAGGAGGATGGGTTGATAATTAGAGGCTCAGTAGAGGTTAGATTACTATGCTTCTGACGGGACCATTATAGTCTAGCTGGAGGAAACATTCAAGAATAAGTGAACACAGAAATGTGAAACAGTAGCATGTTACTGATGTCAGGGTGATTTTTAGGAAGTGGAAGTGATCAAACAAAAGGCTTCACTTGGTTTGTGGAGGACTTAACTAAATATTTTAATCATAAAGTACTAAAATGAAAGGATGGCTCATTAAACTAAGGGTTCACAGGGATTTTAGGGGGTATGAAAGGAAGTCAAGAAAGAGTGAAAGAGAAGTTTTTTGTAAAGCCTTTCAACTGGTTTGAACGTCTGTATGGTAAATAATCAGGGAAGATGAAGAATCTGAGCAAACTCATTGTTTCTCACAGAATGCAGGTATGCCCCCTCAGAATGTCCTTTCAAGGAAACAGCTTTCAGATCTATGGAGCTTTATCTACAGGTGGTTAAAATTATTATAAACTGAAGTGATAGTTTGAAGGGGGCTCAGAGAAGTGAAATGGCAAGTTTTCTTGTTGGTTGCAATATTTAGATAACAGGTATGAAAACTGTTTACTTGGTCTACCCCTGTAGGAATACATGTCTGTATGTTTGGCACAGCTTTGTATCCATCCACAAACCTTGGTACTAGTTGAAAAGTAAAGCTGTTTAGTTGGCTATGTTAAACTAAACAAAGTAACTAGAATGAATACAGCATGATAAACTACAGTAGAGTCATGCTGAAACATAAAGCTTATGGTATGCATGTAATCTTGGGGCTAGTCATTGCAGCTTGTTTTTTTTTTTTTTGTTTGTTTTTTTTTTTTGTCTTTTCTGAATATTTGAATTTATGTAATTTGACTGACATGACTGTGTTGAATACATATTTTAAGAAGAGGGAGGAGCATAGGGTGACGTACAAGAGTGGAGGAAGATGCACACAGGTGGATTTTATCCTATGTAGGAGGGCCAGTCTGAAGGAGATTGGAGACTGTAAAGTGGTAACAGGAAAGTGTAGTTAAGCAGCATAGAATGGTGGTCTGTAGGATGACGTTGGTGTTCAAGAAGAGGAGGAGGAGTATGAAAGCAGTGCCAAGGATTAAATGGTGGAAGTTAAAAAAGGGTGATTGTGAGGTGGAGTTCGGGGAAGAGTTAAGACAGGCACTGCGAAGCAGTGAAGAGTTACCGAATAGCTGGGTAACTACAGCAAAGCTAGTAAGGGAGACTGCTAGAAAGGTGCTTGGTGTGACATCTGGATAGAGGAAGGAGAACAAGGAGACCTGGTGGTGGAATGAGGAAGTACAGGAGAGTATACAGAGGAAGAGGCTGGCGAAGAAGAAGTGGGATTGTCAAAGAGATGAAGAAAGTAGACATGAGTATAAGGAGATGAGGCGCATGGCAAAGAGAGAGGTGGCAAAGGCTAAGGATAAGGCATATGGAGAGTTGTATGAGAGATTGGACACTAAAGAGGGAGAAAAGGACCTGTACCGATTGGCTAGACAGAGGGACAGAGCTGGGAAAGATGTGCAGCAGGTAAGGGTGATAAAGGATAGTGAGGGAAACATACTCACACGCAAGGAGAGTGTGTTGAGTATATGGAAAGAGTACTTTGAAGGGTTGATGAATGAAGAAAATGAGAGAGAGAAAAGGTTGGATGATGTAGGGATAGTGAATCTGGAAGTGAAACAGATTAGCAAAGAGGAAGGTAAGGACAGCTATGAAGAGGATGAAGAATGGAAAGGCTGTTAGCCCAGATGACATACCAGTTGAAGCATGGAGGTGCTTAGGAGAAATGGCAGTGGAATTTTTAATCAGATTGTTTAATGAAATTTTGGAAAGTCAGGGGATGCCTGAGAAGTGGAGAAAAGGTGTTTTGGTACCTATCTTTAAGAATAAGGGTGATGTGCAGAGCTGCAGTAACTACAGAGGGATAAAATTGATCAGTCACAGCTTGAAGTTATGGGAAAGAGTAGTGGAAGCTAGGTTAAGAAGGGAGGTGATGATTAGTGATCAGCAGTATGGTTTCATGCCAGGAAAGAGCACTACAGATGCAATGTTTGCTCTGAGAGTGTTGTTGGAGAAATACAGAGAAGGTCAGAAGGAGTTGCATTGTGTCTTTGTGGCCTTAGAAAAAGCATATGACAGGGTGTCTAGAGAGGAGTTGTGGTATCGTATGAGGAAGTCGGGAGTGGCAGAGAAGTATGTAAGAGTGGTACAGGATATGTACGAGGATAGTGTGACATTGGTGAGGACTGCGGTGGGAGTGACAGATACGTTTAAGGTGGAGGTGGGATTACATCAAGGATCAGCTCTGAGCCCTTTCTTATTTGCAGTGGTGATGGACAGGTTGACAGATGAGAGCAGGCAGGAGGCCTCGTGGACTGTGATATTTGCAGATGACATTGTGATATGTAATGAGAGTAGGGACCAAGTTGAGGAGACTCTGGAGAGGTGGAGATATGCTTTAGAGAGGAGAGGAATGAAGGTCAGCAGGGCTAAAACAGAATATATATGTGTAAATGAGAGGGAGGGTAGGGGAATAGTGAGGATGCAGGGAGTAGAGTTGGTAAAGGTGGGTGAGTTTAAGTACTTGGGATCAGCAGTTCAGAGTAATGGTGAATGTGGAAGAGAGGTGAAGAAGAGAGTACAGACAGGGTGGAGTGGGTGGAGAAGAGTGTCAGGAGTGATTTGTGACAGACTAGTACCAGTAAGAGTGAAAGGGAAGGTCTACAAGAGGGTAGTGAGACCAGCTGTGTTATATGGGTTGGAGACGGTGGCATTGACAAAAATGCAGGAGTCAGAGCTGGATGTGGCAGAGTTAAAGATGTTAAGATTGACACTGGGTGTGACTAGGATGGACAGGATTAGGAATCAGTATATTAGAGGGTCAGTTCAGGTTGGACAGTTTGGAGACAAAGCAAGAGAGGCCAGATTGCGTTGGTTTGGACATGTGCTGAGGAGGGATGATGGGTGTATTGGGAAAAGGATGCTAAGGATGAAGCTGCCAGGTAAGAGGAAAAGAGGAAGGCCTAAGATAAGGTTTATGGATGTGGTGAGAGAAGACATGCAGGGGGTTGGTGTGAAAGAGCATGATTCCGAGGACAAGAAGAAATGGAAACAGATGATCCGCTGTGATGACCCCTAACGGGAACAGTCGAAAGAAGATGAAGATGATGACTGCCTTTTGTAAATACATTCTATATAGATTAGACCTGTAGATAGATTTTATACATGGAACCCCTGTTTTCAATACTAATCTCATTGAGAGATTTACTGTTACCACCTTTGAAATGAAAGGAACTAAAACATTTTGATTTCCAGAGGAAAATGATCAACATTTAGAAGTTTAAGATGGGGCTGTACTATAGGCAACTGAAATTTGATCCACAAAATAACAGGAGAAACAGCATCTATGGTTATATAGTAGTTAAAAACAGAAAGTGTAGGATGTGAGTATCAGAGCCATTAGCATTGGGGCATATGAAAGCTGGAGGGCTTTGTTTGCTCAAGTCTGAGTAGCAAGATGCCTAATCTGGCAGCCATAATTCCAGATGGATGCCTGAGCATTGCAGCTTGTATAAGAATAAAATTGATTTTGAAATAAAAAAATGAATGTCGGTTATTTAGCTAGAACAGAATGGGTAAGAGACAAAGCAAAACACTGTATTTAGGGGCAGCATAATGATAAACAGTGGTACTTTGAGTAACAGGAATAATAGTGTTGTGTAACCACAGAGATGCAAAGTGTAACTGCAGCCCACAATGGCTTGGGTTTTAGTACTGCAACATGAGTTGATGGTATCTGTAGGTGGGTAAGACTTCACTGAAAATATTTAGTAGGATGGCAACAGTGCATTTAGTGAATGATGTTGTTTTGTTTCACACTGAATGCAATTTTACCTTCATCTCTGAAAATTATTAGTCTTGTAGCAGTGTTTCATTAGGGTGTCAAGAAATTACTGAACAGAAAATGATGGAGAACTTTGTCTTCTTTAATGGTGATAGTGTTTCATACAGCAATAGACAGGTAAACAGGGTTTATTAATTATAAGATAGTCTGACCTCTGTTTAATGAGATCTTATTTGAAAAAGCCATTTGTTAATAAGCATTATATGTAGAAATTAACTTCCTTAATCTAGGATCGTATGGAAATCTTCAGGTTAGCAGTGACTGGGAAGCCTGGTCTCATTAACTGGACGTAGTGACACTAGCTTTAGTGCCAGCAGTGCTTAGTCTTTTAAAACCATTTTTGTTCCTTCCTCACACTTACCTGTATATATGTTTTTGGGTGTATTTTAGTGTTGCTGACTAGTGCAATCCACTGTTATTTCATGTTCATTTCTTTGCATATGCCTTCAAAAATTGATACAATTTATGGCATGAATTCCATCTTTTTTTGGTTTTCCTTGTATATCTTTGACTCTTATCTTCACAGATGAAGAATGCTGGAAATTCATGCAACATGCTGATTTTAGATGACCACCTTCACATTCCTGCTTTTTCTGCTTCCACATCTGCCATTACACTATATAGTGAATATTTCTGGCCTGGCATATGGTGGTAGCCCATTGCTTTGGACATCTATTTTTACACCAGCTGAAAAAAGATTTCAAGCCTCATTCATATTCATGTGCCCTGAATGGGTCGTCCCCTTTGTAAGGTCATAGATTATTTAAGGTAGTTGATCTGACTGGATCTGAGACCTAGTCACAGCTGTGACATAAATGCCCTCTTCATGTTCTTGAAAAAAATACTTACATCATCATCATTAATGCTTCAGGGAAGCACCGATACAAGTACATATATACCAGGACTGGACATCTTTCTAGTATTAACAGGAAAACCAAACACACTGCAGTAGTCTGTCCAGGCTAGGAAATACAAGAGAAGAAAAACTGTTGTATTAGTCCAGAAAAACTTGTTTAATGACTCCAAGAAACAAGTTATATTTTTTTTAATCCAAAACAACCTGTCCAAAAAATAACAAATAAATATTTTGTGGTTTCTAATGTTATCATTGATAGGAGAGTTACTGTTCAAAAAGAAGTTATGTACTCACCATAACGTTCCATCTGAGTAGGTAACTTCATTTGTCTGCAACCTGTGGGTATCGGATCCGAGCCGGCAGCTTTCCAAGCTAACAGATCCGAGCTCCAAGCTCCTCCCCCTACTCATAATGCCCTGCCATCTCCCTCTAACCCTCAGATCGAGTTTGCCAGAAAAAAAGGCAATAGGAAATTCTATAACCTAGAAAGGTTTACAATATGTTCCAGTGATGTCAATTGAATGAAGACATATCCTGATCCTTTGATAACGAACTAAGGGTCCGGGGGATGGAGTGCTGGTCGGTTGCAGACAAATGAAGTTACCTACTCAGATGGTACGTTATGGTGAGTACATAACTTCTTTATCTGAAGTAGTTAACTTCATTTGCTCAACAACCTGTGGGACAGAGTCCCCAGCTACCTGCAACTTGGGAGGCCCTTATGGAAGGATATTCCGGAGCACTACGGAGCCAAACGATGCACGCCCTCTGGATATTAAATCCAATTTATAGTGTGCAATAAAGGTATGAGAGGAGAGGAAGCCCAAGTAGCTGCTGAGCAAATGTCATCCAAAGAAACCCTTGACCAGAAAGCAGCAGAAGTGGCCATAGATCGGGTAGAATGGGCTCGCATTCTCAGGGGCTCAGGACGACCAGAACTTTTGTTTGCTAGGAGAATGCACTGGGAAATCCATCTAGCTAAGGTTACTTTAGTGACTGGCTTCCCCAGACAGGATTTTGCAAAGGAAACAAAAAGTTGATCAGATTTTCGAAGATCTGCTGTTCTGCTTAAGTAAAAACGTAACTGTCTGTGAACATCCAGACAATGAAGTCTGTATTCTCCTTTGTTTTGGAAATTTGGAAAGAAGACTGGTAGATTGATGGACTGGTTGATGTTGGCTTCTGAAGCCACTTTGGGCAGAAAAGAGGGATTAGTCCTGAGGGAGACCCTGTCTTTATGAATGATGATGTATGGAGGTTTACTGCAAAGAGCATGAAGCTCCGATATCCTTCTAGCAGAAGTAATGGCAATCAGGAAGGCCGTCTTCCAGGATACATATTTTAAGTCGACTGAAGCCACGGGTTCAAAAGGAGGCCCAGTCAGAGCTTGAAGAACTAGGGTAAGATCCCATGGAGGCACTGCATCTTTAATAGGGGGTCTTAACAAAAAGGTTCCTTTCATGAATGTTTTGCATATCTTGGAGGATGCTAGAGGTCCTGAACTGTTTCCACTGTGGTAGTGAGAAATAGCTGCCAACTGAACTTTAATAGTAGAAGCACTAGTTCCTTGATCAAAGGTATGCGAAAGAAAGTCTAGAACTGCTGGGATAGGAGCCGTGAAGGGGTCCAAGTTCCTGTGCTCCGCCCAGACAGAAACGTTTCCATTTACTCTTTTAGATTTTCCTGGTAGACGGTTTATGGGCGGCCACCAGGATGGCCTTAACTGAAGAAGATATACTGGGAGTCTGAGCCATTAAGGGAACTGGGTCAATCAAGCTGAGAGTTTGAGGTAGTCCAGGTCGGGGGCCTTCAATCCTAAAGGATGGGAGATCAGATCCGGATTGGGATCTAAAATCCAGGGAGGATGTACTAGATGAGACCGCAGGTAAGGAAACCAGGTTTGATGAGGCCAGAATGGGGCTATGAGGATAACTCTGCTCCCCAACCAACGAGCTTTCTGCAAAAATTTTGTCATCAATGGGAAGAGGAGGATAAACATACAGAAGACCGGATCGCCAAGCATGCGCTAGAGCGTCTCTGGGGGCTTCCCCTGGTGGGGGAATCAGAGCGAAGAACTCGCTGCACTTTGTGTTCGAAGGTGAGGAGAAGAGATCGAAGCAAGGTTGACCCCATTGGAGGAAGATTTGTCTCGCTACTGCTGGGTTCAGAGATCACTCGTAAGGTGAGAGGATCGTTCGACTCAACCTGTCCGCCAAGATGTTTGACCGACCCGGGATGTGCATTGCTATGCGAAAGCGGTTGGTGGATATCGCCCATTCCCATACTCTCATTGTCTCCCTGCAAAGTGGATAGGATCTGGTTCCCCCCTGTTTATCTACCAGACTACCAACATGTTGTCTGTTTGAAGTGCAATAGTTCCTGGAGGGAGAAGGGGATGGAGAGCCTGCAACGCTAGAAGCACCGCCGTCATCTCCAGGACATTGATATGCAGTGAGGTCTCTGTGAAAGTCCACATGCCTTGGACGGATCTGCCCATGCAATGCCCCCCCCCACCCCCACCCGAGGAGAGATGCATCTGTGGTCACCGTTACTTGGGGAGGGGGTATAACAAAGGGGCGGCCTTCTCGAAGATCTCTAGAGCGGAGCCACCAAAGAAGCGACTCCCTGCAAATCCTGCTGAGGGGAATAGGTGTAGACAGGAGGTGAAAAAGAATGGACCATTGAATTGGAATGTCCATTGAAGGATTCTCATCTTCAGGCAAGCGAAGGGCGACAGATTGATGGCCGCTGCCATGGATCCAAGGGCCCTCAGGACTAGTTCCGCTGGGGGAGCTGACGATTGTAAGAGGTCTAGAATGTGAAGGCTTACACTGCGAAGTCTGTCCGCTGTCAGAAAGACTCTGGATTGAGTAGGGCCTATCCTGGCCCCTATGAATTCCAAAATTTGAGTAGGTTGAAGGGAGGATTTCTGGTGTTTTATCGTGATCCCTAGGTGGCGGGCTAGGTGCAAGAAGTAGTCCCTGCCTGAGCAGAGTTGATGCCTGGTGGGGGCGGTTAGGAGCCAGTCGTCCAGGTACGGAAAGACCTGTATTCTCTGAAGCCTCAGGTGGGCCCCTACAACTGCCATGACCTTGGTGAACACCCTGGGAGCTTTGGTGAGACTGAAGGGTAGGACCCTGAAATGATAATGGCTGGCTCTCAGCCAAAAGCGGAGGAACCTTCTGGATGGTCTGTCCATCAGAATGTAATAGTATGCATCCTTGAGGTCTATCGAGCACATCCAATCGTTCTGCAAAAGTGGTAGAATGGATTGAATAGTGACCATCCAGAATTTTTCTTTGGCGACTGACAGGTTCAGTGTTGATAGGTCGAGAATGGGTCGTAAGTCCCCCATCTTTTTTGGCACCAAAAAGAACCTGGAGTAAAAGCCTGATCTGGATAGTTCGGAGGTGACATGCTGGATAGCTCTTTTTCTTAGCAATCCTCTAATTTCTGATGCTGATGCCTTCCTCTGATCGGGTGGAACATCGGGGAGTCTTGTTGATCGGGGAGGGTGAGATAGGAAAGGAATTGAATAGCCTCTGGATATGATTCTGAGTGCCCAGCGATCTGTCATAATGGACTCCCATTTCGCTAAGTATTCCGAGTAGCGCCCCCTGGCTGCCTCCAGAGAGGAGCAGTCAGGCAACCCCTCAGGGCTGCTGCGCGGGTCGATCCGAAAAAGGTTCTCTCGACCCATAATTCTTCAGACCCCCTCTGCCCCTGGGCCAGCGTCCACCCTGTCCTCCTCTGCCTCTGAAGGACGAGGGATCCGGAACGAAACGGGATTGTTGAGCTTTCCGGAACCACATCTTCTTCTGTCCTCTTTGTTTCCAGGAGTAGGACCTCTGAGGAGCCGAGAAGAGGATCCTGACAGCAGACGTCTTCCGATCTTTTTCACTCTGGAGGAGCGTATCGCGGACAGTTTTGCCGAAGAGCGTAGAACTGTCAAAAGTGGCGTTCGCGAAGGACACCTTGAAGGGTTCCGCAAAATCGCAGAGACGGACCCAGGCCTGTCTACGTAAGACGACGCCCGTTCCGCTAGCTCTAGCCGCTCCCTCCATAGCATGGGAGAGAAGCCGCATAGATGTGTTGGTGATTGACTTGAGAGTGGCCATTCGAGCCGAGAAGGTCCGCTTGTCCTCGGCCGACATGGACTCTGGGGGTGACTCAGCGTACTCTTTAATCAGGTCCCGCTGGAGCCGAATCACATGTGCCATATAATTCAGTGACCTTACAGAGAAGGTCGCTGAAGAAAACATCTGCTTTCCCAAACGATCCATCATCCGAGACTCCTTGTCTGGAGGATGTACCGAGGAACTCTCCTGTGCTAATTCCTTTTTAGTGGCAACCGCCACCACCATGACATCCACTGGGGCACCCTTGCTCCAAACTGTCCTGTCCGTGGGAGGGCTGAGGATCCTGTCCGGTCTCTTGGGTATTGGCTCAACAGTGTCCAGCTCCTTCCATGCCCTGGTAGTTATGAGGTCTACCAAGGGTTCGGCGGGAGGGGACACCCAAGAGGCAGATGGGCCTGCATCAAACGCCTCCAGAAACACAGACTCATCCGAGAAAGGTTTTTTGGCAGACCACCCCCCTCTAATGCGTAACATTTCCATAATGTCTCCGAAGGAGACGTCTTCGGGGGGGGTGACCTTGAGGAACCTTCCCCTAAGTCTGTGTCCTCCGTGGGGGACTCGGGTGAGTCCAAGTGCCTCCTCTTGCACTTCCGTTTGTGAGGGACCTCCTTGGGGGGGGGGGGGCTGTCCGAGGAGGCCTCACCAACAGTGTCCTGTTCCTCTACGGGAACAATCTGGGATGTAGGCGGATGATGGAAGAAAGGCCCGTCTGAGTGGGAATGGAGGGTGGATCCGTAGCAAGAGCCTGGGACCTTGAATCCCTCGAAAGGACCCTCTCCACGACATTGAATGCCGAGGGGGAACTGCTTTCCCTTGAATCCGAAAGCATTCCCCTCGGATCAGACGTGCAGATCAGCGCCGAAGGTGACCCGACCGGATCCGAAAGAGTAGTGTGCCCTGACCTTAACGGAGCCGAAGGCCCGCTGACCCCTCCGGATCCGACGCTCAGCTCACGGCCCTGAGAGCTCGGATCCAAAAATGGATCCGACAGACTTGAGGGTACAGTCGGTGCCGAAGTAGGAAACACTGTCGGCGCCGACCCTACCCCGGCTCTGAAGCTAGTCGGATCCGACAGCTCCGAACCCCGAAAGCGGGTCAGAGAAGGAGCAATGGGGGCAAAAAAAGGTGTTGAGCCCCCCCCCCCAGTGGGGGGGGGGGGGAGACGAGAGCACTCCCATCTGCATCTGGGCCTGGAGAAATCGGCGCATCATCCGGTCCATATCTGCATCCAATAAACTTCTGGTGGATCTAGATGAGGGCACTGAAGCCAGCCGGGAAGGCCGCCTGGATGACCTCAAGGGTGACTGGGTCATCTCCTCCAGCTCCGGGGAGAAACGTGGAGAATGGAGCCGGGAGGGGGAAGGCCCGGAGACCTTAAGGGGAGAGACAAGCTGTTTAGACGCCGCCGCTGCCGAAGGAGTCGAGTCGGACCGCCTCTTGTGCCTGCGATGCCTTTCCTTCTCTCTCTCCCTATCCTTTTTATCCTTCTTTCTGCCATCCCTTTCCTCCTGGGCCAGTGAGGGAGGTTGAGTCCCGGCCAGGGGATCAGGAGTGGCAGGTGGGGCAGCTGCAGCTGGTGCCACTGAGGAGGATGAAGCAGAGTCCGGGGGCAAAAGGCCCACCAGAATAATCTTCGACCTCCTATCTTTCAAAGCCCTGGGGTTGAAGGCTGCACAAATAGTGCAGCCCGAGGAGAGGTGATCAACCCCCAGGCACAGGACACACCGAGTGTGGCCATCCACTGGGGACAGCTTATGGCCACACTCGGTACATTTAGAGAAAATGGCTTTAAGGCCTTCAGCCATTGTAGAAGAGGAAAAAGAAAAATAGGCCCACAAGCACACACCTTCACGCACGCAGGGGGGGGGGGGAATAAATCTAACTTAACCAAAAAGTTAAAAGAACTACCCAAAAAAGGCTAGAAAGATAAGGGGAAGTTCACACACACAAAGTTAGAGAAAGTTTGACAGGAATTCAAGATTTAAATGCTACACTTACAGTACTACGCTCGGAGCTCATTCAGAGAAGCTTATGGAAGCCGTGGCAAATGAGATCTGAGGGTTAGAGGGAGATGGCAGGGCATTGTGGGTAGGGGGAGGAGCTTGGAGCTTGGATCTGTTAGCTTGGAAAGCTGCCAGCTCGGATCCGATACCCACAGGTTGCTGAGCAAATGAAGTTAACTACTTCAGATTAAATGGTAACTGCAGAAATGAAATCTCAGTGATTCCAGCTCCTAGGTGTACTAATTTCTGGAATGTTTATCTTCTGTTGGTTCTGCTGTGAAATTGCAGTTGTGTGAGCTGTTTTTTCCCCTTCCTTGCAGGGTGTTTCTTTCTTCCAGGTGACTGTGCAACTGTAGAGTTGGTATATTTAACTAAGGAGGTATGGAGGACAAGCCCACCATATTTCATGTTTATTTTTAAATAAGTTTGAGTTGTCTAGTCGGCTGTGGGGTTAGGCCATCCAGTGACTATCTCCTAGGTCTTCTCTGTATTAATTTTACAATCCCAGAGATCTTTGCTCTTTAACATGGCCTGTGATCCTCAGACTGTTCAGACCCTCAGGAATGTCAAAGCAGAAACAAATTCCTGACCATATAAAAATATACTCCATCACTGGCTAACATAAACATAAAGCCCTCTTAAAACTGAAGAATGAAGCATGGCACAAATGAAAAGCTAACCATCCTACACCTTGCATAATCTAGCTAAATAGGTGTTTGACACCACAAAAGCTATTCCTTGATTTTTCAGCAGAGCTCAGTCAGATGTGGCACTTTAAAACATTGGCTGCAAGTTAATAACTTCACAATATGTGAACTTCCCAATTCATATCATGCTTCATCTGCCTCTCCCTCTGCAGAACAATTTCTTAAACACTTGCAAACTCTAATCGTTCAGTCATTCTTGCATCTCCTCACACCATACTGCCCATGTTCCCCATCTACCTGAATGCATTCCATTTTTCTTTAAACATGTCTCAAATAAAGGCATCATACCACTACTTGAACAAGTAAAGCTCAGCAGTCCTAGAGGTACTGACAATATCCTTTCTTGGTACATCTTTCAATCACATGGTTGTATTGCTAAACCACTTCAGAAAATATGCAGCTTTGGTTTAACTTCTAATACCATGCCTAACATCTGAAAAACAGTCAAAGTGAAACTTTTGTCTAAACAAAAAAAAATCCTTCACTTCCTTCCCACTATCGACCTATTTCCATCCTCCCAACATTATGTAAAATCTTTGAGAAAATCATCTCCCAACAACTTAAACATTACTTCAACCACTACCACCCACGCTTTCAGAAACAATGTGGATTTTGGTGTGGTTAATTCACTTCAACTGCCCTCTGGTCTCTGACTGATGACATTCAAATGGATATGGACAAAGTTATGGAGGTGTAATTATAGACTTTACCACAGCTTTTGATCTAGTCAATCACTCTACCCTCATTGCCCACCTGCCTGAATTAGGAATCAGCTCTGATGCCATCCCCTAGTTCAGGAGCTGTCTCAACAGCCTCTTCTTCTCCATCAAATACAACTCTACTAACGTCCACTCTACTTAAAGGAGTGCCACAGGGTTCATTCTTTGCACCCAAAATGAAAATGCTAGCAAGTACGACAGGTGCACGAACCACAGTAACTTGAATGTAACACAAAAAGGCCAGCACCAGGGAATGAGGCAGAATGATACAAAAATGAAGACAAAAATGTTTATTAGAACCAGACCGGTTTCAGCTTGTAGCTTTCCTCAGTGGCAATACATGAAATGTGGTTGACAGACTGCATTTAAATATTAGAGCCAACAAGGCAAATAATGACATCATTTCCTGTTGGATCCAGAAAAAAGTTTTACAAATAAAATACATATTAGTGTATGTATAAAAAAAATGTATGTATAAGAATAATAACAACAAGCATTGAATGTTCAAAAAAAATAATATACAAAAGGATTAATATTCAAAAAAATTGATTGAATGTATTCAAAAAAATTATTATATAAATTATGAATTGATACCTGGACATTGAGTCAAAACTTAAGAAAAGTATTATAACTTATCATTAAGACCTGAAGAAAAAAGACCCCCCAGTTTCACTATCCATTTCTTTTATTTGTTGTTTAGTAAGTCATGCCATCCTGTTCTAAAATCTTTATTTCCAAAAATTTTATCAATAATAGTGAAAGTAAATTTAGCTGTTGAGTGAGTAAGTGAATGTATGTACAATGCATTGGTCATTCTACCATTCCCCAACTCAAGCGAACAACGACAGTGTAACCAGCAGAGATGAGGAAAAGACGAAACTAGCCACTCGACCAACGATGCACAGTATTTAATCCAACAAATTCCACAAGTGTTAAGCGCTTTCAACTGTTACAAACAGTCTTCATCAGAACACTTAATAAAACATAAAATCAGTATATATACTCTCATGACATCATAAAATCAAAAAACCCACCAAAACTCTAAAAGATACAGTGCATATTAATCATAGTCAAAAACTAAT
Source organism: Protopterus annectens (assembly GCF_019279795.1). NCBI lineage: Eukaryota > Metazoa > Chordata > Ceratodontiformes > Protopteridae > Protopterus > Protopterus annectens. The sequence goes on from NC_056744.1 coordinate 784,584,741, forward strand.
TGTATATATATATATAAAACTACAAATACTAATGTGTATAAAAAACTCATATAAAATTTGTATTTATATACAGAATTAATGCTATTATACTATAATACAATTAATCTAAAGCTAAAAAAAGGCTTGATACTGATGTGATCATTTATGCCAGGAATTCTGGTAGCATCAGTATAAATCTGCCATTTACTTTCTAGTAAAGCTAATAACATTTTCCAATTACCTCCACTAGGTGAACATATAACCTGATCAATAATAGTGAATAAAAACTTATGTTGACTGCCTTTATCTAAAATGTGTCTAGATAAGGCATTATTTTACTATCCTGCTTCTGAATTCTATAATAGTGTTCATATATGCGTTTTTTAAGATTACGCTCTGTTTTTCCTATATAATAGGCAGAGCAAGATGTACATGTTGCAAGATATACCACTTGCTTGGTATTACAATTCCCGTTCCTACACTTGATAATAGTATGATTTATATCTTGAAGTTGGATACTAGTGGCTTCATTAATGTACCTGCACTGATTACAAGAGCCACACTTGCGGGTGCCCTTGTTATGTCAGTATATTGTCTATTAGTATCTGTTTTTTCTAATAATTTTTTCAAGTTCGGAGCCGTCTTATATACACATCTGGGAAATGAATCCCAATGTTGTCCCATGTTGTGATCAATAAATACATCCCAGTGCCTCTGCAGGATCTCTTTAATAGCATGTACAAAGGGTGTGTAAGTTAATACCCACACCCTACATGATGGTATCTGATCGTATGAATCTCGTGCAGTCCTAATATCAGAGCTACTCTGATCAGGTTGCCCCAATAGTGGGCCGTATTTATTTCCCCATTCCTTTAGAACATACTGAGTAATATCCTTGAGCATATATTCCGGATATCCACGCTTTTGAAAAAGATTATAAATAGTGGATATTTCCTTCTCTAACATCTCTAGTGTAGAAGTCATCCGGGCTGCTCTAATGCATTGGCCTTTAACCACATTACGAAATATATGTGGTGGATGATTACTAGTATAATGAATGTAATCATTTGAGAATGTGGGTTTCCGATAAATTCTAGTAGCAAATCCATCATCTTGATGACTAACCATAACATCTAAATAGGATATTTGTTGGGTATTAAAGTCATGGGTAAACTTTAAAAATTCTGTAGACTCATTCAAAAAAGTCATGAACTCGTCAATCTTATCCGTAGGTGCCTTCCATAGTATAAAGAGATCGTCCAAATATCTTGCATAGAACTCTATGTCTGCATAATATTTACTTGTAAACAAATGCTCTAATTCCCATGACAACATCACTGAGTTCACAAAAATGGGTGCGCAAGACGCACCCATTGCGACTCCTTGTGTTTGCCTAAAATATTCCCCCTGAAAGGCAATATAATTATGATCTAATACCAATGACATCATGTCACAAATTAAACATATTTTGTCCCAACTGTAGCCTGAAAATAGTCTCAAGCTGTTGGCAAAATATTCTAGCCCTATATCCTTAGGGATACATGAGAGCAAATCGACGACATCGATTGTCAAAAAGGTTAGATTGGCACTCCACTTGTCTTTTGTAAGTTTTCTTAAAAAGTCCCATGAATCCTTGACAAGATGTGGGATCTCATAGTATATATGTTTCAACCATCTGTCGATCAAAACGCCTATATTAAATGTTTTGGAATGAGAACCTGACACAATGGGTCTAAATGGTGGCTGTTCTATTGATTTGTGAATCTTAGGTATACCCACCATTTTAGTCAAAATCGGATAATCTTGTTTTAAGAAAGAATAGATCTCATTGGTAATTCTACTATCTGTAAGATATTCTTCCAAAGCCAAATCTATTCTTTTGTATCCGATGTTGATCTGATTGATAGATATACCTTCATAATTGCCAGAACCGTGTAATATGTTGTGAAGTTGTGCGTTATACTCATGGGTATGAAAAACAACAACCCCACCACCCTTGTCGGGCTTCATGATTCGAATATCCTTATTTCGTATAAATTTGTTAAGACAACATCTTTCATCAGGTGTTAGATTATCAACTGATGTAGCACCATGATGTTTCTTGTTATGGTAATGTAACCAATATATGTCCTTACAAACCAAATATTCATAGTTCTTAACTTGAGGGTGGGAATTCGGAATGTATGTACTTTTATGTTTAAATTCTGTACTGCCCACCTGATTATTATGAATGTCACCTTTATCAAATTGTACAGCGAGGTTTAACCTCCTACAGAATAATTTGACTTCCTTGATATTGTCCACTAAGTTGTTATTAGTGGTGGGGATGTATTTCATCCCCTTACTCATAAGATTGAAGAAAGCCATATCTATTTCTGTATCTGTATAATTATAGACATTGAATCCATTATATGTAGTCTGGATACTTTGGTGCTGTGATGTACAATTGTTGGCTGAATTAATCGAACTCATAACTTCTACCCCCTCCCTGTGGACTAATATGTCCCTTAGTATCGAGAAGAGAAAGTCTAGCCTTATTCATCTCTTCTGTTTGTTCCACTGGGGGCGTGTATTTCTGGCTGGAAAAAACAGTCCACCCTGAAAATTTTCATCCCTATATGAACCATTACGCTGTTGCCTGACGTCATTGTCATGTTGTTTGACTTCTTGGGTCCTATTTGATGGCCAAATATAAGCTTGATTGAAGTTATATAAGTCCAAATCCCGCAACATTTTCCTGTTTTTCCTATCATATATAATCTGAGCCTTATTCTCGGCTGTCGTAAACTGCTTAATGTATAGATCCTTCCACATATCAAAATCAATATGTTTCACTATATTGTTATTCATACATTCTAATTCATTAGCAAGAGTAATGAGTTTCTCATCATGATGCTTAATTAATAATCTAATATATGAAAAACCATAAGATACAGTGCACATTAATCATAGTCAAAAACTAATTGTATCTATGTATATAAAACTACAAATACTAATGTATATAAAAAACTTTTGTATTTATATACAGAATTAATGCTATTATACTATAATACAATTAATCTAAAGCTAAAAAAGGCTTGATACTGATGTGATCATTTATTTATATATAATGTTTTTAGCTTTACTAGAAAGTAAATGGCAGATTTATACTGATGCTACCAGAATTCCTGGCATAAATGATCACATCAGTATCAAGCCTTTTTTAGCTTTAGATTAATTGTATTATAGTATAATAGCATTAATTCTGTATACAAATACAATTTTATATGAGTTTTTTATACACATTAGTATTTGTAGTTTTATATATATAGATACAATTAGTTTTTGACTATGGTTAATGTGCACTGTATCTTTTAGAGTTTTGGCAGGTTTTTTGATTTTATGATGTCATGAGAGTATATATACTGATTTTATGTTTTATTAAGTGTTCTGATGAAGACTGTTTGTAACAGTTGAAAGCGCTTAACACTTGTGGAATTTGTTGGATTAAATACTGTGCATCGTTGGTCAAGTGGCTAGTTTCGTCTTTTCCTCATCTCTGCTGGTTACACTGTCGTTGTTCGCTTGAGTTGGTGCTTTTGTTGTTCTTTGAGATGACGGAATCTGAGGATATCCAGCTGACTTCATTGTCCAACGACGGAGATGCTTTACTACGAAACCCTGATGAATTGGATAATTTACGTGCCGATGTTACGGCCTTGCAAAAAGAGGTGCATCAGTTACTTATATTGGTCACTAGGTTAGTGACTATCAGTAAGGATCGATCTTCTTGTGTCATAGATACAGATCCAGTATCTGTAATACCAGAGGCCAAAGATATTCCAGTTCCGGTTTTCGGAACATCTTCCGGTGTTGGGCTTGCTACACCTGATAGAGACTTTCCAGCTTTACTCAAACAAACGGAGAGAAAGCAAGTCAGTGCCATTGATTTACATAATGAACCGCTCGGTGTCCATTCTGACTGTTTTCCCTCTCCGCCTATCTTGGAGATACAATCTCGGAACGAACAAGTCAACAGCTCACCAGTACAGGATGTTACTTTCGATTTTAGTTTTGGTAAACTACGCAAGGAAGTTGAACGAACTGGCGCACGCCCTAAGGTAACTACTCAGGTTAAGATATATGCCAATAATAAACGGAAGGAGATTCCTGGTTTAAGAGGTACTGTTTCCAAAGATACTGTTTTTCATGAGGTATCTAGTCCTAAACAAGATAAATATATACGAAGTGAACATGTATCATATGAATATAATAAGTGAAATGCACATAATGGGCATGAGGAATGTCTCATCGAACAGTTTTTGGGTGATTGTTATGATTTCAATGACGCTGAAAGGGGCCAATTTTTAAAATCCAAGTCTTCTGTACAGATCACCTCTTCGTTAAACGATACAATATATGACTTTGGCAAAAAACTGATATCATTTAAAAATACTAAAATTGATACAGCGTATTTATCCAAATGTTTACAATCTAATATTGTACCCAAAGGACTTAGGTTTTTTAAGCTACCTTTGGGTGTGGCTTATTGTACTGATATTATGAAAGAATTCAATGAATTATTTGATGGTTTTGATTTTTCATATATTAGATTATTAATTAAGCATCATGACGAGAAACTCATTACTCTTGCTAATGAATTAGAATGTATGAATAACAATATAGTGAAACATATTGATTTTGATATGTGGAAGGATTTATACATTAAGCAATTTACGACAGCCGAGAATAAGGCTCAGATTATATATGATAGGAAACACAGGAAAATGTTGTGGGATTTGGACTTATATAACTTCAATCGAGCTTATATTTGGCCATCAAATAGGACCCAAGAAGTCAAACAACATGACAATGACTTCAGGCAACAGCGTAATGGTTCATATAGGGATGAAAATTTTCAGGGTGGACGTTTTTTTCCAGCCAGAAATACACGCCCCCAGTGGAACAAACAGAAGAGATGAATAAGGATAGACTTTCTCTTCTCGATACTAAGGGACATATTAGTCCACAGGGAGGGGTAGAAGTTATGAGTTCGATTAATTCAGCCAACAATTGTACATCACAGCACCAAAGTATCCAGATTACATATAATGGATTCAATGTCTATAATTATACAGATACAGAAATAGATATGGCTTTCTTCAATCTTATGAGTAAGGGGATGAAATACATCCCCACCACTAATAACAACTTAGTGGACAATATCAAGGAAGTCATATTATTCTGTAGGAGGTTAAACCTCGCTGTACAATTTGATAAAGGTGACATTCATAATAATCAGGTGGGCAGTACAGAATTTAAACATAAAAGTGCATACATTCCGAATTCCCACCCTCAAGTTAAGAACTATGAATATTTGGTTTGTAAGGACATATATTGGTTACATTACCATAACAAGAAACATCATGGTGCTACATCAGTTGATAATCTAACACCTGATGAAAGATGTTGTCTTAACAAATTTATACGAAATAAGGATATTCGAATCATGAAGCCCGACAAGGGTGGTGGGGTTGTTGTTTTTCATACCCATGAGTATAACGTACAACTTCACAACATATTACATGGTTCTGGCAATTATGAAGGTATATCTATCAATCAGATCAACATCGGATACAAAAGAATAGATTTGGCTTTGGAAGAATATCTTATAGATAGTAGAATTACCAATGAGATCTATTCTTTCTTAAAACAAGATTATCCGATTTTGACTAAAATGGTGGGTATACCTAAGATTCACAAATCAATAGAACAGCCACCATTTAGACCCATTGTGTCAGGTTCTCATTCCAAAACATTTAATATAGGCGTTTTGATCGACAGATGGTTGAAACATATATACTATGAGATCCCACATCTTGTCAAGGATTCATGGGACTTTTTAAGAAAACTTACAAAAGACAAGTGGAGTGCCAATCTAACCTTTTTGACAATCGATGTCGTCGATTTGTTCTCATGTATCCCTAAGGATATAGGGCTAGAATGTTTTGCCAACAGCTTGAGACTATTTTCAGGCTACAGTTGGGACAAAATATGTTTAATTTGTGACATGATGTCATTGGTATTAGATCATAATTATATTGCCTTTCAGGGGGAATATTTTAGGCAAACACAAGGAGTCGCAATGGGTGCGTCTTGCGCACCCATTTTTGCGAACTTAGTGATGTTGTCATGGGAATTAGAGCATTTGTTTACAAGTAAATATTATGCAGACATAGAGTTCTATGCGAGATATTTGGACGATCTCTTTATACTATGGAAGGCACCTACGGATAAGATTGACGAGTTCATGACTTTTTTGAATGAGTCTACAGAATTTTTAAAGTTTACCCATGACTTTAATACCCAACAAATATCCTATTTAGATGTTATGGTTAGTCATCAAGATGATGGATTTGCTACTAAAATTTATCGGAAACCCACATTCTCAAATGATTACATTCATTATACTAGTAATCATCCACCACATATATTTCGAAATGTGGTTAAAGGCCAATGCATTAGAGCAGCCCGGATGACTTCTACACTAGAGATGTTAGAGAAGGAAATATCCACTATTTATAATCTTTTTCAAAAGCGTGGATATCCGGAATATATGCTCAAGGGTATTACTCAGTATGTTCTAAAGGAATGGGGAAATAAATACGGCCCACTATTGGGGCAACCTGATCAGAGTAGCTCTGATATTAGGACTGCACGAGATTCATACGATCCGATACCATCATATAGGGTGTGTGTATTAACTTACACACCCTTTGTACATGCTATTAAAGAGATCCTGCAGAGGCACTGGGATGTATTTATTGATCACAACATGGGACAACATTGGGATTCATTTCCCAGATGTGTATATAAGACGGCTCCGAACTTGAAAAAAGTATTAGGAAAAAACAGATACTAATAGACAATATACTGACATAAACAAGGGCACCCGCAAGTGTGGCTCTTGTAATCAGTGTAGGTACATTAATGAAGCCACTAGTATCCAACTTCAAGATATAAATCATACTATTATCAAGTGTAGGAACGGGAATTGTAATACCAAGCAAGTGGTATATCTTGCAACATGTACATCTTGCTCTGCCTATTATATAGGAAAAACAGAGTGTAATCTTAAAAAAACGCATATATGAACACTATTATAGAATTCAGAAGCAGGATAGTAATAATGCCTTATCTAGACACATTTTAGATAAAGGCAGTCAACATAAGTTTTTATTCACTATTATTGATCATGTTATATATTCACCTAGTGGAGGTAATTGGAAAATGTTATTAGCTTTATTAGAAAGTAAATGGCAGATTTATACTGATGCTGCCAGAATTCCTGGCATAAATGATCACATCAGTATCAAGCCTTTTTTAGCTTTAGATTAATTGTATTATAGTATAATAGTATTAATTCTGTATATAAATACAAATGTTATGAGTTTTTTATACACATTAGTATTTGTAGTTTTATATATATAGATACAATTAGTTTTTGACTATGATTAATGTGCACTGTATCTTTTAGAGTTTTGGCGGGTTTTTTGATTTTATGATGCCATGAGAGTATATATACTGATTTTATGTTTTATTAAGTGTTCTGATGAAGACTGTTTGTAACAGTTGAAAGCGCTTAACACTTGTGGAATTTGTTGGATTAAATACTGTGCTTCGTTTGTCGAGTGGCTAGTTTCGTCTTTTCCTCATCTCTGCTGGTTACATTCTACCATTCCGAATGTCCCCCAAATGTTCAGACATACATCTAAATTGTCTTGAGGTCTGACCAATGTAAAATGCTTGGCATGTACAAGTTACTAAATAAATGACCCACTCACTTCCACAGTTGGCAAAGCACTTAATATCAAACAATTTACCTGTATTTTTGCTAGTAAAGTTCTTGGTTTTGAAAATGTATTTGCAAAATGAGCATGTCCACATGGATAACACCCCACCAATCTATCTCCAGAAAGAGTGGTCTGACAATAAAGGCTGGATTGGGATGTGACCCTTTTGTAATAAGAAAAATGTGACCGAAGTGTTTTGCCTTTTCTATATGAAAATTTGCATCTATCTCCCAACCAGTCATCTATTCTTATGTTACTTTTGAGTATATTCCAGTTTTTATTAATAATATCTGTGAATTGAGAAGTATTCCTCCCAAAAGTGGTAACTAGCCTGATATTATCCTGTTTGTCCCGAGAATCTTTTGATTTATATGATAATAAACTTTCTCTAGATTTATTAGATGCCCATATAGAGGCATTGTGGACATTATCATGCTGGTACCCTCTCTCTAGAAATCTAAGAGTCAAATCTTGTTGACATGTGGTTAAATCTTGTTCAGAAGAGCAAATTCTTCTAATTCTCAGAAATTGTGATTTGGGAATGTTCTTGATTGTATGTCTGGGATGTAAACTGGAGGCATGTAGCAAACTATTATGTTGAGAATACTTCCTATAAACTGTAGTTCTAAGTGTATGGTCGGGTTTTCGCTCCAAATGAACATCTAGAAAATCCATTTCTTGTGCATAATAGTTAACAGTGAATTCAACACCCCACTTATTACAATTCAGATACTCCACAAATTCTAAAAGATATTCTGATCCCCCTCTCCAGACCAACCAACAGTCATCCAAATAGCGCCGCCAAATATCAATCTCAGGTAAGTATAAATTGTGCATACCATCATAGATAATCTGTTCCTCTATATACCCTATAAATAAGTCTGCATAAATAGGGGCAAAAGAAGCCCCCATAGCTGTGCCCTGAATTTGCCAGTAGCATTGGTCTTGGAAATAAAAAACATTCCTGGTGAGTATATGTTCAGCCATACAGACTAAAAGAGTGTTAAAACCAGGAGGATAAATGTTAGTTCTATTCAACCAAAATTCCAATGCCATCAATCCGGCCCAATGGGGAATGCAGGTATATAAAGACTTCACATCAAGAGTACACATAAGCCAATGAGATTCCGAAACTATTTGAAGAAATTCAGTTGTATCTTTGATTCTAGCCCTGATGTATACCAATAGGGGCTTTAAATACTCCGTTAGATAGGCGGACAAGGGTTCAGTAAGTGAACCTATTCCTGAGACTATAGGTCGACCTGGAGGTTTAAAAAGAGATTTGTGGATTTTAGGTAAAAGATATAAACATTGTTTACGGGGGTCACGTACCGTTAGTTGAATTCTAGTTTTGGCATTAATGATCCCTTCCTCTACTGCAGATTCCAGAAAGGCATCTATAGCTTTTTTTAAAATTTGGTGTTTGGTCTACAGGCATGTGGAAATAATGCTGATTGTTGGACAACTGTCTGTTACCTTCAGCCCAGTAATAACTGGAATCCATAATGACTATAGCCCCACCCTTATCTGCTGGAAGAATAACAATATCGGTATTGGATTTAAGATCAAGTAGTGCCTGTTGTTCATCCATGCTAAGGTTCTCTCTCAAGATGTTACCTGAACCCAAAAGATGGTGCAAATCTTTAATGATGGCTTGGTGAAATACATTTACATGTTTATCCATAGGTGGATTAAAATTAGATGGTAGGAAGCGAAATTCAGTAGATCTTTGAGTGTTATCTTGTTGATCAAAAAAACAGGTAAATTGTTTGATATTAAGTACTTTGCCAACTGTGGAAGTGAGTGGGTCATTTATTTAGTAACTTGTACATGCCAAGCATTTTACATTGGTCAGACCTCAAGACAATTTAGATGTCGTATGTCTGAACATTTGGGGGACATTCGGAATGGTAGAATGACCAATGCATTGTACAAACATTCACTTGCTCACTCAACAGCTAAATTTACTTTCACTATTATTGATAAAATTTTTGGAAATAAAGATTTTAGAACAGGATGGCATGACTTACTAAACAACAAATAAAAGAAATGGATAGTGAAACTGGGGGGTCTTTTTTCCCCAGGTCTTAATGATAAGTTATAATACTTTTCTTAAGTTTTGACTCAATGTCCAGGTATCAATTCATAATTTATATAATAATTTTTTTGAATACATTCAATCAATTTTTTTGAATATTAATCCTTTTGTATATTATTTTTTTGAACATTCAATGCTTGTTGTTATTATTCTTATACATACAAATTTTTTATACATACACTAATATGTATTTTATTTGTAAAACTTTTTTCTGGATCCAACAGGAAATTATGTCATTATTTGCCTTGTTGGCTCTAATATTTAAATGCAGTCTGTCAACCACATTTCATGTATTGCCACTGAGGAAAGCTATAAGCTGAAATCGGTCTGGTTCTAATAAACATTTTTGTCTTCATTTTTGTATCATTCTGCCTCATTCCGTGGTGCTGGCCTTTTTGTGTTACATTCATTCTTTGCACCCTTCTGTTTTCAGTCTACATAAACAAGCTCCCACTAGACTTTGCTCACATCCCTCTCGTATTATATGCAAATGATAAATACTTTATGGCTCAAGCCGTTTGCTCTCAACTCTACAAAAAGGTATACAGTCAGATTTTCATTGTCTTATACAATGGATTGAGAAAAAAAATATCATAATTTTCAATTCCTCCAGCACTAAGACCATGTTGGCACCAAATAAAAACTCAGTAGAAACAACATCCTCATAATTCAAGATCATAACTGTACACATATAGATAAAGTTTCGTCTTTAAATACCTTGTCTTATGCCTAGAACCGTGTCTCTTCTTTTGCGGTTACTTTGAGAACACTTGTAAAAAGAAGTCCCTTCTCTTTTGGGCAAGAAAAGCATCCACCTTTCTTTTTGATGCCTCTGATAAGGGTATTTATGTTTATATATTTATATTTATTTATTTATATCTGCTTATAGGGGTAGTGCACTGATCTCAATGGACCATTTGCAGGCACATCCCGGGTGAATAGGATCACATAAGAAATAAACAAAAACATATTTACAGATACAGTGTTATGCTAAAGCTCACTTAAATGAAACTGCATTACACCGAACATCACAAAAGAGGAATCAAACCACATAGTGGATACACTCCCAGTAATGATTTCAACAAATACACATAAACACTGCACCTGTTCAGCAACATTAATAAAACAGGTACTCTCATACAACCTCAGAAACCCAAGTCACTCAGACCCCCTCTTTTTTCTTCTTCAAACATCACAATCAAAATTCCAAGTATCTAACCATTCCTTCTCTATTCTTGACCCTAACTTCTGGGAATCTCTTACTGCAGATCTGCAAGACGCATCTTCCTTCATCAAATCTCATGCTTTACTAAAGTTTCACAAAAAAATTGCAGTTTTACTGCTCATATAACCTAGACTACTCTACTATTCTGCAGTTTACACTCCCATTATGCTTTTTACTTTCTTACTCTCTCAAATGTTATGTCTGCTACAGCTGAGGTTCCTTCTACTGTAAATTTAGCGTTTGTAAATATGCAGACATAAATACTATAATCATCAGCGTTTTAACATTGCTGTGTAATGTTTTAACATTAGTGTTTACTGTACTGTATACTTTTCTTTGTAACTCTTTTTACTTTCTCCCGGGCTGAGACAGAAGTTGGTCAGAACTGATCAGTGCTTTGTCAAAGTAAATCAACAAATTTAGTTCAGTAAATTAAATAAGTTTGTTGATGAAATCAAATTCTCTGAAGTCATCAGATTAGTGTTAATGTAATGTGTATGAAAATTCATTTCTGATACCTTCTTCATCCGTTTCATGATCAGAGTCTGTTTTGGCAAGAAGCAAATGCAAGGAAGGCAAAGAACCAGTCCTTTGGGGGATACCAGTCTCTCATAGGATGCGCATTAAAACACACACACACAAACACACAGATGTATATGTGCATGCATACACAAACTTGCCCTCTGAACACACATCTATAAGTAATTTAGGGGTTTCCTCAGTTCACTCCCCCCCCCCCCCACGTATTTGGGATGTAGGGGGAAACAGTATACCTCTGTTAAAACCCACATGCACACACCAATGGTATGTAAATTCCATGCAGCTAGGAACTGTACTAGAGATATAAGTGCTGTGAGGCAGCCACACTTCATTTGCACGACTGTGTTGGAGAAGTGAAACTAAAGCAATGATCACTGCTGTTCTAGCTGGGCTTCATCTAACACTGGGATTTTATGCTCAGGGCAGATTCAAGAAGTCTGGAAGCTTCTTTACAAATATGTTTAATAAAGTTATATTTTGGGTCAGTTTTTTTTTTTTTTTTGCTTTCAGTTTTAAAATTTGTTAATATATTGCTATGAAAGATGCTTCTGTTTTTTTTTTTCAACCATCAAACATGAAAAAAGAATTTCGGTTAGGAAAAGAAAAACATTATGAGATACAAATATATGACTTCCTAAATCATCCATAGGTGTTCTACCCATTTTCCAAACCAATTAATAAATTGCATTTTCCAAATAGTTTGTCTTTTTTCAGCTTCTCATTTTCTTTTTAAATTGCCTGTGTTTTGCAGTAAGTTTTTTTGGTGTTAAGAAATGTGGCACATTTTGTCAAGTCAATATGATAAATTTAACAGTGGGCTGTTTTATATTCAGGAAAACTGTCTCTCTTAGGTTCAAAGGTTTATACTAGGCTAACTACCCTAGGGCATTTATAAGCCTAGCCCAAAGTTATGTGGCTTACGCCGCCCCTTATGTTAGAAATACTGTGCCCATTAGTTTGTTGTGCCTCTGTCCAGTAGTGACACAGAGATGATTCCCGGGGTAAACCTACGATCTCCCATCCACCGGTCAAGATTTCTCTTGAACAGAGCCAGCGAGGTGCTCTGCCTCACATGGACCGGGATTTTATTCCACAGCATGGGGAGTCTCTGGGTGATAAATCCCTCCAGCACGTCCTATTTATATCCGTGCTAAGGTTTAAGTCTCTTGCTCTAGTGGTTTTGGTAGGTTTGGATTTTTTGAGGTGGAGCATGTCCATTAATTCCGGGTTGGTCATGGCCTTGTATGTCAGGCACAGGTCACCTCTGAGCAGACAGTATGCAACTGAATAGAGTTGGAGTTTCTTCAGTCTGGCAGCATATGACAGGTTTTGGAGTCCCTTTATCCTTTTGGTGAGGAACTTTTGGGGTCTCTCCAATTGCTGCAGGTATCGGGTGAGATACATCCCGCATTGTACTCGATCATTGGTCTGATAAGTGAAGAGTACAGGAGAACAATGACCTCACTTGATCTGGATGTGAATCCCTTCATGATCAGGTGGGCAATGTAGAAGGTCTTTCGAACCACTTTAGCAACGTGAGCGTCAAACGAGAGGCCACTGTCAATCTGGGTCCCCAGGTCCCTGATAACCTCTTCTGTGCTTAGTGGGTTGCCACCTATATGGTAGCTTGGGGTTACCTTGTTTTTCCCGAAGGGTATGACTATACACTTTTTTGCGTTTAACTTCAGGCCATGGCTCTGGCACCAGCTATCAGTTTCCGTGAGACCCCTCTGAAGGATGTCTGTGTCCGATGTACTATCCACTATGGCACCCAGTTTGCAGTCATCCGCAAACTTTGTCAGCCATAGTCCTCCTATGTTTGCCTGTACTTCTGAGAAGTAGATGCCGAACAATAGGGGGCCAAGGACTGAGCCCTGTGGGTTCTGTCCTTTAGCCAGTTTGCAACCCATCTTGTGACATATGGGTTTACAGTTAAGTTGGTAAGTTTCTCTATAATACCCGAGTGGGGTATTGTGTCGAAAGCTTTTGCAAGGTCAAGGTAGGCTGTATGGACTGCCTTTCCCTCATCAGTGGCCTTGGTGACTGTTTCGAAGAAGTCGACCAAGTTCAAAAGGCAAGATCTGCCTTTGACAAAGCCAAACTGGGTTGGGTCCAAGGTCTGCAAGTCCCCTATGTCCTTGTTTATGAGTTCCATTATGATCCTCTCCATAGCTTTGCAGACCAGGCTTGTTAAGCTTATGGGGCGGTAATTACCAGGGTCCGTAGAGGCACCGCCTTTGTGGAGTGGGACCACAGTTGCCATACGCCACTCCTTGGGCACATATCCTGTGGTGAGGCTAAGATTAAACAGCTGCCTTATGTGCGGGTTTAGTTCTTCATTGAGTTCATGTAGCACACAGCCGGGGACCCCATCCGGTCCCATTGATGCTGTGTTTTTAGCTTTAGAGAGAGCAGCTTTCACCTGCGCATTTGAGATGTCTGGGAGGCTACTCTCAGTTGGGATAGTTATCTTTCCTTTTGGGGGGGGTGAAGTTTGCGCTGAACCTGTCTGCCAGTATGTTGGCAATGTCTGTGGGTTCAGTGGTTTTTGTATCATTTTGGACTAATTCTGAGCATATCTGGGGGTTTCCACCCAGGTTTCTGACATAGCTGAAGAAGGCCTTATGATTGTCTTTTGAATCTATGGCAATTTTTCTCTCAAAGTTGGCCTTGTATGATTTTATGAGGGATCGTAGTTTCTTGCTAGTGCTGATCAAAGATGCCTTCCCTTTTTGGGATTTTGCTCCATCATGTAATAGCTTTCTCCTCTTATTGTAAAGTTTGTTTATGGCTGGGGTCCACCAGACTGGATGTTTGCCCTTGGTGGAAAGAGTCTTGGTTTTATTTGGGATTGCCTGATCCATGCAGTCCTGAAGGTGTTCATAGAAGGCATTTGTAAGGGCTTCCGCAGCTTGGGTTGTGGTTTCCATTGGCTCGGGGGCCTTGAAGGATACCACACCTGTCTTGAGTAGTGTGAAGTTTGCTTTAGAGAAGTTCTTCACTGTGGTCTTTTTTGTTTGGGGTGGGGGCAGGATGTGGATTTCTAGTGAGATTAGTTTATGATCTGATCTCACCAATGAGGGATATACGTCCGGTGTGGAGCATTTTGTCCCCATGTTCGCGATGATGAGATCTAGTATATTATCTCCTCTTGTAGGATGGTGACTAGTTGTTCCATGGCATTTGAATTTATGAACTCCAGGAACTTTTGGGCTAGAAAGTTTGGGCTTGAGTAATGTTCCCAGTCTATATTCGGGTAGTTGAAGTCACCCAATATGATGGTGTTTGGTGATACATTTATACCCTCCAGTGTCTTCAGGAAGGCTGTGTGGGTTTCCTGAGTTTGAGTGGGTGGCCTGTAGCATGCTACAAATTGTAGAGCAGTTTTGCCTATGGTTAATTGCACCTGGGTGGTTTCCAATGCTTCGTGCGTAGCCACCAACCTGGAGGTGTGGGTATCCTTGATGAATATGGATACACCCCCTCCTTTTGTGGTGTGGTCCGGGTTTTGGGGCCGGAACGCATGATATGAGATTAAACCTGATAGTGCCGGGGTGCTCTCAGGAGCCTTGAACCAGGTTTCAGTCACAGCACAGACATCGATGTTCTCCATACTGAGAAGGGCCTCGAGTGCGTGCATTTTGAGATTTAGACTTCTGGCATTGAGCAGCATTACCCTTAGTTTCTTCACGTTTTTGTTTTCTAGGGTGGTAGGTTTAGAATTTGAGCCTTGCCTAAAAAAGGCACTATGGGGGTGGCAAGAGCCTTAGCCAATATCCGGAATCCCAGGGGTAACAGGTGCAAGCCGTCCCTTGCGAAGCAGCGTGGCTTGTCGAGCATGTCATCCCAGGCAGACAGGCACTGGATCCCCTTTGAATGACACCAGAAATTAAGCCAATTGTTAAAGCTAATCATCTTGTCACTATATTGTGGCATCATTCTTGGTGAAGGAAGGATACTGCTCAGGGTCAGGGTCATACCTGCCTGGGCTACATAATCAGAGAGCTCCTCTATGTCTCTTTTCATGTAGTCCAGGGAGGTACGTCTCAGGTCGTTCACACCAGCATGGACAATGACTGTGTCATACTTGTACTTGCTGTGGAGTGACCTGAGTGCTTGTGTTATGTGGCGGATTCTAGCGCCTGATAGGCAGCTTACCGTGACCTTCTCCTTGTTCAGCCTGGTGAGTGGGACGTCAGTGTGTCAGACTATGGAGTCACCTATGACAAGTATGTTTGGTGTTGTATTTGGCCTAAAGGGCAATGATCTTAATGGAAGAGTAAGACAGGCCATTGTGGAACAATTCTGCTAAGTATTCTAGGATGTGTGCTAGGTTTGCCACTGTAACATCTGTGCCCTTTGATGTGCTCCAAATGAGGAATCTCTTCCATTTAGCTGAGTAAGCTTTCCTTGTGGAGGGTCTGCGCGACTCCAGGATAATGTCCTTGACTCTCTTCTTCCTTAAGTGATTTTTTTCTCTTTAAGCTGCTTGCTGTTAAATAACATCTGAGGACAAAACATATGGTTTTATCTAGTTACTTTGTTTTTTTGTGTATGTGTGCAATTATTTACAGAGTAGGGTTATAATCTCTGAAAGTGGAGGTTTCATTTCCAAGGCAAGTCATTCAGATGTTAAATTCAACCTGGACAGCACAACAAACCTTTTTGTAAACAGATATGCAAAACTAATGCCAGAAGATTTTAGGCTGTTACCAAGAAGAGTAAAGCAAGTCAAAAGTTAATTGATTACGAATGGTGTAGTTTCATTGTTGAATGCAGCTCAGAGCTGTGTTTTCAAATCAGTGCCATGTCTGATCATTACAGCCAGTGCTTGCCATCTTTAAATCAGTTGCACTTCCTTTCCCCGATGTCCTGATGGTGTGAATATTTTTGAATGTAACTCTCATTTCTGCAAACTGTATAGCAATGCACTCTGTGGGAGACCCAGCTGTGTGGTCTTGTTTGTACCACTCACATTAGCATTTCTGCAAACTGCACAAAAATAAAAAGTTAAAAAAAAAAAAAAGGTTGCAGTCCCTGCTGTTGAAGATGGAATGTAATATCAGGAGATAAATTCAAAAACACTACGATTCTGGTATGTATGAATTAGGAATATCCATGCACACTTTTGTAGTAGTGCTTTATTGCATTACTAGATTAGAGAAATGTAGAATTATAACAAACGATAGTTGATTAGCCAGTACTTTCCTCCCATATGTTTTTTTTTTAAATTTTCTTATTTACTTTAAGTAAATATGTCTATATATGTAATGTAAATATGTATAAATATATGTGTGATATACACATGCACGCACACATATGTCTTTCGGTATATATATATATATATATATATATATATATATATATATACACACACACACACACACACACTTGCATGCACATATATAAATAGTATATGAAATATTGATTAAGATAAATTAGTGCATATTGCATTGTTTCCCATCCGCAGTGTATTCAAATGAAGGAAAAATGTAAAGTGGCTGAAACTACACTTAGAAAAAAATGTACCTTCAGTTTGTTTGAATAATGGTAATTTTGCTGAATTTTTTTTTTTTTTTTTGTAAAGCAATGTGTAAGG
The DNA here is from genome assembly GCF_019279795.1 of Protopterus annectens. Classification (NCBI taxonomy): domain Eukaryota; kingdom Metazoa; phylum Chordata; order Ceratodontiformes; family Protopteridae; genus Protopterus; species Protopterus annectens. The sequence continues at coordinate 784,602,014 of NC_056744.1, forward strand.
TTGGGTTAGTGGCTTTGCACCCCCCTCCCCCCGTCTCACTTTACTCATTTGTGCTAACCCTTGTCCTGCCCCTAATCCCAACCTGATGTATTATCTTACCATAAACCCTTTCCCAGAGAGAAGCACTGTTCAAACTATGTCTGCGATACTAAGGTTTGGGTTTCTTGTTTATGTTGTCCAGTAGGAAGAAAAGAGAATTTTTTTTGTGTGTGGTTTTTGACATGTAAAAATAGATGTTTTGAATGTCAGTTTTTCTGTATAATAACTGTTGGGAACATTCTCTCATATACACATTCATTAGAATTTCCAGCAATAACTGTTAAGATCTTCTCTTCCCATGCACAAAGTGCAAGGTTTGATCCTGACCTCTGTTTAATGCTTGTGTGGAGTTTGCATGCTTTCCCTGTGTCTCTGTGGGCTTCCTCTCACCTTCCTAAAAAGGGGTGACGATTCCACCTAGAAGTCATCAAAAAAAAATTTGAAAGGGAAAAGAATTGCATAAACCAAACCCTTTATACATTAGCTATTGTGCACAGTAACTTCTAGATAAGAGAACATAGTTCATAGACTTTGTACCATGTAAGGGCTATCTACTAGATGGTATGAGATCTGGCTCTAGGTGATTTGGTCATATTGACTAATGTTCCCAAAAAATAATGTTCCCAAAAATGGGCATGGATGTTTGCTGGTGGTAAGTGGTTTGAGGACCTGGCCTACTCCAACCTATGCCAGGAATCATGCTAATGGTGGGAGGGATCTATGTGCCTCTCTTGGCCAGTGTGTGCCTACCATAAAGCCCAGCAGCCCTGAATCAATAAATTATTGTCCAGTTGGTGTCCAGTTACACAGCCTCTGTTACCTGGGATGGCTCTGTTGAGTGAAAGCTAGACATATAAAGCTAGTCAACCTGACAAACATGAACTAAGGATTACTACGTTAAATATAGGTTCACTAATAGGATAAAGTTTGGAAGTGGATGAGATGATGATACAGAAACTGGGTACTACTCATGGGGAGGACAGGCTACAAATGGCATGTGAATTGAGGTGAGGGAGAGGCTTCAGAAGACAGTGAAGAATGTCATCAGAATTATTGATAGTCTCTTGGCAGTCAGAATCCAGTGTAGGGATAGTGAAATGTTTATAATCTCAGACTGTGCCCCACAGCAGTGTTTTGATAGCCAGAAGAAGGGTGAATTCAGGTGGTAATTTCAGGACTTGATAGATAAAGCAGGACAACTTCAGTTAGTGTTTATAATAGGGACCAGAATGCTGTATTGGGACAGACAGAATGTGATATGAGAACCACCTGAGTCCATGTGAATAGAACAGCAGTAATAAAGAAGGAGAAGCCATTGTAGCCTTCTGTCTGGCAAATGGTTTGATGGTTTATAGATTCATAGGTGAATACTAGGCTAACTGCCATGAAGGGCCGTTTTAAGCCTTGCCAATAACCCATTATCAGAATCAAACCCTGTACCTTGCACTTATGAGTTAAACACTTTAGCCATTGTTTCAAATCCCTTCCTCCCTCTAATTATAGAAACAGTGTTCATTGTTTTCTTTTTTGTAGATTCAGACTAGGTTAGCTGCCCTTGTGGGTCATTTTAAGACGTCCGTTTCCCTGTAAAAGGTGATAAACCCTGTTCCTTTTGTCTGTGAGGTAAACACCTTAACCATTATGCCACCCCCAACCCAGATCATACGCTAGAGTTGCCAACATGCATCTCAGAGAAACTTATTTCTAGTAAGGAAAAGGATATGGGGTAGAGTCAATGATTGCAAAGTTATCCCAGGTGAAACAGTCACTCCATAGCATAAACCACTGGTGGCCATGACCAGCTGCAACCACTGGTCAGAAAAGGCATTAAGGTTGATGGAGACTAAACTGAAAACCTAGAACTAGAGTGGATTGTAAGAGCAAGAGTTCAAAGAAATATTCAGGGTTCTAACTACTCAGAAAGAAGAGGAGATAGGTAGAGTTAAAGAAACGAAGAAGAATGGCAGCGTCACAAAACTGCACGTGTGAGGACTATAGCACAGATATGTGGCTGAGCCAGCTATGAAAATAAGGTACATAAAGAAAGCTGGTGGTGGAATGTAGAAGTCCAGAAAGTTATCCAAAGAAAGCAAGAGTACAGAAATAAGTGTGAGATAGAAAAGATAAAGCAGGATAAGAAGGAATACTGGTTGGCTAGCAAAGAAGCTGAGAGGGCAGCAGTCAGTGTGGCAGAGAAGGCATTAGAGACACTATCAGTGTCTGGAAAGTAACTCAGCAAATGACATACAAATGCACACAAAAATACTCTTGAGTTTGAAAAAGTCAGAAAGATATAAGATAGTCATCCAGTACCCTTTATAAGGATGCCAGCAGCAACTTGCTGACCATTTCACAGGGCATCAACGGCAGATGGAAAAAGTATTTTCAACAGCTTCTGTATGAAGAATATCCCACAGAAGCTATACAGGCCCAAACATAGCCTATGATAAAAGGTCACATCCTAGGAGAAATAAGAACAGCATTAAGGAAAATGAAGTAAAGGAAAGCAGCAGGCTCAGATGAGATCATGGCTGTTATATTCAACATGTTGAGTGAGTTAGGGGGAGAAATGGCTTCAGGGAGTACCAAACCAGTATGGAGAAAAAGGCATATCCCGATGACTGTAGAATAAGCGTTGTACGAGAACAAAGCGGACCTTCACAGCTGTGGACAATGTAGATGTATCAAACTCCTGTCACACTTCATGAAAGTGCTGGAGAGAGTGATCGATAAATGAATAAATGAACAAGTAGAAACTAAGATAGAAGATGAGCAGTTCAGATTTAGATCAGGATGCAGCACAACTGACACAGTGTTTTCAGTGAGATAGATGGTTGAGAAGAATCTAGAGATGAGGAAAGAGTTCTACTGGTTATTCCTGGACTTACAGAAGGTTCCAATGAAACTGATTTGGGCAAGCCTACAATGGATAACAGTCCAGGAAACACTGGTAGAATCAGTGTATGCTATGTATAAGAATCCTGTGACACAAGTACAAACAGTGTTCAGACTTATGGGGGGTTCCTAGTGGGAGTGAGTTTGCAAAAGGGTTTAATTCCAAGATGGACTACATTTGCAAGCAGGACAGAGGCGACAGACCAGTAAGGCTTCTGTATGCAGACAGTGTGACAGTGAGTGCAGACAAGAACTTCAACAAATGATGTATGGGAATGCAGTACAACGCTGAAGGTAGTAAGGGGTGAAACGATTCTGGTATGTATGAATTAGAGATATCCATGCACACTTTTGTAGTAGTGCTTTATTGCATTACTAGATTAGGGAAATGTAGAATTATAACAAGCGTGAGACGGTCATCGTGGCAACAAGTGGAATCAGATAAATATTGAGACAGAAGGAAAAATATTAGAACAGGTTAAAAGGAACTTTTACTGAAAAGATTTCAAGTTTGCATAAACTAAAGCACTGCTGGCGATTCCTTGTTAGTTTTTACCTCCCACCCTCCCCTTCGTTGATCTGGTTTTTAAACCTGGTGATTTTAATCTGACCACCCCTACTGTAACTTGAGCTTAATAAGCTCCTGCCTTTCTTAACTGCTTTTGATAGCTTGAATTACTTATTTGTCTTTCCTTGTGCTTATATTGAAAAGTGCATTTTGCCTCTCATTGTCTGTTCTACTGATTTACTTGCTCTGAATTCATTGTCTAGCTAGGTGATGGACAAAGTAGTATATTTTTAAGCTCTGTCAGACACTTGTTTTTACTTCAAGAGGTCAGTGGATTTTCTCATCTAGTGCACTGGGAGGTAGCCTGGTCATTTTAAGTTGGGGAAATACCTGAGATTTGTCCAGGTAGTTTTATTGGTTGGAGGACTTATTATTCAGCTTATCTTGTTTAAGTGCCTTTATAAATTCTGTACAAGCAAGTGGCTCATGGCTCATTTATACAAAGCGAAGACTTTTATTAAATAATCACACTTTTGTCAGCTATTTAAAGTACACTGCTGTAGCCGTATCTTAAAGTTTGTCTGTGGTAACATTTTGCGTCTTTTAAGTTTGTTGGTGGTAGGATTTCACGCCAGACATTCATAGATTCATAGGTTCATAGGTTGATACTAGGCTGTCAGCCCTAGGGCCTATACAAGCCTAGCCAAATAATTCCCCGGATAATTCTTCCCACAATATTTACTTCCTGGACCCCTGTCTAGCAGGGCGACTGACATGATCCCCGGGGTGAATTTCCTATCTCCCATCCAATTGTCAAGGCTCCTTTTGAAGAGGGCCAAGGAGGCGCTCTGCTTGACATGTATGGGCAGTCTATTCCAGAGTATGGGGAGTCTCTGGGTCAGGAACCTATCCCTCCAGCATGTTTAGTTCATTGTGATGACAAGGTTTCGATCCCTGGAGGGTGTGGCTCTGAGGGATTGGGATTTCTTTAAGTGTAACATGTCCAACAGCTCAGGGTTTGACATGGCCTTGTATGTTAAGCAGAGATAGCCTCTGAGTATACGATATGCCACAGAGTTTAGCTGGAGTTTTTTTTTTTTTTTTTAGAGTCAGCATAGGGCATCTGCTTTAGGCCTGTGATTCTTTTAGTGAGGTATTTCTGCAGCCTTTCCAGCTGTTGCAGATGTCCTGTGAGGTACATACCAAACGGGGCGTTGTACTCTATAATGGGTCTAATGAGGGATGAGTGTAGTGGGACAATGACCTCTTTTTTTCTGGATGAAAAGCCCTTAGTGATAAGGTTTGCCACATAGAAGGATTTCCTGACCGTTGTGGTGATGTGGTTAAAGAAAGGAGAAACCACTGTCCACCTGTGTCCCTAAGTCTCTCATCACACTTTTGGTGTTTAGTGTACTGCCACCTATGTGGTAATTCAGGGGTACATGTTTTTTCCCAAAGGGGATAGCTATACAGTTCTTTGCATTAAGCTTGAGCCCATGGTTCTGGCATCAAGCATCTGTTTCTGTAAGGTCCTTTACTGTGCTTTTACATTAGGAGGACTGGGATTATTCATCTAGTGGCAGTAGGTGTTTACCTGGTCTAGTGGGGAAGCACACAAAAGGGCTGTAAGTATCTTTTTGCACTTCTGTTATATACTGTGACTGTACTTCAAAAGTTTCAAAAATGTACTGTTTGCTGCTGCTTTAAGTAGTTAATTGCACTCTGTTACATTGTATCTGGTAGTTGTAAGGCTGTTGTAGATAGTTTGTTTGGTTTTGTTACACTTGGGCTCTAAACAAGCTATTCTACATTAAGAAAGTTTTTTTCTGCACCTGTATGGCAGAAGTGTGCTGATCTAAGCTGTCTGAGTTGAGGATTGCTTGTGGAAATCATACTGTGTGCTTTCCTGATTGGTAGTTAGGTGAAAACTTGTCTCTCTTTGTATTTAAGCCTTGCATTTGCGTGGTGCTGCTCTTCATGCAGCAGCAGTCAGTAGTGCCCTTGTCAGACGTAAAAGCCAAGAAGCTCAGTTTTTCCTTAAACAGCTGTCAGTGAAACCCTTCCAAGCTTTTCTGCTGCTCTAGGAGCAACTCAATTATGCACTGAGCAGCATTCCATTTTTGATCAACCTTATCCTCCACAAACTATGGGTACCTCTTGTACTCTTGGTGCTACCAGCATAGTCCTGTCAGATTAACCCATTCCCTTCCCTAATGATACATACAGTAAGAGCCTGCTGTCATGGACGGGCAGTTTCCCATCATCTCTCTGGCCAGTCTGATGGACATTGGCATCTTGAGACAACGAAGCAATTATCTCATGTATACTGGCAACCACTTACTCCTTAAACAGACAAATTTACACGAGAGATGTAGTTGTACTATGAAATTGGAGGCAAGACTCTCACATAAGGACAAACTGAATGCCAAACAGGTTGTCAGCACACTCACACTTTCCACACTAAATAAGGACATTGCACATAAACCCACATATGTGGAGGTACTCACTAGTGACTTACGAAAAAATCATAGGCTTCCCAAACAAAAACCACTTGCACACGTAACAATGCAAAAAACAACCACAACACACACACACACACACACCAGTGTCTGAACAAGTAAGCCCATAAGGCGTAACACCACAAAACCTAATGTATTGGTCGTAAGTGACTCCATTTTTGAGACACATGGATGTTCCCCTCAACAGGCTGGATAAAGAGTGGGTTACAGTTAGCCGCCTATCAGATGCCAGGATCCAGCAAGTTACTCAACCACAAGTACTAGTATGACTGTTGTTGTCCAAGTAGGGGGTGAGTGACTTCCGACATACCTCAGTGGACTATATGAAAAGAGACATGACTGAGCTCTCAGATTGTGTCACATGCAGGTATAAACCTAGCCTTAAGCAGTATGCTGCCTTCTCCAAGGATGATGTCACAATGCAAACAAAAAAATGATTGACTTTAACAATTGGCATAGCTTTTGCTGTCAGTCCAAGGGGATCCAGTATCTGTCAGCCTGGATAGACGTGGTCCGAGGGCACACTGCTTTGCCAGAGATGGTCTGCACCTGCTTCCTCTAGGCTTTCAGATACTGACAAAGGCATTATCCACCCCTGTTGTTCCTTTTATAGGCAGTGGCAAAATAACCAACCTCCCAACATAACAAAATCTTCTCTAGATAAACTAATGATACTGCTGCTTAATGCTAGGAGTCTAAATAAGAAACTGCACTCCCTGGAAGCACTCCTTACTTTGGAAGATGCTGACGTCTGTGTAGTCACCTAGATATGGTTCAAAGTCACAGAAAGCACATTGGCCGTGTAGGGCTACAATGTCTTTCATACATTCAAACCACAAACTGAGCATGAAAGAACCAAAGGAGGAAGTGTGTCAGTCTTCATTAAGTATAAGTATACCTCAAGACTGGTCAGACAGTATGACTATTTTGAGTTACTCCATGTCCAATTAACTATAAGCAAAGCCACCTACCACATCATAGCTAGCTATAGGTCCCTCACCATGAAACAGGAAAAGCATGTTGCATACCAGGACTTACTGGAGTCACTTGCCATACAGTCAGTTACCTTACACATGGGTGATTTTAATTATCCTACCATCTACTGGGAAGCAAACATGACCACATACATGCTGTCTCAGAGGTTATTTGACTTTGTTAGTGCAAATGCTCTGGAACAGCTAGTCAGCACACCCACAAGAGGCTCAAATGTCTTGACATAGTACTCACTAACATGGGAGAGCATTGCACCCCCCATGTGGTGTCCTCTCTGGTAAGATCGGACCATAAATCCATCTCGTTCGATGTAATTATAAGACCTGATACCCCATCAAGCTCAAAAATGCTTAAGAATGTTTCTAAGACATCCCCAGGAAGAGATGGTATTCCTGTGGAAGTTTGGAAGCTAGGAGGAAAAAACTGATAAAGATCTGGAAAGTTTTGTTTAACAGTATCTTAACAGGAGGAAAAGTACCACCGTCCTTGAAGAAAGCAGTGGTAGCTATAATACTTAAAGAGGGTAAAGGCCCATTTCAGTACTAAACCATGATTATAAAGTGCTCATGTCTGTAATGGCTAAAAGAATGGCAAAAGTAATACCAAACTGATAGATATGGATCAGTGTGGTTTTGTGGAAGGGAAACAAACATTTGACAACATTAACAGAACACTGATGATCCAGAGGGAAGCAGAATGTAAGAAAATACTCTTGTTGTTGGTGAGTCTTGATGCAGAGAAAGCATTTGACAGAGTATGCTGGGACTTTATGAGCAGGGCAATGGAAGCATTTGCTTTTCCTGAAAAAAATTATAAGGTTGATATATAGAGAATATATGAGGGATTGGAGGCAAAAATTAAAGTCAATGGGGTCCTCTCTGATCATTTTAGCTTGAGCAGAGGAACCAGGCAGAGCTGGCCTCTTTCCCCTTTATTATTTGGATTATATTTGGAATCATTGGCAAAGAAAGTAAGGGACTCAGAAATTCAAGGATGTAATTGGTATGGTAGTCAAGAAAAGCTGGCTTTATTTGCAGAAGATATTATTTTCTACCTGACAAAACCAAAAAAAGACAGTACAGTGTTGTGGAACATTTTGAGACCATATCAGATCTTTTCAGTATACAAAATTAATGAAGCTAAAACAAAGGCAATAGTGATAAATTATGTACCCACACATGAACTGGTTCAGGAATACCTATTTATGGGGACATGATAAAATGAAATATTTAGGAGTTGTGGTTGTTTGTCTTTCGGCTTTTTCCCGGTTAGGGGTCGCCACAGCGGAATTCCGGTCCGCTAATGATTGGCAGTAGATTTTTACAAACGCGGAGGTGCCAACTCGACGTTCAACCAAGGCACGCCCATTTACGCATGTCTTTCGAACGCTCACCCAACCACGGGGAGGACATGCAGACTCCACACAGAAGACACTCCCCGTACTCCAGCCGAGAATCGAACGAGAGAATCTCTTGCTGTGAGGCAACAACGTTACCGCTGCACCACCATGGAATGAAATATTTAGGAGTATGGATTAAAAATTATTCTAGTGTGGCAGCTAAGGATATGTTGGAAGAGACTAAACAAAAGATAATACAAAAAGAGAGAATGGAAACTTTGTTATATGGATATGGATAGTAAAATACAAGCAATTAAAATGTTTAGTCCCTTTAGTCTTAAACATGGGTCAGGCATATTTTTATCAACCACAGGAGAAGTTGTGCATAGCAGTTAATAAAGAGCTGAAGGGACTTTATCTGGGAAGGGAAGATGGCAGTAGTCAAGTGGGATAAGCTGATTCTTCCAGTAGAGCAGAGCAGATTGGGATTACCCAATTTGAAGGGGTATTTCAGAGCTACACAGTTAAGACTCCTATACATAGCACAAACAGAAAACTATAATTCAAAGTGGAAAGGGATGATGATGAAACATGGGGGAAGCTCAAGAAACAAGGAGATACTGGGATTTTGGATGCAGACCGTTAAGGAGAATAACAATAATCATGCAGAATAGTATGTCCATAATGTATTCTAAGATTTAAACCAACATAGGAATGGCGAAAGGGGATTCTGCTGATGGGGATTACTGCAATTATGGATACAGACAATAGGCAAGAGAGAGCTGGAATTTATTGGAGAAAACTGGTAAAGGAACCAGGGTATTGGGAGCAAATAACTAGAGAAGGAAAAATGATAGAATGGGAAGATGCCAAGAATGCATTTGGACTGCAGGTTCGAGATTGTCTTCCCAATCAGGTATAGTTATTAGACTATATGCAAAGAGAAAGAAATATGTTCGTCCTAAATGAAAGACGAGCACTGGTAGAGTTTTTAATAGAATCTAGAACAGAAACTGCCATTAAAGAAGGAATAATTAGTAGAACATATAAAATGTTGCATAAGAATCAATCAAAGGAGCTTAGAAGGATTGAGAAGAAAGATTGGATAAGTAATTCGCAAAGATACAGTGGGAGGATATATGTATATCTCCCAAATATGCAACAAAATCAAGAAGATTTAGGATTTTTGCCCAGAAATGTTTACATACATATTTTTATACCCCCGTAGACTCCAGCACATTTTTCCTCCGCAGACTGTAATTGTTGGAGGTGTGAAGAGGAAGAAAGAGGTAATTAGGAACATATTTTGTGGGAATGTGGTGAGTTAGCAGAGTTTAAGGATTCCCTGCAGGTTGCACTATCGGAGATGCTGGGTGAGCAAATTGGTCTGACAAGGGAAATGATTTTTCTAAGCTATGATACAGAATCAAAATTGCCTAGACATGGGAAGGCCTTGCTGTGTATAATAATGGTGGCTGCCAAAAAACAATTACTAGAAAATAGAAATAAAAATTTAAACCAGCTATACTGGAAGTAGTGAATATAGTAACGGATATAAAACAACTGGAAATGAGATCTTTAGTAAAGGATAGGAACAAACTACATAGGAAGAAAATGGGAATTGTGGGAACAACACATACAAGGGAGGAATTAGGTCTAGACGGCAGCAAGACTTAAATGAGCTATGTAATGTTTGAGTGAGAAAGATTGGGTAGATTATAAGTGATGTATAATGTTTGCATCTAGGAGTGTGTCAGCATGGTTTGTGATGTAAATGCTTGCGAATGTGATTGCATTGGTGTGGTTTGTTTTCATTTATATAAATGTACGATTGTCTATGTAGTAAGTGATGGTTTAATCAAGATGTTTCTTGTTTAAAAAAGGCAGGAATTGAATATTTATGTAATATTGCATAGGTTATATGATATATAGCAATATATGTAAAGGGTTTGTTATGCTAATATAGTTTGATTACTTTTATATGAATGTAAATTTGCCTATGTCACAAGTCATAATTCAGTAAAGTGTTGACAGAAAAAAAAATTTTCTAAGACGAATTACCTTCTGCTAAATCACGGTATAAGAAGTTTCAAAGCTCCCTCGTGTTATTAGACCACTCACTGAATGTAATGCCCCCTTTGGCATGCATCTGTCCCGTCACATGCAACAATTGGAACTCCCACAGAAATGCATTACTAAAAGGATACAAGGCCAAAACAGTAGGTCCTACATGGACTGACTCAGTACCCTTTAACCATATTCAGTATCATGAAGAGTGCTAAGAGGCGATCTGTGTTTGGCATGCAAGGCATCTACTGACCCAGTACTGTTGGACCTACTCTACATTATCAAGTCAAATGACATCAGAAATGCTCAGTCCAGGAATCTAAACCTCTTCTACAACATCAGCAGAACAGTTTGGAGGGACAGGTGTATCTCACATAGGATACCACTGCTGTGGAGCAGACTCCCAGTGCACATAAAACAAAGCTCATCCTTGTCCATATTCAAGTGCAGCTTGGATCTGTGAATGAGTATGTACTCCAGGACTGCCCCCTATACTAATAATGGACAGAGGCAGCTAATAAATGCTTTATCCTACAAATGGTTCCCCTCACGTTATCTGTGTTATGATCTCAGTTATTTTCACTAGGGTTAATATAGAATTATCGACCTTGGGATGGGTAAGGCCGGTCTAACACCAAATGTGATAGGTTAATTCAAGCACCAAAAATGAAATTTGCAAGGCTTAAAATGGCCTGCAAGGGCAGCTAGCATAGTACTTGCACATTAATCTGTGGCACACCCACAGAAGAGAATAAGACCAGTGATGATCAATAGACCAGTGGATGGGAAATTGGGAATTCACCCCTTGTCTCACACCTATGTCTCACATGGACAAGAGGCATCAGTTAAATCATGTGTAATACCACAAGATATAGCCAATGCCAAAAAAATCAACAGACTATAAGAAGCAAGGGTTTATTAAAACTTCTCTCTAGTGCTTCGGCAGAGTACTCCTGAAAGGCATTGGCTGCCAAAGCGCTAGAGAGATGTTTTAATAAACCCTTGCTTCTTATGGTCTGTTGCTTTTTTCCGCATTGGCTATATCTTGTGGTATTATAGATTTTTTCCTGTCTTGGTTGTTTTTTATCAGTTAAATCATGACCAAACATACACACCTTTAAACAACCCTTTAAGGCAAATAGCCCATGGGGTACATTTGGGTTGCATGACTAGGCTTATAAAGGCCCCAGTGGTTGTCAGCCCAGTGTATACCTACGAACCTATAGGCTGTACATACAGAGAGCAAACCTGTGTAGTTGCAAGTACATTTGTAGGGCAGACTTCAAGATTGTTTCATTGTACATGACTATAAGTCTTGCAAAACCTTTTTTCTTATTTTATTTTCTTTAACACGCAAGGAAGATCATTTTATGAACCAAATCTGTTTTCTGAAGGCCAGTCTGAACAAGGCAGTTTCAGATGAGAACATGAACTGTGTAGTTGATCCCTCCATTTTGGAAGGTATTCTTGTAGTTTAAAGAAACTGCTGTAAATTAGTCCTAATTCTAGACTGCTGAACAAATTGTAAGTAGACAATTGGTGTTACTGTCAAAATATTGTATGGATCCAACTTTGTTTTAAAGGCGCATTTATTTTTGCATCTTGGCAAGGACTTGCCAGAGAAAGCTACTTAAGACAGTGTCATTTCATAGCTCTACCCTTTGACTGGTGTTCTTCCTTAATGTTTCACTTTGTTCTTGTGAAGTGTTGACCATGAGGATCACCATTTTAGTATGCCTTCCGTTGGGTGACCTGCTGCTTAAATGGATGTTATATCTGCTGGTGAGGATTCTTATCATAATCACATCCAGTACACCAGAATCTCTGAGGTTCTCTTTTAGTAGTTAAAATGCCACAGAAGAAACTGTTTGGATAATTTATTAAAGCATAACTAAAAATTATGTACCATAGATATGCTCCCCACCATCTAGTGAGGGTTAGTATCATGTTCCTGTTTTTTTTAATAAGATTTAGGAATTTGTTGAGATCCTTTTAATCCTAAAAGTCTGAGCAAGTCGCATAATTTTAAGATTTTTTTTGTGAAGGAAGAGAAATAATGGCTTTAAGCAGGGCACTGTTTTTCAACAACCCAGCTTGGCATTGTGATTGTAAGACAAAATATCCCACTTTACCTTTGCATATGCATATTTGCTTCCCATCGGGTAATCTTATCAGTGGAACGTGGATCCTGTGGCACTATAGGCCAGTTTCTGGCATCTTTCATTCCAGGTCAGACTTTGGACTTTGATTAGTATGCAGCTTGTTACCTGCAGAATCACTGAATCTTTTTCATTCAGTAAAAATAGTGCATGAGCAGCTTTTGAAAAGATCTCTGATACTTTCTTTAATAGATGGTTTGGAATTTTATATAAACAAAGTTGTAAGATGTTATATTAGGAAAATAAGACAAAATTCTTTGACCTTTTTGCATTTTACATGGCCAAGTGTACTTGTATTCTGAGTATATATAGTATTCAGACTTGGCATCACTGCGTTCAGCTGGAGAAGGGACCCTACTGTGGGGTATGACAGCTCCTTGCTCTGCCTTGTATCTGATTCTACATTACTACTGAGAAAGAACACTAAAGGAACTGTGCACACTCCAGCCATAGATCATCTATCCAAATGCCATGAAGGGAACTTGTTAACATATATTTAGTATGTACTTGCACCTCAGCCTGTATTCTTACACAGTACTGTTTGTAGCTGTATGCAGTGTTACAGGGTCTGAAATGGCAGTATTAAAGGGCTTTTCAACTAACTGGCTTTTGCAGTTTCTACTAAGACACTAGTGTATATTTTACTTAATCTGATTAATTTCCTGGTAATTCCAATACGTGCATCTTATTTAAAGTGCCTTTTTTTTTGTTATTAACATGTATATTCCAAAATTTCACATTGTTTTATAAAAATTAAAAACCACTGCTGTTGTCAGTTATATCTTTTTTTATCTAATGAGACTTGATCACTAGTTTATTTTTTTACTGAGCTCACAGGCAACGTTTGGAATATTAATTGTTCTGGAAATGCAAACTTTTTATGATAGAAACAGTTTACCATTTGGTTTTGAAATGCATTAGTTTTATAGTCCTTTGTTTTTCTGTCTTTGAAAACTAATATATGACTGCTAATAAATGGATTCATGTCGGTAGATCATGGTAGTTCCATCAATCACAAATTAGCAGAACACATTTATCAGAAGGCACTTTTGGCAAAAGTTGAAAAAAAATCTTTTATGTGGGAGGGCAAGCCCCATACCCCCAAACATAAGTATAGCACTCTGACATTGCACAACTGTGGAGAAAATGGAATTCTCCACTATTGCTGAAAGTGCTTTGGGCTAAACATTTTTGATCACTTTGTGGTCGACCAGGCTGTCTTCGATACAGTGGCACATTCCCGGAAAAAATACTAGGGAGCTATAATCCAAATAATATGGTTGAGAATAGTTTATTAAGGTAGATTTTTAACAATTCATTTTGTGGTTGATGTAGTGTTGAGTCAATATATGAACAATTGAATTTTTGAATGTAAAAATGCCAGATTTGCAAAGTTATCTGTAAATTCATTAAAGTAGGTTTGTTATAAAAGCATGAAATATGTTTTGGGACAGGAAAAAAGATGTCAACACTGTGGGCTGAATTCAGAAAGGTTACTGGAAGGTGCATGCCTTGTGTACATACACATCATGGTAACCATTTCAAATTCAGAGACAGAGGTACTGTTCTGCTGCACCACAAATGCTGTTTCCACGAGTCATTTGGGGGAAGCAACCTGTGCTAGCTAATTAGTTATGTGCTGCCCCACTGGAAATGCCTGCTGCAAGTCCCATTAGCTGCCCTTGTTAATGAACATGACCAAAATGTCAAGTTCACTGAATCATGTTAGATGCAAGTGCTGGAGAGCTAAGGGGACAAGTAGTATTGGGAGGGGGGGGAGGGTGTTTGTGTATGTGTGGCCAATTGACTACGTAGATGCAGAGATATGAGTTGTGTAATGTGTGTATGTGCTTTTTTTTGTGTGTATGGGTAAATGGGTATGTGTGTGTCTGTAAGTGTGATGTGGTGAGGGGGAGCTGTGTGTGTATAACTGCATGTTTGTAAGTAGGGGTGTGTGTGTGTGTGTGTGTGTGTGTGTGTGTGTGTGTGTGTGTGTGTACAGCGGATTTAAAAAGTGTACATACCCCTGTTAAAATGCCAGGTTTTTGTGATATAAAAAATTACACCACAATAAATCATTTCAAAACTTTTCCTACCTTTAATGTGACCAGTGCAATTCAGTTGAAAAACCAGTCTGTTAGGGGGAAAGTATAAAAAATAAAAAAGTACAATAAGCTGATTGCATACATGTGCACACCCTTAAACTAATACTTTTAAACTTTTGTTTTTTGATATGGAGAGGCTGTCATACCTCCACACTCCCCTAGATTAACAAGCAAGTCCTGTAGCACTGGAGGAAGAACACACTAGACACCAGGGCTAACTCTTTATATTGTGCTTTAAAAGCACTTAAAAATTATAGAACAAGGTTTTGTAACTCGAAGGGCATGCAACAGGGGGAACACAAGACACCAAGGATAGTGCTGTATATTGTGCTTTAAAGGCACTTACAAAAATTCAAACTCTGCATCCTTGACACTCACATATAGCACTTTAGCAGAGAAGTAGCTTGATGACCTGCCACTAGACACCAGGAATAGCTCTTATATATTACCGTAAGTCTTTGAAAAAAATTGTTAAATTAAAAGGGGGAGGGGACTGGAACTCTGTACTATTGGCAAAGCAAGTAAGGAGCCTTAACCCTCTATGTTAACCAACAAATTAGTGTTAGAGGGTAGTGTTACGTAATAAGTATTATGTGTTTAGCAATCTTCAGTGATTACAATGATCTTTGAGTTGCAAGGGACAGTGCATGTATAAGAAGCAGCAGCAGAAGTGGTCTGTAAAACTTGAAGGGTGAGGGGAGGCTTTAGGACAAATCCAGGAGAAAAACTAGATGATACCCGGGAGAGTTTTGAAACTATTACTTAGACCCATGAATCATGAGGTCTTTACAAACAGTAAGAAGAATGAAATTCTGATGTGTAGAACTATTGACTGATGGTAATCACCTGTGATGTATGAGGGGCAGGGAATAATTAAGAGGATAATCCAGTGTGTGTGACCTGATGCATGGACTGCTAGTGTTAACTCCTGCAAGAAAATGCTGATTTGTATTCTCAGTATTTAGAAACAATTCAGATATATGCAAATTAGCTTATAATGACATCTTTCTTCATTGTGGCTAACGTATCTCTGAATCACATTTACCCACCAAATGAAAATGGTTTTATTTGGTTGCAGCTCTTACCACCAGTAGTGGGTTTATTTCTGCATCCCCGGGCATAACTGATGATAAATATATAGATCTGATGCCCTTTTCATTCTTCCTCAACATATGGGTTACGGAGCCAATCCTCAGTTCTGACTCAGCCACATACTACAGACTTAGGATCCAACTTTTGAGCTCCTCCCTGTACGCATAATGCCTTAGTCCGTCCTCAGTACCCCAGATCCTGTTTGCCACCATCGCACATAGACATGGGATCCTGTCTCGTGGCATTTATTTACTTGTATTGGCAGCTGAAAGTGCATTAGCCTAATTCCTTTTAGTCTAGTTTTCTTTCCATTCTATATTTTCTTATACTTGATAATATTTTCAAATCTTCTGTTAGTTTTTCCTTTTTTTCTGAATTAGGCCTTCTTTTGTGTTTCTCTCTCTCAACTCCTGCCCTCTCAGACAAGGTATTCTTTATTACCATTGGTGGTATTTTCCTCTCAAAAATATATATATTTCTTTGTCCTTTATAGCTTACTCTCTGTGGGTTTTTCTGTCATGGCTGACAAGCCAACAGGTTTTAAGAAATGCACTTCCTGTGGGCATAAAATCTCAAATTTGGATGCGCATAGGGAATGTGTTTATTGCTTAGGAGTGACTCACTTAAATACAAACTGTACTATTTGTGAAGGGTCCATTTCTAAAGCCATAGCTAACTGGTATAACAAGCTTTTCCTTAAGGGTTTGCTTCCACCTTCATCTTCATCCTCCTTAGGGGCTCAAACCTTGAGTAAATCTTCAACAGCTCCTTTGTAGCACAGGAAACGTTCACCTGCAAAGTCTTCAAAAACTTCCTCGGAGCCACTACAGAAAATTAATAAATTCTCAGATCTGAGTTTGTTGGAGCTGAAAAGACAAGCTATGGACCCTAAGCTTTCTGATCCTAAGCCTTCAGATCCCATTATCATATCATCCAGCCCTGCCATCCAGACTATGAATCCTAAACCATTGAATCCCATACCTAGCATGTCGGACATATTGAGGACTCGTTCACCCGAGTTTGCAGTAGATCCTATCTCCCCTTGGCTCCCCTCTCCATTTATGCAAGCATCAAAAAAAGTATTCCAAACTTCAAGTCCACTACATCATCTGTTAAGTTCTCCATGAGTCTTTCTGAAGCAGATGTGGATAGGATGATGTGAAAGTTCCTCAGAGCTCAGATCCAGATGGGGATTATATCAGCTCCATCTCCCACTGGATCTATGAGCCTTCCTGACATTGCCCATACAGTTTTACTTCCTTTTCTGATCCGTCCTTCAGTTTTGGAGCCCAAAGATCCGAGAGTTCCGGTGTTGGATCTTAGAGTTACTTCTACTCCGATAGTGTAAGTGACCAGTTCTGCCCCTATGAAATCAGATTGGGATGAATCCCAGAGCCAGAGCATTGGTGTTGGATCCATGGGGCCAGAGTCTACTCTGATGATGTCAGTCCTGCCCCTTGGAGACTCAGCATTAGACAGCTTGTGTCCGGTTCCCTCCTCAAAGCATGGATCAGGTCAAAATCATGATGTGCTGAAATATTCGGCCACGATGTAGCTGGGCATGGCCTTTCTGGGTTTGTCTGCCTTTGAGGTTGTGGAAAAGGCCTTATCTCATTCTAGGGATCCAGTCTCTCATGTTTCCTCAGATCCTAACTCTTCCCCTTGTGGATTAGAGCTCTGATCCCATCAGACCTACTTCACAGGGAAAGCCAGTTCTATCTAGCTTAGCTTCCAGATGGTTCCCATGGAAGAACTACCCCTGTCTTTGGGCACCTCCCCAGAACATTCCCCTGAGGAGATTCACCAGAAGAGAATGTGCAAAAGGAGGCACATAGATTCCCCTTTGGAATATCTCACTTCACTAAAGATTCTGATTTTGAGGAAGGGGATGGATCCCCTAGATCACCACCTGATGTTTCATTTGGAGACATTTTAGAGATCCTTAAGCAGAAAGGTGGTGGTCCACCGATAGTCTTTCTCATGAGGGGTCAGTATTTCTGGAGGCTTTTGGTGCTGGCCCATCTACATCTTGGGTAACTCCCCCAGCTAATGAGCTTATCGACCTAAGTCTCTCGCCAGGCATGGAAGGAACCTGATTCAGTTGAACCTATCTCATTGCATCCAGACAAGATTTTAGCCCCTCCAAAGGGTAAACCCCACTGAAACAAAGGAATCCTTGTCAGTGCATTGATTGTGGCGGCAGCCACCAAAAAGGCACTATAGGAGCAGAACTCCTCTGTCCATCCCCCTAACAAAAGATCTGGGGAGCTGGACAGATTTAGAAAGTGTATATTTGCTTCAGCGGCCTTTGCACTGATGTCTCTGAATTACCTGGCACACTTTACAATACTACAGAAAGATTTGACAAAAGAACTATCAAAATCCCTCTCGGAGTCCATGTCTGCAGAGGATTTCAAAAGAGCATCTTCTGAGGGGGCGTGGCTAGGATGCTGAACTGATAGCTGCACTTCATTTCAGCTCTCTTACCTCAATACAATTCCTGACAGGAATTTTATAAAATAATATTTAATTTGAAGAAATATTTATTACTAACTTATTTCTAATAACTTTGAGCATCTATAAGAAAAATTTTATTGCCAGAACTTGAATAATTCCTGTCAAATTAATTACTGGAAAATCAGCACCAATATCAGCTTTACAACATGAGTCATCTAAGGAATACAGCACAAGACTCTTCTCTCAAAAAAGACCTGCAATCTCTCATTACAAATATACAGGAACGTACAATAAAAATCGACAAGATGAACAATAAAATAGATACTTTTAAAAAAAAGTGCTCACAACAACTGGAACAGCTTCAAGAAATGTTTACACAGCAGAAAGAACAGATATCACTTATTGAACAATCATTAAGTGACATTGACGCTAGTGTCCAAATAGAAGAACAACAAACTGAATTCTTACTTCAACAGAACACATATTTACTAGAAAAGCTTGATGATATGGAAAATCGAACAAGAAGAAATAATATTAGAGTATATGGTCTACCAGAAAAATCTGAAGGGGACAATATGATAAACTTTCTTACCACCTGGATACCAGATGTAACAAAAATACCTGAAGCTCTTTCATATGGTCTAGAACGTGCGCATAGATCACTAGCAGCTTCTGGAAATGCTTCTTCTCCAGGTAAGAACAAGCCGAGATCTATAATTGTGAGACTTTTTTCTATACAAGATAAAGATCTTATTTTAAGAAATGCTTGGGCAAATTCTCCCATCAAATACAATGATTCATTAATAAGATTTGACAATAATTATTCTACAAAGGTGGTTTCAAAAAGAAAAGAATTTCTAGCAATAATAAAAACCTTGAAGAAAAAGCAATTGAAAGTCCATCTTTTATTCTCAGCAAGACTGAGAGTTTTTCTACCAAATGGAATAAAAATCTTTGAAACAGTAGATTCAGCAATAAAATGCCTTGCCAACAACAACATCCTAACACATGAAGAATCTATGGACTGGACATTAAGTACACCGAAAAGAAATGCTGAAGTAAATAATTGGAAAACTGTTGAGCAAAAGAAAAAAAAACTAAAGGACAAATAACCTTACATATGTTATATTCTGTAAAAATCTAAATAATAATACTAACAATAAAAGAAAAGTTCTTATTGTCTTCAAGTTACACCGAAACAGGTACTGTTTTCAATTATACTTTAAATGTCACAATTAGCATAAATCTAAATACATTTATCTCAAATCACATCAATATACTAAGCATAATTTAAACATTACTCTTTTTTTCATTATTATCCATGTATGATTTTCATATTCTTAGAGTAATCAATGCATAATAATGTTCTCAAATATTTATTTATTTGTATATTTATTTATTTATTTTCTCTCTGTGTTTTGTTGTTTTTATTTTTCTCTTCTTTTTATAAAGTCTTCATTAACTTATAATACTTTAATCAGTATATGGTTATATTGCTTAAGAGGTATAGTAATAGCTGCTGTATAACTTATCAGTTACATCCCTGACAGCATTACTTTTTATAAGTTAAGTGTCTGAATAAACGCTAATGCTGGGCGGAAATGTGTTGCTTTTTAAATGAAGTAGTTCAGTTTAGATGTATTATAAGACTACTTTAAATAATCATAAAAGATGTTCTGCCTTTGACCCATATGCACATATTGATATAGTACAGTGAAAATATGTTTTAAGTGATATTTTGAGGCTATAAGTCAGGTATGTTGTGGCTCCGGACATCCGGAGTTGAGAGATGCTTGTGAATAGCTTAGATATCCTGTTGTCTTTTCTTTTGTAGAGAAATAAGGCATAGCATATTTAAAATGCAGAGTTTGATAGTTGTGAACACTACTCCGCAAACTAGAGTGCTCGCGTGCACACTACATGAGTTTGTCACGAAGTAAGAGAAGGAAAAAGAAAAAACACATACCTTTTCCCGCTTGGTTCTCGAGACAGTTTAACAGCCACAAACATCACTAGAAACTCAAATTACTTATTGCTTGTCGCATTTACTTGTGTACGCCATCCCCTGACTCTAATTGATGTCTAGTCAGGAAATAAGCTAGGTTCACATTTAAAGATACAGGAACCTAAATTCCTTCTAAGGAAACATAAATAACATATGAGGTTCATCTAAATATACACAGATATATATTTTTGAAGCACTTTCAGCTTTTGGCTTCTGATGTCTTCTAGCACCTTGATAGATAAGGACATATATCTGCTTGTCTTTCTGTCAGTTTAGTTTTCCAGACATTTTAGCTATCCCTTACTATGTTTTGTACAGCAGAGTTTAAAGAGCAGAAATTAATCAGCAGCAAATAAAATCACTGCTGTTTTACAAATTCTCTAAAAAAACTAGTAAATGTCAAGCAACGGACAGGTTTATTTTAAGGAAAATTGCCATTTGCCACACTGGTGCTCCTACAAAATACTACTAATGTCCTGCTACCAAAATATGCCCTCAAGTGGACAAATGGAATGCAACAAGAAGGTTAAATGTACATTTAGCAAATCAAGCATTTAAATAACAGTATAATATACTAGAGAAAGTAAAAGCAATAATCATATAAACAACTATAATAAGTAACATAACAACAGAGGATTTAACCCAATGTGTCAGTTATACAATATTTATATCCCATAGGTTTGAACTTTGTCGAAGCATCTGTGTTCTACACACATATTGTATTAAATCCAATTTGAATAGCAGAGGAAGAGGCTTAGCCCACACCATAATTTATTACTAAGTTACCATGCATTGTGAACATACATTGTGGCAGGTACTCAGCGAGCTATCCATCCTTAGATGGCTCATGCTGTTCCAATTTACTTATCTGAATAATGACTGCGACTGTACTCTTCTTCTTATATTATCTGGCTGTGGCTTCACCCTTCTTATAATATTACTTGGCTTTTTGCATTATCAAGAATGACACAATACTAGTGTATGTGGGTATATCATGTTACTGTTAGTGTAAACAAAAATGCTTGACAATGCAACCGTAATTCTCAAACCTTTCTGCAGACAAATGTATAGCATTGTCTAGCAGTTGAGAGCCTGATTGTTCCTGATCAGCAGACCTGTATTTTCATGTTCCAATATGACTACACGAAAAGACACCAATATTAGTTTGCAAGTTTAGTAAGCAGTAAATTCATCAGGGATTAATTCGAGGGGACACATATTATAGCTAAAGCACTTGACATTTGATAAGAGTATCCTCTCAATGATGCACTCTATCTACTCAGTAACTGTAAAACAACTTTTTCTGAGAAACATTGTTGTAATGCCAGTTAATTATTTGAATTAAATATTTCTATATACAGTCATAAAGCAATTACCAGGATAAATAATACTCTTGCAGTGCATGGATCACCATAGCTATCCTCTGATGTTAGCGGAAAAACAAGCTTCTTAAACAACTTTTTGACGTAATAAAGGTATTACCCCATAGTTTAAATACATTTTGTCTATTTACTGCAAAGTGGGTTAGGAATTTTAACCTGTAACATTTTCATACATAATAGTTTAAATCTTAGCTTCCATTATTTTGATATGTTCTCCAGTATACTTTTTAAATACTATAATGAGAAGCTCCGGATGTTTAATTCTAAACTTTTATTCAATCAAAAGATTAAATTACTGGTGTTAAATAAGCCAAAATTATATCTCCAACACTTATTGTCAGCAGATAAACTCACTGGTTAAATGTTAGTCTAAGCTGTAACAGTTAATATGTGATGTACATAGATGTTTGCTTTGAAAATGTGGTCAAGTGCACTGTAGTTTTACCTCTGTACTGTGTCTTTTTGATTATACAAAGTCCCTCTGAAAGTTGATAAAAGTGTTAACAACAAAACACTCAATCAAGTAACAACATTATAAGTAGTCTCTTGGATAAGGGAGATGTCTAAATTTTGATCTTGTTGTCTCCAGCCATGGGAATTGTCTTTGAAAAGCTGAAAAATGCAATCAGAGGAACATATTTAATGTCTACTAAAGAAATATTAATATACTTGTACATTCTATTGCATTTCAGTTTATGTTAAACATGAAATATGATGTGGTTTCAGAACTATTTATGTTTTTATTCCAATATGACTTTGCAAATACTAATTTAACCACTGGTTTCGGACTTGAGTAGTCTAAAACATTTACACAACAGTGGTATTGTATTATACAGTAATGTCAGTAAATAGTTTTCAACAGATGTATGCAACATACAGTTGTAGATTTTAACATGATGTTTATTAATACCCTAAACTATTTTGAAATACTACCTTAATCTAAATATCTGTACCTTTTTGAAACCTGATTAGAAATAAGTATTATTGAATTATAATAAAATAAGAGTAAAGAATATAGTTATATATTTTAGCTGATTAGATTATCTTAATATATTATTTAATTATCTTTATTTAAAAACTAAGAGGAACTGATCCAAATATTATTTGTGAGGGTAGAAAGTTTGTTTGGTTAAATTCACTAACCAAACAAAGAGGTATATTACCTCATAGCAATAGGGAATGGTTTTTAAGGTTAAGAATTACAAGTTTGGAAGTTCTTTGTTTTTTTTTTTATTCTATCACTTTGGTGTCACTCAGAAACATGCAAAAATCATACAAGAAAAACTTTTTGAATTCTGTATCCAAGATGGAACTAAGAATAAACAATATTTGCATAAACTCGCACACAAAACAAACTAGGAAATGAAATGTTTATCCATAAATGTTAATGGTCTAAATAATAGTAATAAAAGGAGAAGCCTGTTCAAGTACATAAACCACAAAGAGTCTTCTTACAAGAGACACACTTATTAGATAGAGATATAAACAACTTAAATATTAATAATTACACAGTACTAATAAACTCTCAATACAAAATAAAAACAAAGAGGAGTAGCTATACTACTACGCAACTCAACTATAACACCTAAAATAATTACTACTCATCAAGATACATCCGGTATGTTTTGTCTAGCTTCAATAGAATTAAATAAGAGAATCTATACATTAGTAAATCTATATTGGATCCCAGGACTAGGATTAAAAACAGTTAAACAGCACTTTGAAGAGATAATTAATTTAACTAAGGGTAGCCTGATATTGGCAGGAGACTTCAACTATATAATGAATGAAAAAGATACAGATTCTAAATCTAAAAGAAGAAAACAACCTATCTCAAAAGCACTATCAAAATTTATAGATACATTGTATTTAGAAAATATAAATGAATTTGCAGAAATAGACTCACTAATCTTCACATTTTATTCTCATAGATATAAAACTAACTCTAGAACTGATAGAATACATGTTGCCAATGACCTAATAACAAAAATTGACAAAGTCAAAATTGTCCCTTATCTGATCATAATGCCATACTCTTTGAGATAGAGCTTACACCATTTTATTCAAATCCCATTACTAGGATACCTTCCTATATCACAAAATTGACAGATTTCAAAGAATTTTATGAAGAAACAATCAAAAACTTTCTAGAAATAAATTACACAGAAGATATTTCAGAAATGTATGTCTGTGATTCATTAAAATCAGTTACATATGGGAAAATATTATCCTGGTACATACATAAAAGGAAGTTATGGAATAAAGATATGCTAGACTTACAAAACAAAGCAGATAAATTGAAACTGGAAATACAAAAGGGTAATGCTACTCAAGTTCAAGAACTTACACAAATCAACAAGAAGTTTACAGAATTGTTACATCATAAGATTATGATTAACTTAGAAAAGATAAAAATAAACTCATACTCTACTAATTCAGCACACCTGAGACACTTAACTAATAGAACAAAAAATAATTCAATCTAAGCAAATAAAAGAAATATTTATTCCTAATACTAACAAAAGAGTTACGGAACTAAATGATATTTTAGAAGCATTCAGACTTCAATTTAACATTGATAATTCCATAAACACTCAAGATACACCTACTAAGGATATAAAAAATACTTAGAAAATAATATTCATATTAAATTAACACAAGAACAAATAGACATTATAAGCAAACCAATCAATACGACAGAATTAAAATCACAAATTAAAAAGCTCAAGACAAATAAAGCACCTGGCCCAGACAATATGCTACCAGAAATGTATAAATTAATACCCAATCAAGCCATATCCTTATTATTAAAAGTATATGATATAGCCAAGAAAGATTTGAATATACCGCCGTCTTGGAAATATTCATTGATATCCCCAATTATCAAACCAGAAAAAGATGAGAAGCAGTGTTTCTCATATAGGCCAATATCATTACTCAATATAGACTATAAGATGTTTATGGCTATATACGCAGATAGGATCAAACACTTTCTTCCTTTCTTAATTCACAAAGATCAAACAGGTTTTATTAAAGGAAGAAATACTTCAGATAATATTAAAAGAATACTAACATTAATAGATTATAGCAAACATAAAGTCCTAGATTTAAATGTAATCTCATTAGATATTAATAAAGCTTTTGATTCAGTTAACTGGAACTTTCTTTCACTAATTTTAAAAGAATATAACTTTCCTTCTAATTTTAATAATCTTATCCAAATACTATATGAAAAATCTACTGCATATGTTAAACTAGGATTGCATAGATCAGGCCCTATAACAATCAAAAAGGGAACTAAACAAGGTTGCCCTTTATCCCCATTGTTATTTGCATTACTCCTAGAACCCTTTGCAAATCAAATCAGATCAAACAATAACATAAAGGGCATTTGTATTAATAACATGTTAAACCTTAAAATCCAACTCTTTGCTGATGACATCCTATTAACTCTCTCAGATGCAAATGAGTCTTTGAATGCTCTGTTTAACTCCATGAATAAATTTCAAAATATTTCAGGCTTAAAATTTAATGAAAACAAAACTAAAATTATGCCCTGTAATTGTAAAACAAAATAATATAAACAAAAGATTTTCCAAATATATAGTAACAGAAAGTAAATTATTATATCTGGGAATAAATCTACTCAATGAATTAACATATTCTCTAATATTTAACTATAATAAAATACTAGGCAAAATAGAACAAACAATTGGTTACTGGAATAAATATATCTTTTCAACAGCAGACAGATTATATCTTATTAAAATAATCATATTTCCCAAAATATTATACTTAATACAAAATTTTTCATTGCCACCTCCCAAATATATTATTCAAAGATACAATAAACTAATTTTAAATTTTCTGTGGTTTCCAAATAAACCCCGTATAGCCTTAAATAAACATTTACCAGATTGGGAAGATGGTGGAATTAATTTACCGGATATTGATTTATATATTATCTCATCTGTTGAATTATACACACGTATATGGAAACAAGCCCATGAGCAGATTTACATATAAATCAATTTTACTCACATACAAGACAACTTAACAGTAACACCATCACCCCTTATATGGATGTTAAAAGATTGTTTTTTAGGGAAAAGGAATAATATTAATAAATTGCCATCAAATTATATAAGCTCTACACTTTCAGTGTTAAAAACATATATAAACAAAATACCAAATATTAATTCTTGGATTTTTCTTATTTTCCCTATAGCTTTTACACCAAATATTCTAGATACATTCCAAATATCTAAAATAAATATACTTAAAGAAGAAACATTACTCTTTTGGCATCAACTTATAGAGAAAGGGAAAATTCTAACAAATGAACAGATAATTTATAATTATAATATAAATAAAGACAATTGGTTGTTTTTACAAAATCTAAGGCATTTTCTTATAAATAAAATAGAACAAATGCAAACTTCAGTTAGACATGAAGCTCCAAAACTCATTGAATACCTTATTCTTATCACAAAACAGCCTCATCAGGGTACAGGTTATTTGTCTAATATCTATAAAATTGTTAAAAAAACAAAAAACTATCATGGAAAATAATACTGGGATTATTATACTTTAATAAACAACCATCTTCCAATTGAAGAAGAAAAAAGTAATATTCTAAAATCTTCCAAATTTTCTACATTATCAAAATACTGGCAACTATTCACTTGGAGATATCTACACAGAAGTTTCTATACACCACATAGGTTAGCCAAAATGTATTCTATGGAAGATCAATGTTGGAGATGCCATACCAAGATAAAAGCAGATTGGCAGCATGTTTTTTATGAATGTATATGTCTCAATATGTACTGGAAATCCATTAACTATTTTTTTCAGACTGTTTATAATGATCATTTTCAATTAGCAAAGTCTTTAATTTTATTCAACTCTCCTGTTCCAAACTGTGCACCAAAAAAGACACTAAAATCCTATGGTCACTATTGGCAATTTCACGTAAAATCATAACTATACACTGGAAAAATGAGGCTTCTCCTACGTTCATGGAATTTGCAAATTTAACAACAACAGTTGCTCATATGGAAATATTAACAGTGAAGAACAGAACTAAAAGATATACTTCTTACTATTACTCTTGGATGAAAGTACTGGAAATACTCGAAAAGATCGAAGAAGATATATCATCTTATGTTTCTAACTTTATATAATATAGAATTTCAATGTTATTTGCATAGACACCAATGTAAATAGTTATATAATGATTTGAAGTTAGTACTGTTTTAGAATTGTAAATATGTTATTTATCTTTATTTCATGTAATGTTTCTTAAGACATCTTATTTGAAATAATAAAAAAAATATTTAGTAAAAAAAGAGCATCTTCTCAGCTGGCCACTATTTTATTTATTTCCAGTACGTCCATGAGGTTAATCTCTCATGCAGTAGAATGTACCACATGGGCAGCCAGTTCAGGCATTTCCATAAGGAGATAATCCTGTGTGATTTTGGAGAGCCTTTTAAGTCTTCATTTGTCATTGCTTCTTTTGATTGAACATCTTTGTTTGACCCTTCTGTAAAAGAAATGCTTTCCCACAGTGAGCAAGAAGGAAAGACTCTGCCATAGAGATTTGATTTTCTACCCCTCAATGATCTTTTTCAAGGAATTAGAGAGTTGGCAAGAAAATGTGGGTCTGCAAATCCCAAAGATCTTTCCAGGACTCACTCACAGGCAACTCCTTCAGAGGCAGAGGAGGAAGTTCAAATGGAAGATGCCATCCTCATGGCAGATAAAGCCTGCAAAATCAGGGTACACGTGATTCCTTTCTGGATAGACCCTTTCAGTGCTCTTGAAGGGCTGCCTGACTACCCATCTCTGGAGGCAGTTGGGGGACACTTGTCCTTACACCCAGAAGCCTGGGCTGCTGTAACAAAAGATTCTCGTGTGCTAGAAATAATATCCAAAGGTTGCTTCATACCATTTTCCCAGATCTCCACTTCCAAAAGAAAAAAGCTCCCTGACATTCCACCCAGTCAGAGGGAGGCTGCAGCACAAGAAATTCAAAAGCTGCTGGACAAAAGTGTCATCTAGGAAGTCCCACCAAATCAAACAGGAATCAGAACTTGCTCATGATTCTTTTTAATACCAAGGAAGACAAGGGACCTGAGACCAATTTTGGATCTAAGCAATCTAACCCAATTTGTGAGGAAATCAAAGTTATGAATGTTCATGGTTCAGTCCATTCTACCTCTTCTACACAAGGACAATTGAATGTGCTCCATCGATCTTAAGGACACATACTGTCACATCAAATAGACAGGGTCTCCCGGAGACATTTATACTTTTGGCTGAGAGCCAGTCACTACCAGTTCAGAACCCTGTCGTTTGGACACCCAAGATTACAAAGATTCCAAGTGTATATCTAGACAACTGGCTTCTCACAGTCCCAACCATGCATCTCCTAGAGCAGTCAAGGGATTATTTGCTGCAGATTTGACAATCATTAGGCATAAATGTCAATACTGCCATATCCAAAGTGACACCAGTACAGAGCCTGAAGTTTATTGGTGCCCATCTAAACACAGTAAGGCAGATTATCTTTACCTTTTCATCGTGTATGCATACTCAGATCTCAGGTTCATCAAATTCTTTCTCCTCTTGCTCCTCCTGCTAGCTTTATTCTTCAAGACTTAGGTTCCATGACAGCATCCATAGTATTAGTGCCATTAGCAAGTTACTTTATGGGTGTTCTTCAGTGGACTTTGCTCTTTTTTTTTTTCTTTATTTTTTCTTTGTCTGTTCTTTGACCGCCTCTGTTCTTTCCAGACAAACTTACTCAGATATGCAAAAGCACAACATTTACCTAGGTTGGCCATTTGTTCCATCTCCCGTGTCAGCCACAGAGAACACAGATGCCTCCCAACTGGTGTGGGGGGAGACATTATTTGGGAAGGATGGTCCAAGGCACTTGGTCACCACTAGAGACCAATTTGCATATCAGTGTCCTGGAGATGCGAACAGTCCTTTTAGCAATACAGCCATTTCAAGATGCTATTCCTCTAGGGACAGTTGTGATTCAAAAAGACAAACATGCCTGTGGTCTGGTACATCACCAGTCAAGGGGAACTCTATATTATCCCCTCTGCTGAGAAGATATGAGTGTATGATCTCCTTCAACCACTTGCTAATAGCAATGCAGTTTCGGGGAAATCCAACATACTAGTGGACAAACACAGCACGTCCATTCTCTTACCTCACAATTGGTGTCTCAGTCAGTGATGGAAAGGATTTTCCGCTGTTGGGGCAAACCATGCTGCGATCATTTTGCGTGTACCCACAACAAGTGTACTGGATATTTTGCCCTGATCCCCCCTCAGGGGGAGTCACCAAGATATGTTTTAGTCTACATTTGGCCCTCTGGTCTCCTTTACTCCTATCCCCCAGTAACTGATTCCAAAATTCGTACACAGAGCCAGTTGGTTTAAAAGCTGTTATCCTCATTGCTCCTTTTTGGTCTCGCCAGGTAAGCTTCCCCTTCCTTTGGTCTCATTTGCATTATCCTCCTTGGATACCAGACCCAATCCAGACCTTCTGGAAACATTCCAATATTCCAGCCATCAAACTAACTGCATGGTTTCTCCAGATGTTCTTTGTGTTTCACTGTTACAGTCATCACACTAGAGTTATCTGCCTGCAAGTAGCCCTCAGTTGGCCCGAATACCAGAGTCTTGGGATTTCTGCATCAGATGGTGTCACCTCTTACATGAAGTCAGGTCGTCAGGAGTATAAAACATGCAGCCATTGCTATTACATCAGTCTTTCTTACCGTGAAGGAGCCCGAAGCAGATGCAGTTTGCAAGTGCCGGTCGGCTGCTACCTAAAATTTTCGTTTTTCGAGTTTCAAACCTGAAGTCTTCTAAAACTAAGTACCCCATTGGGATTCTTTTTTCTTGCTCTAACCGATGTCAGAAAAAGTTAACAATTGTCTTGCCTGTGGAAAGCAAATACCTCATAGAGATTTTCATTCTTACTGCGTCATTTACACTGTTGTAGAATTTGAAAGCAGTGTTAGTAGCATAATTGCCTTTGGTGCAGAAGGCTGTGGATTCTACTCCCACGCCATGAAGAGCCGATATCGCAGTACCCATATGATTGCAGATTATTTGATGTATTATAAGGATGAATAGGGGTTCTACACTCCTGAGTGTTTCCTCCTTTGTATAAGATGCCTAGTAACTATGAACTTGTCAGTTTTAGTCTTTTTCCTATAGCAGTATTACCAGTTTACCAATTTTTTTAATGTAATATAGATTAATTCACGGGCAACAGGCACTGAAGTTGTAGATGAAATATTGAAGTGTAAAGTTGTTTGCCAGTAGCAACCTCTTCATTAGTTACAGATTTCTTTTAATGTGGAATTATTCCGATTTTACTTCTGTAGAGATTGTGTATCGAGTGATATTGGTGGATTGTTATGACAGAAATCTGGGTTGCATTTTATGGTTGAAATTTTTCTGAAATGGGTAGTTTTGTCATTGGTTTATACTTTGTTTCATTGCTTATTGAAAGAATGTTTAAATTTAAAACACATTCTAACAAGTGGTGCTATATTATACGAGGAATATAATTTAATACAGTCAGGAAGGTGAATAAAAGAACAAACGTATGCATTGCCCTAAAATGTGTGCAAGGAGTTTATTTTGAAAACGGCCCAAAGATGAACTTAATCCTCCACTGGCCAGATGCATTTTCTATGCATGTGAGTTTTCATGCCATTTCAATGGCAGAGAAGTTTCCTGCTCATGCTAAGTCTGTTTTCATTGCGAGACTGTATAATTTAGCAAATGGCTATCTGTGTTTCTGCTGTTCTAGCTTAAGCTACTGTACACAGGGAGGAGAGAGGTTGCTATTCTACTTTCACTGAGCTGCAAGATTTGCTCACCTACCCAAAGTAAATTAAACTATTTAGCTTAACTTAAGCATCCCTTTGAAAGAAGGCACATGAGCTTCTATTTTCTGAGGTCATGACTTTTACAGTGAAATGTGTGAGGGAGCAACAGATACAGCAGATTTATTAAAAAAAATTCCACCGTCCTTCACTTGCAGTTTAACTATATTGTACAAGGTATGTTTTCTTCCTGTGCATTTAAATACTTGAATGGTCTGCAAAGCTATGGAGCGTATCATCATGGAACTCATAAACAAAGACATTGGGAACCTCCAAACACTGGATCCTACCCAATTCGGCTTTGTTAAGGGCAGATCTTGCCTCTTGAACCGGGTCGACTTCTTTGAAACAGTCACCAAGGCCATAGATGAAGGGAAAATGTAATCCACACAGCCTATCTGGACCTCGCAAAAGCCTTCGAC
Source organism: Protopterus annectens (assembly GCF_019279795.1). Taxonomy (NCBI): domain Eukaryota; kingdom Metazoa; phylum Chordata; order Ceratodontiformes; family Protopteridae; genus Protopterus; species Protopterus annectens. The sequence continues at coordinate 784,632,919 of NC_056744.1, forward strand.
ACAATACCCTACTCGGGCATCATAAATAAGCTCACCAGCTTAAATATCAACCCCTATGTCACAAGATGGGTTGCAAACTGGCTCAGGGATAGAACCCACATGGTCAGAATTGCAGGTGCCATGTCAGACTCTAAACCAGTTACAAGTGGCGTCCCACAAGGCTCAGTCCTGGCACCTCTCTTGTTCGGTATATATTTCTCTGAGGTACAGGCTAACACGGGAGGACTATGGCTGACCACGTTTGCAGACGACTGCAAACTGGGTGCCATAATCGACTCGCCGACTGACACAAGCATCCTCCAGAAGGGTCTCACAGAGATGGATAACTGGTGCCAGAGCCATGGCTTAAAGCTAAATGCCAAAAAGTGCATAGTCATCCCCTTTGGGAAAAACAAAGTGCCCACAAATTACCACATAGGTGGTAATCCATTAAGTACAGAAGAAGTAATTAAGGATTTGGGGACCCAAGTAGATAGAAATCTCTCCTTTGACAATCACGTTGCCATAGTAGTTAGAAATACCTTCTGTGTAGCCCACCTTATCACGAAAGGGTTCACATCTAGATCAAGAGAGGTCATTGTGCCCCTCTACTCATCAGGCCCATAATTTAATACAGTGCCCCATTTGGGATGTACCTTACCCGACACCTGCAGCAACTGGAAAGACCCCAAAAGTATTTCACAAAGAGGATCAAGGGACTCAAACAGATGCCCTACGCAGTTAGGCTAAAACTCCAGCTCTACTCTGTTGCTTACCGCCTACTCAAAGGCGATCTGCGCCTGACGTATAAAGCCATGGCCAAACCAGAATTAATGGACATGCTCCACCTCAGGAAATCCAAATCCCTTAGAGCCACATGCTCTAGGGTCTTAAACCTCAGCACAGAAATAAATAGGACATGCTGGAGGGACAGATTCATATCCCAGAGGCTCCCCTCACTCTGGAACAAAATCCCAATCCATGTTAGGCAGAGCCCCTCAATGACCCTGTTCAAGAGAAATTTTGAAGAGTGGATGGGAGATCGTAGGTTTACCCCTGGGATCTCTTCTGTGTCCCTACTAGACAGAGGCACAGTAAACTAACCTTAAAAGAGCTATCTTTTGTGACCTACTATACAGAGGCACAGTCAACTAATCTAAAAGGGTGGTGAAAGCCAAACACACTCTGGCTAGGCTTATAAATGCCCTAGGGCAGATAGCCTAGTATCAACCTATGAACCTGTTTAGGCCCAGACCACGACGTCCCTCGCTGTCGGTTTTGTGCCTTGTTTAACGCCCGAACCATTCATCGTTGGGCTATTTTTGTAGCTAAATTATTTCACACTCATTCTTCGTTTTCCGAAATGGCTTTTGTTAGCCATCCGACTACCGATCTTCCGAAAAAGCACAAAGACAGACCGCATAGGTCAAAAACTGCCATCAATGCTTCCATTAAGCTAGTCGCCAGTCCACTGGTACTCAGTGAGGCGCCTTTGCAGCCCCTGATGCTAGCTTCTACAGATTCACAGGCCTCTAATGAGACCCATTCGGAGTCCGGTATGCCGTGAGATGCTTATTCAACTATGGAACCTGCAGATGTCTCTATCTTGGATGGGTTCGGAGCCGCTGTGCAGGCACCGGCTTCTGAGGGTGTATTCCGACCTACCGATATTCGTATTAAACTGACAACTTCTTTTTAACTAAAACTACTGAGTTTCTCAGGCCCAGAGTTCGCACTACGCCTAGAAAACTGACATCCAAATTGCATGCTCAAGCTCCCATGCCACAAAAACAAATGCTTAGAATGGCTGAAGACCTTATTACTCTAGGGGAAGCCAGCCTTCCCTTGCTAAACGACAAAGAATTGAATTTCCTTCTGATTCTACAGACCAGGAGTCTGATGACTCTGACCCTTCTGATTAACAGGACATACCCTTATCTACCTATGAGGATTCAGATGCAAAGGAATCCATTCCTTTTGCCTCCCCTCCAGAGGATTTTTCTTATGGTGAAGCATTCCATACCTTAAGAGAGCATTTCCGCTGGGAATGCCAGGACTATCCTCAGTCCAAAAAGAGACTCGGAGAATTTTTTGATTTGCCTCAGCACAGGCCTCTAGCAGTACCCCCTATCCTGGATATTGTCGATGATGTCTTCATGGAATCCAGTCTTACTCCTGACACTTTACCACCAGCTCCTAGAAAACCTGACAGGTACTACAGAGTACCTGACTCTCACAAATTTCTCTTTAAGAATCCTACTGCGGATCCAGACTCCATTTCCCAGGGACCTAAAGGTATTAAGACTACTACAGCCAAAAACCCTACCCCTTCAGACAGGGATTCTAGAGCTTTAGACAGATGGGGTACGAAGGTATATACCTCTGCAACTCTTGCCATCAGGGCTTTGAATTGCCAGTTTCACATGTTGAAGTACCAGCAACATATTATGGAGCTAATTAAACAAAAAATGGTGTTACTACCAGATTGTGTAGAAAATAAAGATTTACAAGAGTTAATGCATTCTGCAAACCAAGTTAGTAAACATACTGTGCAGTGTGGGTTTGATGCCTTAGAACAGGGGTGTCCAACCTTTTTGCTTGCCGGGGCCACATTGAGTGAACAGAAATTGTCTTGGGGCCGCATGTAAAATCTATCATGTAGTTAACTCTTTTGCTGCCATGGGCGACCAGAGTTGACCTCCTGGCTGTACTGTAGGTACATTCAAACAATGAATAAATGTAATAATTGCCTAATATTTGCCTTAAAATTGTAATTCTTAATCTAACAGTTAACTCTAACATCTTAGTTAATATTTTTTTATGCAAATAAACAGGTATGGAACTCTTCCATTTTTATGAGATCATACCTCTTGATTTTTGCTGGTTTCTTAAAGATGTTTTATGGAACATAGGGAAGAAGCTCTGACTGAAACACAGACAGCCTAGGTATATCATCAGCCCAGATGCTGGAGGGGCCAATGATGTGGGAAGAGGATTGGTGAGATAAAAGGCTGCTCACTTTTTGGAGGGAGGAGGGAGTAGAATGTGAGAACATGTTCAAGGGCAAACCCAGGGCACAAGACGTGGTGGTGACGCTACAGCTATGATAAGTCATCAGTCAGGTTGTTAGATGGCTGGGCATAATACAGGGCATATTGTATGAGGAGATGGCTCTCCATGGCACCCCTGTGCAACCACCATGTGAAGTATAGCATACAAGTATACCGGGGGTGAGTAGGGACACAAAGAAAAAAACTCAGTTGGACAATTATTGCACCTGTACATGCCCTGTGCACTGCTTGAACTTAGAGGTTACTATGTCCTTGGGTGAGAAACCTTCTCATTTGGAGCGACACACTCATTGCGGAGGGGACAAATCCAAGGTAAGCTTCCAAAAATGTTGGCATCATTAAGTATGTCAGAGGTATGAGGAATGCTGCTGATCTAAAGTCAGCAGTAGATGCCCAAAAAGTATCTAGATATAACGAAGATTATTCATATTGCCATTCTTTGCAATCATGATGTCTGCTCTAAGATGCAGATTTGTTAGATAGTATGAAGACCAGAGTGATCAGTAAAACTGAAGAGATCTGCATTTGTATTTATTTGTCTGAGCACAGTAAAGGGTGTCAGTGCCATTATCGCAAGAATATGATGTGGCATCAATTATCTTTAAACCTCCAAATGCTAACTGCTTTCTGTTTGGCTATTTCTACTTCCTGTACATAAATGGCTATATTTGCAAAAAGTTGACTATAGTCCCAGAACATTTTCAAGGCATGGTACTGGAATAATTACCTATGATAAAACTCCTAGTGTGTGCTCTTGGTTCCAAAGGCAGAAATACATATTTTTAGGCCCAGTGTTACAGCAACACAAGGTATTTATGTCATTGGTAAGATTTTTTTAAACTGAATGTTTTACGGAGGTAGTCTATCAATATCTTATTACCATACTGGCCTAAATATGACACTGGCTACAAATGTCAATATTCCTACATCACTCTTCCTGATATCAGTATAAAATTGTCAGGACAAACAAGAGAATGTTCAGCTTTATACAGCCCACTGCATGAGCTAACAGAATCTAGGAAAAACAGGCTGCATATTTTCAAATATGTAAATGTCTTCCTAAACAAGTAAAATAGCCGTATGCTATACATTTAAATTGACAGTAAAAATCATATAGTCTGAGGAACACCTATTAGTTTAGAAATGATTTCAGAAGACACCCTAATGATAGGATTCTGAGATATACTTAGTTGTCCGCCTGAAAATTATGAAATGAATATGAAAAAAACAGTAACCAATGTGTATGTAGTAATATTAGCGGCACCTAGTCATACAGGACCAAATTTCTGACTCTGGAAATTTTTCTAACAAATTTCACAGGAAAATATGCCAGAACTCTCACTCCAAAATGTACTTTCTATTGGTGACTTCAAATACAAAGACACACACACAATTGTATCTTCATGTAGTGTGGGTCACTACTTAAGTCTAAATTTGGTAGGAAGAGCAAGCATAAATCCACCAATATAAAACTTCCTTAAGAAAAATAACCTTGGTTTTTAATTCTCAAGCAATATCATTATAAAATAGATATATTCTGATGTACTGCATTCCTCTGAGCAAAAGTCATACCACCATCCATAATGGAAACTGTTTATAATGCAGCAACTGGACTTTAACTGAGCATGCCAAATAATACATATGTCAATCCCCTTGATTTATTAACACAATTTTCAGGGAATTATAATATGATGTTCTGGCAAAAAATACAGCCTTCTACAATTAAAGACATAGTTAGCTGATTGCCACCCATTTGTTCCCCACTCTGTGTGAGCGTGGAGGAGATACCAGACATTCTTTGAAAATCCGTACAGTTGACAGTTACATTAATTCAGTACAGTATAATTCTGTCTCTCTCTCTCTGTCATATGCATGCACACACACACACACACACATGCACACACACCTACTTTCACGCACACAAACATTTTGCTTTCATGCATGCACTCACTCAGTCCACACTTACCTATTAATACAGTTAGGTGCTGTTCTTTTCAAAGGCAATGACGGCAAATCTGTACACGTATCCCTCTTCAGTGTGAACACACACACACTGATTCTTCGGTGTGAAATAACACAGTGGCGTGAATACACAGATCCTACTTTTGTGCAAAAAAAAAAAAAAACAAAATGGGAAGGGTGCTTTGGCACATGCGCACACCAGCATTGTGGTTACAGGTCACTGTCACGAAAAACAAAAAAAAAAAAAAAGAAGTTGCAGTTAAAGGTCGTGGGCCACATGGAAAAGCTCTGAGCGCTGCATGCGGCCCGTGGGCCTCGGGTTGGACACGTCTGCCTTAGAAGCATCTTGCAGGGCAGCTGTCACTGGGTCTGTAGTGAGAAAGCATGCTTGGCTGAAGGAACAAGTCTTGCCAGACTATGTCAAAGCAAAATTACTAGATGCTCCATTAAATCAGGATCTTTTGTTTGGCATAAAAGCAGAAGAAGTTCTTAAAAAGATACAAGAAAAAGCTAAATCTATACAAACTGTCAAAGATTTCTTACAGGTGCAGCCACCTAGATTCAGTAGGCATTGGCCTTCAAAAAACTCATCCTTTCCAGTCCCTCCCAGGCCTTATCAGTCTAAACCCAGGGGAAACAGACCCCCAAGACTACAGTCTCAAGGTATGCAGAGATCTAAACAGTTGCGTGTTCCCACCTCAAAAACAGGGAATGGTAAGCCCCCCCTTATGGAAAAAGTTCACAGTGACTTTCCAGATGTTCTTCGTGTTTCAGTGTTGCAGTCATTACACTTGGGTTATCCTGCTGGCAGGCTACCCTCAGTCGGCCTGAATTCCAAAGTCTAGGTCCGGCGTCGGTTGCTGTCGCCTCTTCCCTGACGTCAGTGCACCAGGGGTATAAAAGATGCAGCCGACCAGTCTTTCTTGCCGCGCGGTGCCCGAAGCAGAAGCAGATTTTCATGTTCGAATTTCAGATCCGAAGTCTTCATTAAAAGCTAAGTACCCCGTTGGGGAAAACTTTTCTTGCTCCAGACCGATGTCAGAAAAAGTTAATAATTGCATTTCTTGTGGGAAGCAAATACCTCATAAGGACTTTCATTCTTACTGTATTCCTTGCCTAGGCCCTGACCACGACATTGCTAGTTGTCAGTTTTGTGCTAGATTTAACCAGCGCACTGTTAAGCGTCGGTACGATTTTGCATTTCACTATTTTGGCAAAAAATTTAATTACACAATGTCGTCGGATAGCCATCCAACTACCAGAATTCACAAGAAATGCAAAGAAAAAGAAAAGGACAGGCATCCGAGGTCTAAAACCGACAAGGCTCCCTCTAAGCCAGTCGCCGGTTTTCAGTGAGGCGCTTTCGCAGCCCCTGATGCCTGCTACTCTGGACCCGCAGGCTGCTATAGACTCCCACGTGGAGTCGCCTACGCCACTGGAAGCTCAAGGTATTGGACCTTCGGAGACTATTCCCTCAGATGGGACCGGAGCCGCTGAGTAGGCATCGGCTTCTGAGGGTGTTTTCAGACCTACTCAATTATACATTAAAGCGACTCCAGCTACAAAGGCAAAGACTAAAGCACCTTTAAAGACAAAGAAACAAGTACAACAGCCTCATAGTCAGGCCTCCATGCCCAAAAAACAGATGCTTAAAATGGCAGAAGACTTAACTACTTTGATCAGGGTTTCCCATCCCCCTCCTGATAAGAGGTCTAGGCAAGAGACAGAATATGAATCTTCAGATCAGGTTTCCATTTCATCTGATTCCTCTTCTGATCAGGAATACTCTCTTCCTCCATATGAGGGTTCTGATGCTGAAGAATCTATCCCTTCAGCCTCTCCTCCTGAGGATTACTCTTTTGGGGAAACCTTGCATACCATGAGGGAAAATTTCCACTGGGAGAGCCAAGATTATTCAGAATCTAAGAAAAGGCTCAGAGACTTCCTTTTACTCCCACAACACAGGCCCCCCTAGCTATTCCACCTGTGTTAGACGTTGTAGATGTATTTTCAGAGTCCAGTCTGACCTCTGACTCCTTACCTCCAGCTCCTGTTAAGCCGGACAGGTACTACAGGTTTCCTGACTCTCATAAATTCCTTTTCAAAAACCCTGCTGCTGACCCAGAAACTATCTCTCAGGGTCCCAAAAGGGTCAAGGCATCCACTGCAAAAAACCCTACCCCCTCTGATAGGGATTCTAGGGCATTGGACAGATGGGGGAAGAAGATTTACACCTCTGCTACCTTGGTTATAAGGGCTTTAAATTGTCAGTTTCATATGCTCAGATATCAGCAATATATTATGACACTGCTTAAACAGAAAATGTTGATAAATTCTGAATGTGCAGAAAACAAAGAAATGCAGGATTTATTGCATGCAGCTGAGCAAGTTGGAAAGCATACTTTGCAATGTGGTTTTGATTCTTTGGAGACCTCCTGCAGGGCCGCTGTTACAGGTTCTGTCGTCAGGAGGCATGCTTGGTTAAAGGAACAAAATCTGCCTGACCATGTCAAAGCAAAATTATTAGATGCTCCATTACAGCATGCTACCTTGTTTGGTGTTAAAGAAAATGGAGGACAAAGCTAAATCTATGCAAACAGTTAAGGATTTCATACAGGTACAGCCTCCAAGATTTAGCAGACACTGGCCTACAAAGAATTGGTCCTTTCCAGTGTCAGACAGACCACAAAGGGGCAGATACTACCGCCTAAGAGGCAGATCCCAGCCCCAAGGTTCGTACAGATCTAAACAATGGGGTGCTTCTACCTCCAAAAGTGGAGAAGACAAATCACAGCCATACAGGAAACAGTCCCAATGACTTCCCCCTGCCTGCACCAAGCACTTATCTTCTGGCAGCACCTTTAGGGGGAAAACTAGCACTTTTTTCTCAAAATTGGCACATAATAACCCAGGACAAATGGGTCCTAGACATAGTGTCACAAGGCTACAAGTTTCACTTCCATACCCTGCCAAGGACAAACGGTTGGCCAGACCTGCCAAAACATCAATGGGCAGAGGCACAAAAACAAGTCTCATCCCTCATGGACATGAGGGCCGTTCAACAAGTACCGGAGCAAGAGCAGGGACAAGGATTTTATTCAAGACTGTTCTTGGTACCAAGAAAGGACAAGACCTGGAGACCAATACTGGACCTATCTATTCTAAACACATATCTGGATATACCAAAATTCAAAATGTTGAGACTGCAGCAGCTTCTGCCCATGCAGGGCAAGAAGGCTTGGCTTGTGACTTTAGACCTAAAAGAGGCATACCTGCATGCCCCAATCAGACAAATATGCAGAAGATACCTCAGATTCAAAGCTGGCTCAATGCACTACCAATTCTATGCACTGCCCTTTAGCTTATCTACTGCACCCATGGTCTTCACAAAGTGCCTGGCACCAGTAATTGCATTCTGCAAACAAAGAGGAATACAAATATATCCTTACTTGGACGACTGCCTCATTCAAGCAGAGAACAAGGACATTCTACTAAAACATCTGGCGTTTGTAAAGAGATTCCTAACAGGCCTAGAGTACACAGTCAACGAAAAAAAATCAAAACTAGTACCCCCTCAAGAGATAATATTCCTGGGTGCAAGCTTAAATACAACTGCCCAGATGGCTTATCTCATGCCAGACAAACAAAGGCAACTGACTACATATTTCAAACTGTTGGCAACAAAGGCCCAGTTATCTGCAAGAAAAATTCTGCAGGCTTTGGGCTTCATGGCATCCTGCATTCTACTAATTCCATATGTGAGACTGCATATGAGGAAACTTCAGTGGTACCTAAAAAGTGTTTGGGCTCAACATTGCCACAGCCTGGAAACAATAATTACCCTCATTCCCTGCCTGCAACAGGAGTTTCAGTGGTGGGCGAAGGCTTGTCACCAGAACAAGGGACAGCCATTCACTTTACCCCCAACCAGGCAGACATTAACAATGAAGGCATCAGATTATGCTTGGGGGGCCCACATGGCAGGAAGATGTATTCAGGGCACATGGTCCGCAAACCAAATGCATCTACATATCAATCGAAAAGAGATGCTAGCTGTTCAGAATGCCCTGACAGCCTTCAAGGACCTACTTCATCCGGGACAGCTACTGATAAAGACAGACAACACCACGGTCATGTGGTATATAAACAAGCAGGGAGGCACTCATTCTTATCCCCTTTGCAGACTAGCCATGACTTTGTGGGACACTTCATTGACTTACCAAGTACATCTCCAGGCACAATTCCTGCCAGGAAAGATAAATACTCTGGCAGACGAAGTAAGCAGAAACCTCATGGATCCCCACGAGTAGAAATTGGATCCACAAGTGTTCAGCATGATAACAAAGAAATGGGGATGCCCGGATATAGATCTATTTGCCTCTCCTCACAACTACCAACTAAAAAGATTCTGCACAAGGACTTATCACAGACAAGCATGGAAAGTGGACCCCCTATCTTTCAGCTGGAAAAGCTTAGCGGTATGTGCCTTTCCTCCACTGCCTGTCCTCCCCAAGGTACTCCTAAAAGTCAGACAAGAGAAGCCAAAGATGATACTGATTGCCCCAGACTGGCCCCGCCAGTACTGGTATCCAGTCCTAAGGAACTTGTCTCAGTGCCCGGCTTGGACCTTGCCTCAAATACCTCATCTACTGTCCCAACAAAACAATCAGATCCTGCACAGCCAACTCAAGACCTTAAATCTGGCAGCATGACAGATAATGTAGTCATACAAAACGCACCTCTCACTAAAGCTGTGATGGATGTCATTTTGGAGGCCAGAAGGCCTAGTACCAGAAAATCTTACGCTGGAAAATGGAAGAGATTCTGTGCCTGGAACCAGGCACAAGGAACTGACAGAGCTGTACCAAATATTCCTCAGATTTTGCAATACTTAACTGAGATGCTGGACAAAGGCCTATCCTTTTCATCAATTAAAATTCATGCCTCTGCCATTTCGGCTCATTACAATGCAGAGCCACCAATCTTTTCACATCCTTTAAGGCAATACCTCAGAGGAGCCAAAAACTTAAGGCCTCCAAGGAGATCATCAATTCCTGCATGGGACCTCAATTATGTCTTGGAAAAACTCACCCTCTCTCCTTTTGAACCAGCCGCTACAGCTGATATAAAGTTTTTATCTTGGAAAACAGCTCTGCTCCTAGCAATACCCTCTGCAAGACGAGCCTCAGAGCTACAGGCACTCATGGCTGTGGAACCTCTTATCATTTTTTTTATCCAGACAGGGTTTCTCTGAGGACAAACACGACATTTATACCTAAGGTAGTGTCCAGTGTGGCCCTTAACCAAACTATTCATCTGCCTACTTTTTATCCAAACCCACAGAATAAGGGAATAAGGGGGAGAGAAATCTGCATTCTTTGGACATACACAGACAGCTACGCTTCTACTTGAACAGAACCAAAGCTTTCAGAAAGACAGAGCAACTACTAGTAGCATATGCTGCAGGATCACAAGATAAGGCTATCTCAAAGTAGACTGTTTCAAAGTGGATAGGCCACTGCATTCGTTTCTGATATTCACAACATGGCAAGCCAGTGCCTAAGGGCATTAGGCCACATTCAACCAGAGCAGCAGCCTTTCTCAGGGGAGTACCAACCAAAGACATTTTAGAGGCTGTTACCTGGAGTTCAGTGCACACCTTTACGAAGCACTATCATTTACCACTCTACTCTAAATCCTGGGCAGGCTTTGCCACTGCAGTTCTGCAGAGCCTCATAGCCACTCCTAATGCTATTTAGCTCCAGCCTCCCAACCATAGCTTTGGGATTCAACCCAAGTGTGATGACTGCAACAGTGAAACACGAAGAACATAGTACAGTTATGTACACTTCACTAGAACCAAAGCGTTAGTAGTGTCAGCTTCAAAGAACGGTTCAAGAGTGGTGTAATAAGTAGCGTACCACTGTCTATTAATAATCCACCGCAAAAAACTGCAAAAATGCTGGTAACTCCACAAACTGCTTTTATTCCACAAACAGGATTAACGTTAAACGCTGCAAGCGTTTTTCGTTCTGAATAGTATCAAAACTTCATCAGACAACAGCTAGCTAATTACTTACAGTTTTTATACAAATTCCATATAATTAAAACAATTAATTTAATTAAGTAATAGGTCTGCTTTTAAAAGCAGTTTGTGGAGTTACCAGCATTTTTGCAGTTTTTTGCGGTGGATTATTAATAGACAGTGGTACGCTACTTATTACACCACTCTTGCACCATTCTTTGAAGCTGACACTACTAACGCTTTGGTTCTAGTGTAGTGTGGTGCTTGTTGTCCATTCTTCTTGGTTTGTTACGTTGGTTGTTGGCGCCAAAGAATGGAAAGTAATTCAGAGGAAAATGACGCTTCTCAGGGTAACTTAACACAGCTTTTGCAGTTAATCAACACAAGGTTGGACCGCTTATCGGAGAAAGTGGATGGGGTTACTAACTCCAGCGGCGTCCTTGGTTCTTCAGCAGCTAGTTCCGGTTTATTTGTGCCGGGAACACAGACGAATCAAAATGGAATGGCAGCATGTTCACAGAGAGACGAGTTGAATGAAATAGCTGATAAGACTGGAAATGGAGGTAACCACACCACTAACCATGGCTTAAAATATAATGTAAGCACATGGTTAACCTCCGAGTTGGCGTTGGACTGCCTACAACCAGGTACTGTTAATACAAATTTTAATGAGAGGGAGAATTCAATAACAGATAAATTGAAGCTTTTTGATAGTAAACTGCTCAAGATTAAAAAGCTTCAATTAGAGTTAAATTACTTTGACAAATGCTTGAAAGAGAAGATTGTTCCGAAAGGACTAAGGCATTATTCATACCCCACAGGGTTAGAATATGGGTCTGAGTTTTTTAATGAACTGATTGAGATTTATAATAAACAAGGGCTGGAGATTTTGCAATGTATGGTGAAACATTATAAGGTTTCCCTTGCTTTGATAACAAAGGAAGTGACAGTGTTAGAACAAGATATAAAGTCAGACCTGGACTTTAATAGATACCAATTTGAGGTGGACAGAACTTTTGCAAGTATAGCTCAACAAATGGTTAAATTGAAGGAGAACAAAATTAAAAAACTACAGAGACCTGAAAGCATATAGAGAAGGGACAGCCTTCCCTAAACCGCCAGTAGCGCAATATCCTTCATGTAACTATAAAGATTCCTTAGATCAAAATGTGCATAAGGAACAAAGAAGGAATCAATCTACAAGGAATGTAATAGTGGATTCAAATAGAGGTTCTGTATTGGATGTGGAATGTTCTATTAATGATGATGATATTTTTGGAGAGGTAACAACCAGTGTTAACTCTCACCAGCCTTTTCGCTCTGATCAGAACCAAAAGCAGAATACAGGGTTTCAAAAAAACTTCAGAGGGGGGAGGGGGGGCAACTGGAATGTGAATTCGGCCCAAGGGGGCAAGCGGAGATACAACACCCGCAGCAACAGCAAGTATCCCGGTTAAGATTGGTTGAAACACTTCATAATAATGAAGGGGACTTTTTTATTTACAATTTTACAGAATGTGTTATTGATCATGTACTTGTGGAATTGTTTGCTAAGGGTTTAACATTTGTGCCATCGAAAAAATGTGATAAAGCAGAAGTATTGATTGACTTTAAATTATTCATTCGCAAACTGAATTTGAATGTTTTGTTTGGGAATTCATCATGTAACAGTAATGAACTAAGAATAGCAAGTTCCTTTAACCCCCCACAGAACCCTACTATAGGAATGTTTGAACATCTTTGTGAAAATTAACTTAGAGATACTTTGAAATGTTCATTTAAAACCAAATTTAAGTCTAATATTTCTGTCGAAGAAAAAACCCTGTTAACCCTCCTTAGAAGTTTACCTCTGAGGCTCATGAAACCAGATAAAGGTGGAGGACGGTAGTTATGTACAATGAGGATTACTCTAATATTATGATGGCCCTTTTGGCCAATAGTACTTATACATCAGTGAGTAGAAATGAATTAAATTTAGCCCACCGTAGGATTAACATGTTTATCAGTGACCTATTTTCAGATGGTATTATAACCTTGGAACAACATACATACTTGACTATGTTGGCCCCACGAATCCCAAAAATTTTTGGGATCCCAAAATTGCATAAAAACGTCTCAAATCCACCATTTAGGGCATTAGTGGATTCACGTCAATCAATCACATACCCTTGTGCAAAATTAGAGGACAATATTTTAAAGAAATGTGTCACTATGGAAGATCAGATTTTGAAGGACTCATGGTCCTTCTTACAAAACATGCAATCTACTCCATATGATGACACAAGTAATTTTCTAACAGTGGATGTCATTGATTTATATTATTGCATCCCAAATGACTTGGGAGTAGAATGGGTAGTGGAATTTATTAGAACCAAAGGGTCTAGTGACAACGAATGTAACCTAGTCGAACAGCTACTTGACATTATTTTGAAAAATAATTTTGTTGCCTTTGAAAATAACATTTTTGTCCAAAAAATCGGAGTGGCAATGGGGTCACCAGTTGGATCAAGTTTTGCGAACCTGGTATTAGCACATTGGGAAAACAACTATGTGTTTAATAGTCATTGGAGCAACAAGTTTACTACTTATAAAAGATTTTTGGATGACATCTTTATCCTATTTAAAGGTAATATTGAAGAAGCTGACCTTCTTGTAGATTTCTTTAACTCAACAACATCCTTTTTAAAGTTCACACAAAACTTTCAGGAAAATTCCATTAACTTCTTGGATGTTGAGTTGAGTAAAAATAGAAGATGTTATACGGCAAAAATTTTTAGAAAGGCTACATACTCTAATAATTTTTTACACTTCTCTAGCATGCATCCCCTTCACCAAAAGAAAGCCGTGGTGAAGGGACAATTGGTGAGAATAGCAAGAATGGTTACTTTGAAAGAAGATTTTGAGGAAGAATGTAAACTGTTACATCTAATGTTTTTGAGGAGAGGGTATCCTGCCTCCTTCTTGGATAACATCTTCCAGGAAGTGGTAGAGAAAAGGGAGAAAGGATTTTATGTACCAATATTGTCTTTAAATAGAAGTATGGAAGTACATGGTATAAACACTGACCTCATTTTTACTAGTGGGGATTCAGGGTGTGGTACAACAGAGAATAGAGATCATACTATGGTAAAAAATGTATGTAGTCAAGGGAACTTTGCAACAGTATTTACCATTACTTATTGCCTAGAGGCCACAGAAATAGTCAAAATAGTTAGAAAATATTGGTTCTACTTATTATTGGACAAGAATGTTGCAACGAACCTAAACCTTAACCCTGTAGTAACATTTAGAAGGGCCACTAACATGAAAAAACTTCTTGAGTCGAAATCGACTCCAACAAATGTTAGAAGGGGGACCAAGAAATGTGGCGCCTGTAAGTACTGTAGGCATATAATAACAGCAGACCATTTTACAATTAGGACAACTAGGTATGTTGTTAAAGGATCATATACCTGTAATTCTAAAGGAATTGTCTATCTGGCACAATGTGTACAATGCCCATCATTCTATGTGGGAAAAACAGATAGACGTTTGCGTGACAGGATGTACGAACACTTGTACGCTATTAACAAGGGCAAAAATGAGAACGCCCTGGCTAGGCATTGTACTAATAATCCTAATCACTCTTTTAACTTTATGGGTATAGATCGAATTAATACACTACAAGACAACCATAGTTTTGTAAATGACCACTATTTAAAACTGGAATTGGAGAAAAAAGAGTTAATTTAGCAATTACGCCTAGCAGCTAATAGAGAACCAGGCATAAATGAATTTTGCTCAATAGCATGTATTTTAAAAATGAAAAATTTGATGCGTTAAATTGATTTGATATTTAGCTATTTTATTGTTGAATTGTCCCTCTATATTAGTTTTAAAACTATTTTAGAATTGTTTTTCCTACATTAGTAGCAATGTGTATTTTAAAACAGATTACATTAGGAAAAGTTAGGAAAACAAGTATGTTTTTAAATTGTTAGAAAAATTATTAAGATCATACCTAATTAGGTGTTTATATTAGTTTTTAATTTTTTATACAATTGTACTACGTTTCTTCTTTTTTGTTAATAGGATGCATATATATATACATATGCTTTTTTACATAGCATATATGTGTAATGTTCCTTTAAAAGTTGGAGCAAAAGCAGACCTATTACTTAATTAAATTAATTGTTTTAATTATATGGAATTTGTATAAAAACTGTAAGTAATTAGCTAGCTGTTGTCTGATGAAGTTTTGATACTATTCAGAACGAAAAACGCTGGCAGCGTTTAACGTTAATCCTGTTTGTGGAATAAAAGCAGTTTGTGGAGTTACCAGCATTTTTGCAGTTTTTTGCAGTGGATTATTAATAGACAGTGGTACGCTACTTATTACACCACTCTTGCACCGTTCTTTGAAGCTGACACTACTAACGCTTTGGTTCTAGTGTAGTGTGGTGCTTGTTGTCCGTTCTTCCCAGTTATGTACACTTACCATAAATGTAGATGTTCGAGTTTATTCACTGTTGCCGTCCAGGTTACCCACCCACCATCCCCCATAACTTTGCTGGAACTTATCTGCACTTTTCTAATCTATACAACCTATATGGTGTATTTGCTTGTAGATGAAGGTATAATATATTTTGGTGCATGCATGTTTTATTGGCATATTTTTAGCCTACCCTTTTGGGGGCACCTGACATCTGGGGCAAGAAAAACTGAAGACAATGGCGTTGGCTGCATCTTTTATACCCCTGGCTCACTGATGTCAGGGAAGAGGCGACAGCAACCGACGCTGGACCTAGACTTTGGAACTCAGGCTGACTGAGGGTAGCCTGCCAGCAGGATAACCCAAGTGTAATGACTGCAACAGTGAATACACTCAAATATCTACATTTATGGTAAGTGTACACAACTGTACTTTATCCTTCCCAGCCATGCCAAAGTACTTGCACCCCTAAGAGGAAAACTTGTCCTTCATGCAAAAACTGGATGTCCATTACTCAGGGCCGATGGGTTCTAAACATTGTATCCCAGGGATACAGATTCTACTTCCACTCACTGCCAACCCCAGGCGGGTTGCTAGACCTTTTTCCAAACCAGTGGGCAGAGGCTCAAAAGCAAGTACTTTCCCTTCTCCATATCAGGGCTATTCACCCTGTTCCAGTAGAACAAAGGGGACAGGGTTTCTACTGTTCCTGGTGCCTAGAAAAGAGAGCTCTTGGCGCCCTATCCTGGATCTATCAGTTCTCAATACCTTTCTGGTGGTCCCAAAATTCAAAATGCTTACATTGCAACAGCTTCTTCCTATGCTAGCCAAGGATGCCTGGTTAGTCACCCTAGACTTAAAAGAAGCATATCTGCACATCCCCATAAGGGAGTCTTGCAGAAAATACCGACATTTCAGGCCAAGCTCTATGCACTTCCCTTTGGCTTATCTACTGCGCCCAGAGTATTCACAAAGTGCCTGGCTCCAGCCATTGCATACTGCAGGCAGAGAAATATTCAAATTTACCCATACTTGGACGATTGCCTGATTCAGGCAGACAGTCAGGAATTTCTACTTCAGCACCTGACATTTGTAAAAAGACTTCTAACTTCACCGGGATACACCATCAACGAAAAGAAATCACAACTGGTGCCCAGCCAACAAATTGTATTCCTGGGAGCAAGCTTGAACACAGCTTCCCAGATGGCATTCCTCACTCCAGAAGAGCAGGTCCATTTGACAAACTATTTCAAACTAATGGTCACCAAAACCCAGCTGTCGGCAAGGAAAATACTGCAAGCCCTAGGGTTCATGGCCTCATGCATTCTGCTAATTCCATATGCAAGCCTACATATGAGGAAACTTCAATGGTACTTAAAAAAAATCTCTGGTGTCAACATTCTCAGGACCTGGAAACAGTGATTCCTATCATACCTTGTCTAAGGCAGAGTTCCTTTGGTGGGCAGAAGCATGCAACCACAGCAAGGAACTTCCCTTCACTCAACCCCTCGCCACCCAAACTCTGACAACAGACGCTTTAGACTATTATGGGGGGCTCACATGGCAGGCAAATACATTCAAGGCAGATGGAGCCCAGAACAAATTCCCCTGCATATCAATCAGAAAGAGATGCTAGCTGTACAGAATGCTCTGACAGCCTTCAAATACCTTATCCTTCCAGGAGAGCTCCTGATAAAGACAGACCACACCAGTTATGTGGTATATAAACAAGCAGGGGGGAACTCATTCTTACACACACTGCAGGTTAGCCATGGCCCTGTGGAACACAGCCTTGAGCAAACTAGTGCACCTACAAGCTCAATTCCTGCCAGGCAAGCTAAATTCACTGGCAGATGACTTAAGCAGAAGTCTACTGGACCCTCACGAGTGGAAACTGGAACCCAACTCATTCAAACTTCCAACCCAGAGGTGGACCTCTTTGCCTCCCCCCAATACCACCAATTGAGCAAATTTTGCAACAGGAACCCTTACAGCAGAGCCTGGAAGGTGGATGCCCTATCCTTTACATGGGAAAACCTCTCAATTTATGCCTTTCCTCCTCTGCCCCTCCTCTCAAAAGTACTACTCAAGATTAAACAGGACAGGCCAAGGGCAATCCTTATTGCACCAGAATGGCCACACCAGCACTGGTACCCACTCCTACGCAGTCTGACAGCAGTGCCACCCTGGCACCTACATCAGACACCTTCCATGCTGCCTCAGCAGGAGGAACAGATTTTGCATCCACAGCTGCAAGCCCTCAACCTTGCAGACTGTCTTATCCCTTGAATACACCACCAGCATCCCTCAGCAAACAGGTACTGGGCGTCATCCTTGAGGCCAGAAGGCCTAGTATTAGAAATCCTATGCTAAAAAGCGGAAAAGATATTGTTCTTGGAGTCAGTCTCAAGGAAGGGACACAGCTCTGCCCACCTTACCTCAAATCCTTGATTACCTAGCAGAGCTGCTCCACAAAGGCCTATCCTTCTCATCCATTAAGATTCATGTCTCTGCCATCTCAGCTCATTATAATACTGAGCCACCTTTATTTTCTCACCCTCTCATCTAACAGTTCCTGAGAGGAGCTAAAAATTGAAGCCCCCCCCTAGGAGAGCTCCCACCCTAGGCTGGGACCTTAACTTTGTACTGGAGAAGCTCACACTTCCCCCTTTTGAACCTGCTGCTTCAGCAGAGTTAAAATTCCTCTCTTGGAAAACAGCCTTACTTCTAGATATTACTTCAGCAAGAAGAGTGTCTGAGTTACAGGCACTAATGGCGGTGGAGCAGGACTAACCCATCCTTTATGCCCAAGGTGGTATCCAGTGTGGCTTTAAACCAATCTATCCATTTGCCTACCTTTTTCCCTAATCCTCAGAATAAAGGGGAAAGGATCCTGCACTCCTTGGACGTTCACAGACAGCTCAGGTTCTACCTTGACAGGACTAAGCCTTTCAGAAAATCTGACCAGCTACTAGTCAGCTTTGCTGCAGGGGCAGAGGGCAAGGCCATTTCGAAGTAAACCATTTCCAAATGGATAGCACACTGCATCCATTTCTGCTACAAGCACCATGGAAAACCTACCCCTCTGGAAATCGGAACTCATTCCACTAGAGCTACTTCAACCTCTACAGCATTTCTAAGGGGAGTCCCTACCAGGGACATCCTGGAAGCGGTAACCTGGAATTCTGTACACACCTTCACCAAGCATTACCACTTCCCTATTTTTTCTAAATCCAGAGCTGGATTTGCTACAGTTGTGTACACTTACCATAAATGTAGATGTTTGAGTGTATTCACTGTTGCAGTCCTGGATGTTCTTCATCTCACATTGCTGCAGTCATAACTATTGGGTAGTCCACTGTCCTCGGTCGGCCCGAATACCAAAGTGTTAGGCTGGCGTCGGTCATGGTCGCTTAGATCTGACGTCAGTACGACGAGGTACTAAAGCGCATGACCGACGTCATATCCTCAGTCTTTCTTGCCGCATGGTCCGAAGCAGAAGCAGCGTTTGCAAGTGCCGTTCGGCATCCTGAAATTTTCGTATTCTGAGTTTCAGACCGAAGACCAAGTTGGGCTAAGTACCCTGTTGGGGAATATTTTTGTCTTTTCTTGCCTCAGTTAATTCCGGATGTCAGAAAAAGTGAATAATTGTATTTCTTGTGGGAAACAGATACCTCATAGGGATTACCACTCTCTTTGTATTCCTTGTTTGGGGCCTGAGCACGACGTAGTCGGGTGTCGCTTTTGTGCTAAATTTAATAAGCGCACTATTAAGCGTAGGTTAGATTGTGCTAGGCTTGTCTTCGGTAAGCGGTGTAATTATAATATGCCGTCGGATCCTCCGACGCCCGCTACCGCAAAGAAGCGCAAGGAGAAATCTTTGAAAACCAGACAGGATGAGTCGTCCGTTCCAGACGCCGGTTCTTTAGAGACCACAGTGGAGTCTGTGGATCCGGCCGAGGTTTCAGTTGAGTCTCAGGAGGAACCTTTAGATGTTATGTGATCCTATCTCGCCTACATTCTGACTGATGGGTTCGGAGCCGATCCCTCGGCTCCGACTCGGCACGCTTATGCCAAAGAGCGAAGTCTCTTATTGGCTGAGCTTACTATATCCCAGGATGCACCACTACCAGTCCCCCAGATCTCGTTTGCCGCTAATCTGTCTCGAGCTGGCTGAGCTGAGTAGTAAATTTACTAACTTTTTTCTGTCAGAATTTTGCTGTTCTTGTCATAAAAAGCTGTTTTAACGGCTATTCTTCACTTTTGTGTGTGTCTGGAGTTTGTGAAAAGACTTTGTTGTGTGATTGGGTTGAGTTTGGTTTAGGCCTTCTTCATCTTAGGGCCTTCCCGGTCATTCAACCCTCTTAAAACCTTACAGGGTTTCAAAGTACCCTTAGTATTTTGTGACGCTTTCTTTACCTAAGCGATAACTGTAAACCTATTAGTAGGTAGTGTCAGTAAACAGAAAGTAAGTGTATTTTTCTGTCAAGGTTACCATAATGTCTCAAAATCCTAGGCCTTCGGGCTTTAAAAAATGCACCAAATGCAATTTCAAAATGTCTATCACAGACGATCTGTGTGTATTGTTTGGGTGCAAAACACTTACAGGAGTCATGCAGTGTGTGTCACGCTTTTTCCTCAAGGGTCCTCCAGGAGAGGAAAAATAAACTGATTCTTAAAGGGTTAATAAAACCTTCCTTTGAAGAAGCCTTGGCATCCTCTCCTTCTCGCTCCGACCAGTCCGTCGGATCCGACTGCCAAAAGACATAGGCAGGCCCAAAGACTTCGGAGCCGAGGGCAGAACGGTCTGCCTCGATGCCACCAGTCTCGACTCCTCTGGTTTCGGAGCCGATGGCTGGGGCATCGAGGCGGGTCACCTTCGGCTCCACTGGTCTCGGAGCCGACTCCTCGGCCAAGTCCACCTCGGCACCGATGGAATCTAGTGTGGGTATTCGCCGATAGTCATCGGGTCACCTCGAGCCGGTCCCTAGCCCTTTGGGGCCGTTGGAGAGGCCATCTTGAACCCAGTATCCTCTCGGTCTTCGAGGATGTCGGATTCAGATATAGACAGGGTGCTCCAAAGACTGTTCCAGTCCCCAGTCTTCCAAAAATTTGTTTACCCAGTTGGCTTATAGCCCAGGCCCATCCCATTGCTATTCCTCCTCCGACCGGTGCTGTTGGAGCCAGTGGAGATCTTAGGGTCGGCTCGCTGGACCCGGGGTGATGTTTCGGGACCTATGCGCCTCCCTCTCGGTGCTTCCCAGGATTCTGGGGTCCGGCTTTCAGAGCTATGAGGAGTGCCTTGGCCAAGTCTTCTTCGCCATCTCTCCGGCACCTTCCCTGAGACTGGGTCTTTGGCAGTTCCCTGTCTGTAGGCAGCGGAGCCCCTGGGCCTGAGGTTACCCCATTCTTCCTGAGGGTTCTTCGAGTTGTCTTCGGAGGAACCCCAAGGAAGAGATCGCAAGAGAAAGCACGTGGACTCCCGAGTCTATTACATCGGACACTGATCTTGATGATGCAGAGGGGTCCCCCTCAGATGATGTCTCATTTGCAGACATCTTAGAGATCCTCAAACAACGAGGCGGCTGGATATCCAAACCCTCTGCGGATGAGTCAGTGCTCCTCAAGGCCTTTGGGGCTCAGCCCTCCGCCTCCTGGGTGTCTCCGCCTTGACGAGCTTCTGGATTTGGTTTGTCGAAGGGCGGGAACATCCAGATACCGTGGAACCAGTCCCTTTTTGTCTGCCCCACCAGAAGGAGTTCCTCACTAAAGGCGTGGCTGTAGATGCCATGGTGGTGGCATCTGCTACACAACAGGATGTGGCAGAGGCTTCACATCCTCCTAATAAGGAGTCTAGGAGCATGGACAGCCTGACTTCAGCGGCCTTTACTTTAAGGTCTCTGAATTATTTGGCACATTTTACCAGGCTTCAGAGGGATCTGGTCAAGGAGCTGTCAGATTCCTCTCGGTAACCTACCTGAGCAGCTAGCCCAGTCGGTTAGCTCTCAGTTGGCTATCCCATGAGGCTCATTTCCGGAGACAAGCCTGGCTAGGCCTTCAAGTCTTCCTTTTGATGGGTCCTCTTTGTTTGGACCTAGAGGGAAAAACTTTATCTGCCGGTGCCCGTTATTCCACTCCCTTCGGCCTTATCCCAAGGCTAAAGGAGGGGAAGATGTGGTTCCGTAAATCACTTAAGTTTTTCCCCAACAGCAGGAAGATTCCCTTCCAGAGGCAGAGGACTTTTCTGGGAGACGTGGAGACCAGTCCTTTCGTGGCTCTTCAGCCTCCCACACATCATGAGGGATTGCCCGGCTGTGCTGCTCGAGCCAGTCGGGTGTTGTTTTGCCAAGCACCTAAAGCCTGGGAGTCAATCACTCAGGACATATGGGTGCTTCGATCATTGCCGGAGGTTACACCATCCCATTCACATACTCACCCCACCGTCCAAAAATCCGGACCCACCACCCAGTCGCTTTAAAGCTGCTAGAAAAGGAGTCATCCAACCGTCCCCACAGACCAGATCGGATCCGAAATTACTCCAGGTTCTTTAGTGCCAAAAAGACAGGGGACCTGAGACCAATATTGGATCTCAGCAGACTGAACCAATCCGTCCGAAATCCAAATTCAATGGTCACCATTCTCCCATTGTTGGAGAAGGATGTTTGATGTGCTCCATAGACCTCATTATCACATACCGATACATCAGGCGTCCAGGAGGTATCTGCGCTTCAGCCTGGGAGTCAGTCATTACCAATTTTGTGCTCTGCCCTTTGGTCTCACCACAGCCCCAGGGTGTTCACCAAGTGTTTGGCAGTAGTGACGGCTCACCTGAGAAGTCTTGGATTCCAAGTGTTTCCCTATCTGGACGACTGGCTCCTGACTGCCACCACCAGGCATCTACTAATGGAAAACCTCAAAGCCACCATCTCCCTGGGTGCTACCCTGGGGATTACATTCAATTGGTCAAAGTCTGTCTTGCTGCCCTCTCAGCGATAAAGGTTCATAGGAGAAGAGATAGACTCAAAATTGATGCGTTTTTCTTCCTACCGAAAGGATCCAAACTTTACAGGGCCAAGTTCAAGCTCTGATTTCAAGATCCAAAGCCCCAGCCAGGATGGTTCTACAAGTTTTAGGTTCAATGTCTGCCACGGTTCTTTTAGTTCCTCTGCCAAGATTGCACATGAGGATTCTTCAGTGGCTATTGTCAACTCAATGGTCCTTTCAGGACCTTCCCCTCAATCATCCCATCATGATTACAGAAACATGCAAACGGGACCTTCACTGGTGGCTTCAGACATCCAATCTAAATCAAGGAAGTCCTTTTGTTATTCCCTCTCCAGTGGTCACCCTGACGACAGATGCTTCCCAGACAGGGTGGGGGGGGCATTGTCTGGGCAGGTTAGTTCAGGGATCCTGGCTCCCAGACGAAACTCTTCTCCACATCAATGTATTGGAGATGAGGGCCTATCGCGACAGGCCTTACACAGGTTTCTCCCTCAGGGCATAATCGCCATCCACACAGACAACATGTCGGTGGTCTGGTACCTAAACAAGCAAGGAGGGACCAGATCTTACCCCCTTTGCAGAGAGGCCATGAGGGTGTGGTAGCTACCAGCCGTTTCTTGGTAGCGACCCACATCGGGAAATCAATATACTGGCAGACAGATTAAGCAGGACAATTCTCTCTCCTCACGAGTGGTCCTTAAACAAAACAGTAGCAGATCAGGTTTTCCGGAGATGGGGACATTGCAACTCCACTAAACACCAAGTGCAAAAGGTTCTTCTCCTTGACTCCACATCAGGGAGTACCAGCTATGGATGCTCTAGCACAACCTTGGCCAACATGGCTACTTTATGCCTTTCCTCCGATTCCACTTCTCTCCAAAGTCATTCAAAAAGCTTCTCAATTGGGGTCCGCAATGATACTGATTGCCCCATACTGGCCTCGTCAGGTGTGGTTTCCTTACCTGAAGAAACATGCGGTGGACGATCCGTGGACTTTAGACCTAATTCCGGACCTGTTAATTCATCAGTCGGGACAACAGCACCAGTCCCTTCACTCCTTGAAGTTGACAGCTTGGTTCCACCACTTCCGACTTTAGTCAGAACTCACACATTAGATCCGGAAGTTATTCCCATTTTATCTTCGGCCCACAAACCCACCACTAAGAAATTGTACCTCAGTAAGTGGAAGAGGTTTGCTATCTGGGCTCAACTCAGGGGCTTAGACCCTATCACTGCTCCTATCCCAGAGGTTTTGAAATTCTTAACATCCCTGTTTAATCAAGGATCTTCTGTCTCTACTATTAAAGTCCAACTAGCGGCTATCTCTAAATTTCACGAGTCCATGGATCCTCCATTGATGAGCAGCAGACTATGCAAAACTTTCATTAAAGGTGCGGGTCTGTTAAGACCCCCAGAGTTTCATCCTGCCCTCCGTCCGGGATCTAGATTTAGTGCTGTGCATTGACATCTTCCCCTTCCTGCTACATGTGAGTTAAAATATCTGTCTTGGAAAACTGCCTTCTTAGTTGCAATTACTTCTGCAAGAAGAGTTTCAGAGCTTCAAGCCCTGTCTATTAAACCACTGTACTTGATTTTCCACAAGGATAGAGTATCACTTAGGCCTAATCCATCCTTTGTCCCTAAGGTCTGTTCTAATCTCTGTCTCCAACAGTCTCTAGAGCTACCAGTTTTCTTCCCAAAATTCTCCAATGAAGCAGAATACACTCTCCATAAATTGGATGTTCACAGGCAATTGCGCTTCTATTTAGACAGGACTCAGCAACAAGTCAGACCAGTTGTTTGTGTCCTTCTCAGACAATAAATTGTAAAACCATCACAAAAGCTACTATCTCCAAATGGATTAGAGATTGCATAACTCAGGCTTATTCTTCTTGAATAAGCAACTTACAACATCTATCAAAGCTCACTCTACCAGAGCTATGGCTACTTCTATAGCTTTTCATTCCAAGCTCGCTATATCAGAGATTTGTGCTGGCTACTTGGTCCAATCCGCACACTTTCATTTCCCACTATAAATTGGATGTGGCATCTAAAGGAGCATCATTTGGTTCCACGGTACTCAGGAGTGTTTTCCAGTGAGCCACCCAGGATTCAGGTGCTAGGGACGCTGTCCCATCAGTCAGAATGTAGGCGATAGGATCACATAACATCTTTTAGTTATGTACTCACCATAACTTCAGATGTTTGGGATCCATCTCCTCCTTCCCCTGCCTTGGAGATCAGAAGAGATTGAACGGTTTGAGTTCTACTGTTTTTATCTTGTTCATCTGACGATGTTATATAATCAGAGCGTGCATGTGTGCATGTATGCGGACAAACTAGATCTGGGGGACTGGTAGTGGTGCATCCTGGGATATAGTAAGCTCAGCCAATAAGAGACTTCGCTCTTTGGCATAAGCGTGCCGAGTCGGAGCCGAGGGATCGGCTCCGAACCCATCAGTCAGAATGTAGGCGAGATGGATCCCAAACATCTGAAGTTATGGTGAGTACATAACTAAAAGTTTTGCTAGATGTGGCCTCTCAGGAGTCAGGTCAGACTGAGGGGGCCTCTCAGGTGGCTGTGCTCCCTTCTTTGCATAAGGTGGTTAGGCCTTCTCCCTCTGTCTCTAAGGTACCTTCAAAGGCCAGGCCTGGTTTATCTTCCTCTGGCGTCAGTCCTAGTTCTGCAGGTTCTGTGCCTAAAAAACACATGCTTAAAATGGCAGAAGATTTAATTACCTTGATTAGAGGTTCTATGCCCCCTCCAGATAAGAGGCCTAGGGTGGAGCCAGAGGTGGAAGGATTGGAACATTCTTCAGATTATTCAGAGTCTTCGGAAGACATTCAGACATGCAGGATTTTCCCCCTTATTCTGATTCTGACGCAGAGGATTCTAGTCCCTCTGCTTCCCCTCCAGAGGATTTTTCTTTTTCAGAAACTCTGCATTCTATGAGGGAGCATTTTAAATGGGAAGGTCAGGATTTCTCAGATTCCCAAAAAGAGGCTTAGGGAATTATTGTTTTGCCACAACATAGGCCCTTGGCTATACCTCGGGTCTTAGATGTTGTAGAGGATGTTCTCTGAGGCTTCACTTAATCCAGACTCTTTGCCTCCTGCCCCAGTTAAGCCAGACAGGTATTACAGGGTGCCAGAGGCTCATAAGTACTTGTATAAGAGCCCTAGGGCGGACCCTGAAACTATTAGTCAGGGACCTAAGGGTGTCAGGGCTTCTGTTGTAAAGAATCCAGTTCCTATGGATAAGGACTCTAGAGCTCTGGATAGGTGGGGTAAAAAAGTGTATACCTCTTCCACTCTTGCAATGAGGGCTTTAAATTGCCAGTTTCATATGCTGAAATACCAGAATTTTCTTCTTAGTCAATTGAAATCTAAGGTAGATGCTTTAGCAGAGGGCATAGAGTGTAAGGAATTACAGGATTTGGTTCATGCCTCTGATCAGGTGGGTAAGCATTCCTTGCAGTGTGGTTTTGATGCTTTGCAGGCCTCTTCTAGGGTGGCCGCCACTGGATCAGTTATTCGTAGGCACGCTTGGCTTAAGGATCAAAACTTGTCAGAGCATGTGAAAGCTCGAATTTTGGATGCTCCCCTTCAGTTTGAAGTTTTGTTTGGTTCTCCTGTGGAGTCAGTCTTGAAGAAAATGGAGGACAAAGCTAAGTCTATGCAGACTGTTAAAGATTTCTTACAAGTGCAGCCCACTAAGTTTAGCAGAAATTGGCCTACTAAGGGATGGGCTTACCCTTCTTCTGATTTACAGTCTAGAGGCAGATCTAGACGGTAGGGGCAGAGCTCATGCACAGGGTTCTTTTAGGCCTAGGACGTGGAGTTCCCTCGCAGTCTGCTGGTGAGGGCAGGGGCCAGTCCTTTCGTAAGCAGACCCAATGACCTGCACCTTCAGCTGCCCGATCCTTCTTGTCTGGCAGCTCCTCTAGGGGGAAAGTTGACACTTTTCAGGCAAAATTGGCTTTTAGTCACCCAGGACAAATGGGTGTTGGACATTATAAACCGAGGCTACAAGTTTTATTTCCACACATTGCCCCCTTTCAAAGGCATGCCAGACGTTCCTCCTCAACAAAAGGCAGAGGCTCACAAACAGATTTCTTTACTTCTTCACATGGGAGCTATCCAGAAGGTGCCTCCATTAGAGGTGGGCCTAGGCTTTTATTCTCGCCTGTTTCTTGTTCCAAAGAAGGGAGACACTTGGAGACCGATTCTGGATTTGTCTATTCTCAACACATACCTGGACATTCCAAAATTCAAAATGTTGACTTTGCAACAACTTCTACCTATGCTAGGCAAAGATCACTGGATGGTAACTCTGGATCTCAAGGAGGCTTATCTTCATATTCCTATCAGGCCAAGCTGCAGGAGATTCCTGCGTTTTCGGTCTGGGACTTTACATTATCAGTTCTCTGCATTTCCTTTGGCTTATCTACTGCTCAGGGTATTCACAAAGGTTCTGGCTCGGTGATAGCCTTCTTCAGGTTAAGAGGAATACAGATTTATCCTTACTTGGACGATTGCCTGATTCTTGCTCAAGACAAAGACAAGCTACTTCACCATCTTCAGTATGTTGTGGCAGTGTTAAGGTGCCTAGGGTATTCTGTGAACGAAATAAAGTCCAGTCTAGTACCCTCTCAGGACATGTGCTTTCTGGGTGTGAAACTGAATACAGCCTCTCAGATGGCATTTTGACCCCGGACAAGCAAAGAAATCTTTCCCTTTACTTCCAACAATTGTCTCACCTGTCCAGGCTGACTGCAAGGACAGTCCTTCAAGCCTTGGGGTTCATGGCATCTTGTATTCTGGTGCTTCCCAATGCCAAACTGCATATGAGGAAGTTACAGTGGTATCTCAAGAGTGTATGGACTCAACACTGCCACGATTTGGACACTGTCATTCAAATAATACCTTGTATTCAAAAGGAATTTTTGTGGTGGGCTTAGGAATGTCACCTAAACAAGGGACTCTCTGTGACCCGACCACCAGAGGCGATCAGATTTTAACGACAGATGCCTCGGACAAGGCTTGGGGAGCACACCTCAATGGAAAATGGGTTCAAGACACGTGGCCTGCCAGACTTCAACATTTGCATATCAACATGAAGGAGATGTTAGCAGTCCAATTTGCATTGATGGCTTTCAAGGATCTACTACACCCAGGACAAGTGTTGATTCAAACAGACAACACAACTGTCATGTGGTACATCAACAAGCAAGGGGAACCCATTCGTACTCCACTTTGCAGGCAAGCTATGATTTTGTGGGAGACGGCTCTCAGTTTGCACCTCACTCTTCAAGCAAGGTTTCTGCCAGGAGCACAGAACTCCTTAGCGGATGTTTTGAGCAGACAGATGGTGGATCCCCACGAGTGGAAACTGGATCCTCATGTATTTCGACAGTTGACAGTGTTTTGGGGACTCAGACATAGATCTGTTCGCTTCTCCACTGAATTTCCAGCTGCCAAAGTTTTGCACAAAGATGTTTCATCCAAAAGCTTGGAAAGTGGATGCTCTTTCATTCAATTGGAACAATCTTCACGTCTATGCCTTTCCTCCTCTGCCTCTCCTTCCCAGGGTGCTCTTGAAGGTCAGACAGGACAAGCCCTCCATGATTCTTATAGCTCCAGATTGGCCACGGCAGCACTGGTACCCTCTGCTGAGGAGTTTAGTACGGGAGCCTCCTTGGCCTTTGCCAGCAAGTCCACACCTTTTGACCCAGGCAGGCACTCATTTCCTCAATGTCAAGATACAGTCCCTGCATCTGGCAGCTTGGCATATTCGGTTCTAGACCCTGGAGGGTCGAAGCTTCCTCAACAAGTTTTGAATGTTATTTTGGAGGCCAGACGGCCTAGTACAAGGAAGGTTTATGCTGATAAATGGAGGAGATTTTTTCTTTGGAGCAAAGCAAAGTGCTTTGATGTTTCAGTACCTAATTTGAGTGTTTCACTTCAGTATCTTACAGAATTACTAGACAAAGGTTTGTCTTTCTCCTCGGTAAAAGTTCATGCTGCAGCCATTTCTGCTCACTATGACTGTGACCCACCTTTATTCTCTCATCCTTTGTTCAAGCAATTTCTTAGAGGGGCAAAGAACATAAGACCCCACGAGAGCTCCTACTCCTTCCTGGGATCTCAATTTTGTGTTGGAGAAACTCACTTTATCTCCTTTTGAACCTGCAGCTACAGCTGAGTTGAAGTTTTGTCTTGGAAGACCGCTTTTGTTGGCCATTACGCCTGCTAGAAGGGTATCTGAATTACAGGCTCTAATGGCAGTTGAACCCTTCCTAATTTTTCATAAGGACAGGGTCTCTTTATGCATTAACCCTACTTTCATGCCTAAAGTGGTCTCAAATGTGGCCTTGAACCAGTCTATTCATTTGCCTACTTTTTATGCTGATCCCCAAAATAAAGGGGAAAAGATTTTGCACTCTTTGGATATTCACAGGCAGTTGCGTTATTATTTGAGCAGAACTAAAGGGTTCAGACAGTCTCAACAGTTGTTTGTTTCTTTTGCTTTGGGTTCTCAGGGGAAACCTGTTTCTAAACAAACTATTTCTAAGTGGATTGGCCATTGTATTGCTTTTTGTTATTCTCATCATGGCAAGGAGATTCCGGCTGGAATCAGACCTCATTCCACTAGGGCTACTGCCACTTCAACTGCTTTTTTAAGGGGTGTAGCTACTAAAGATATTTTGGAGGCAGCTACTTGGAGTTCAGTGCACACTTTTTCTAAACATTACCATCTACCTCTTTACTCCAAATCTAGGGCTGGGTTTGCCACTGCAGTTTTACAGGGCATGTTAGCAGCTCCCAATGCTTTATAATTTTGCCATCCTCCCTTTACCTTTGCTTTGAGATTCTACCCAATAGTTATGACTGCAGCAATGTGAGATGAAGAACATAGTACAGTTTTGTACCTACCATAAATGTAGATGTTCGAAGATCCACATTGCTGCAGTCCAATTTACCCTCCCTCCTTCCCCACTGTGGTTTGGGGTGGTTGTGTGTTTTGGGTTGTATATATTGTTTGTACATGGGTGGTTGGATGTTCCTCTGTGTTTTGGCTATGGCCTTTCTTTTTAGGGCTTTCTGACATCTGGGGCAAGAAAGACTGAGGATATGACGTCGGTCATGCGCTTTAGTACCTCGGCGTACTGACGTCAGATCTAAGCGACCATGACCGACGCCAGCCTAACACTTTGGTATTCGGGCCGACCGAGGACAGTGGACTACCCAATAGTTATGACTGCAGCAATGTGGATCTTCGAACATCTACATTTATGGTAGGTACAAAACTGTACTTTTCCCTCCCTCCAGCCCCCTGGCTTTCTCTAGCCTTTCTACCAATCCTCTATCCTTTCTACCTATCCTCTTTATGGCCATTTTTTATGGCAGGGGTATTTTCTTTTTACTGGAGGTGTTCCACAACCATGTAATAGCTTCCTATTTTGGGGGCTCCTGACATCTGGGGCAAGAAAAACTGATGTAATGGCATCGGATGCATGTTATATACCCTTGACGACCTGACGTCATGGAAGAGGCAACAGCATCTGATGCAGAACTCCCAAGACTCTGGTATTTGGGCCGACTGAGGGCTACCTGCAGGTAGATAACCCTAGTGTGATGACTGCTACAGTGAATACATTTGAACATCTACATTTATGGTAAGTGTACACAACTGTACTTTCCATTACTAGCTATACAGTCCAAGCGTTCTCCCCTAGTACATGTCATTCTCTTATCCTCACAAAACAATTCCTGCAAAAGGATTGACAAAAATGAAAGGATAAGATTTTCATTTTGGGCTCTGAAGAATAATATTAATCCATTCACTGCGCCTGTTTCTGTTCAAAGACGGTGTTAGTTTTTCCACAGTCAAAGTACAATTAGCAGCCATATCTAATTTTCCTTCAGGGCATAAAAAGGCTTTTTTGGCTGCTTCAGAATTGTGTAAGGCATCTTCCTGCTTAGACCTCCAGAGAAAGATACATCATATCCCTGGGATTTAACAGTAGTACTGCAAGGTTTAACTCTAAAACCCTTTGAACCTTCAGCAAAAACTGACTTAAAGTATTTATCTTGGAAAACAGCCTTCTTAGTGGCTGTTATTTCAGCTAAAAGGATTTCTGAACTCCAGGCTCTTTCATCAAAGGCTCCTTATATTGTTTTTCCTAAAGACAGGGTTACCTTATGAACCAACCCTTCTTTTCTCCAAAACCTGGCTTCTAAATCTAATAATCAAACCATTTATTTACTAGTCATGTTTCCAGAATTTTCAAACAAAGAAGAATATATGCTACATCTTTTGGGTGTGCATAGACAATTACATTTCTTCTTTGAACAAAAGAATTCAGGAAAACAGACCAGCTGTTTGTTTACATTAGCCAAATGGATAACTAACTGCATTTCCTGGATTTATTCTCAGCAAGGCCTTTCTCTACCAAGACCGCCTAAGGCTCATTCATCTAGATCCATGGGTACTTCATCTCCTTTTTGGTTAAGAATTTCCATTGATGATGTTTGCACTGCAGCCACATGGTTTCAGTGTCCATTTCTTTGTCACTCATTACAAATTGCACTTAATTCCAAAAATAGTGCTGCCTTTGGTTCAGCAGTTCTCCGGAATAGCCTTCCATGAGGGCCACCTAAGATTTACATAGCTGGGGACTCTGTCCCATATGTTGAGGAAAAATGAAAAGGAATGAAAAGAACAACATCAGATATAAAAGTTATGTACTCACCATAGCTAGGCATCTGTGTTGTCCATTTTCATTCTTTCCCAACTTCCCCTTCCCCCTTCCTGTCATCTTCTGGAGTGTCCTGATGGATTTTTTGCTGGAACCTGCAGTTCCAGGTTTGAGCCCTGTTCTAATTTCTATTCTCCTCTTCTGTTGTTTATAGAATGCTTTATGGCAGAAACACGGTCTGAGGTATTGGGGATGGACTAGGGCATTATGGATAGAGGGAGGAGCTCGAGAGTTGGATCCAAAGACTGTAGTATGTGGCTGAATCAGATGTGAGCATCGGCTCAGTAACTCATATGTTAAGGAAGAATGAAAATGGACAACACAGATGCCTAGTTATGGTGAGTATGTAACTTTTAATGTTTAGTAACATTCATAATATTTGTAAGTTTGATATATTTGTATTTTTGAAACTGCTGATAGTAATACATTATTGTGATTTGTATGTAGTAAAGTCTTAAATGCTGCCAAAATGAAGAATGTTTAAAGTTTTAGAGGCACATGAGTATGTGTATATTTTGAGATTCTATCCGTTACATAATTTGTTCACTGCTCTTATGTTATTATATTTTTATCATATATCTGTATACGTTGTCGGTGGTGGTGCTGCGGTAGAGTTGTCGCCTCACAGTAAAACGCTGTCCGGTTCTACTCTAAGAGCGTCTTCTGCATGGAGACATGCGTAAATGGGCGTACCTTCGTTGAAGGTTGTGCGTCAGGGCTGACAACTCGGTACGTAAAAATCAACTGCCAATCATTAGCGGACCGGAGTTCCGCTGTGGTGACCTCTAACCGGGAAAAGCCGAAAGACACAACAACTGAGTACAATTTCTCCTTCAGGATGTACCTTTCTGTACATATTAAGTAAATGGAAAGATCCCAGAGATTCCTAACCAAGAGGTTTATGGGCCACAAGTCCCTGAGCTACTAGGAAAGTCTTGAAGTGCAAACATTTTTCTCGATTTCTTGTAAGTTCTTTCGAGATTAAATAGGCCTTGCATTCTTTGGCATTGGGAACTTCATTACCCTTGGTCTCTGTATCTTCACAAGTTAGAACACCATATTTATTTATTTTATTTATTTATTTATTTACATTTGTTGACCGAGAGTGTCCAACTGGGCGTAGGTCCATTTTCAGTGAAAGCCCGGGGAGAAAAGCTCCACAGTTAAAATATACAGACTGTAGTTACATTGGATTTACATAGCAATTAACAATTCTAA
Organism: Protopterus annectens; assembly: GCF_019279795.1. Taxonomy (NCBI): domain Eukaryota; kingdom Metazoa; phylum Chordata; order Ceratodontiformes; family Protopteridae; genus Protopterus; species Protopterus annectens. The sequence goes on from NC_056744.1 coordinate 784,665,412, forward strand.
ACATAGTTATAGATGAAGAACATAGTACATCAGTAGACAACTGGAATCTTTATCATCTGCGAAGTACATAACAGACATTAACAATTGTTACAATAAGAAGTTCCTGCTGTATTATACGTAGTTAGGCTTATGATCATCCGAGCTTGCTATAATCAAGCTAGTTAGTGGGGTGGAAAGAAAGGTAGTGGGTGGATGGGGTGGGTGATATTGGAGGGAAGTTGCAAGGGCATAGCCAGCATGTTTTTAGGTGCACTTTTAGTAAGTTTTGAAGTGGGTGCATGATGGTACGGAGGTAATTGTGGGTGGGAGGGAGTTCCATAATTTGGCTATGGTGCAAGAGAATAGTGCTTCTCCAGCAGAGTTATTGGCTTTAGTGACCTGTAAGTGATTTTTGTTGCTGGATCTTAGTGGTCTGGTGGTGCGATAGGATTGGAGTAGATTCTGGTGGGATGGGACTTTTAGTGGATGGTTTACTAATTTGTGGGTGAGTGTGAGTTGATACCATTGAAGGAGGTGAGGGAGTTCAAGCCAGCCCAGTTCAACTAGTGAGAGTGAGTGGTGACTACGGTAGGATGCCCCTGTGGCGAATTTGGCGATTGTGTTGTAGCATGTCTCGAGCTTGTTTAGATCGCATTGCCTTAGGTTGGTATGTATTGGAGAGGCATAAAGTAGGGTGGAGATAAGGTGGGAATTTGCTACTGAAATCTTTGCTGCTTTGTAAGAAGTTGCTTATTTCTGTACAACACTCCACTTTTTTATGGTTATGGATATGTGAATGTCAAATTTTAGTTTATTGTCTATTTCCACTCCTAGCAATTTGGTGTGTTCTGTTGGGTGTATAGTGGTGTTGTCTTTTGCTGTGATGTTAAAGTGAGTGTTGTTTTGAGTATGTTTGGTGGGTTGGAAGATGAGTAGTTTAGTTTAGTTTTGTTTGCGTTGAGTATTAATTGGGCATTGGATAACCACATTTCAACAGAGGAAAAGGCTTCCTGTGTAACTTTTTGCAATTTGGGTAGGGACTGGGCTGAGTAGATGATGATTGAGTCATCTGCATCTTGTATGAGTGTGCTATGTTTGGTGGCACAGGCTAGATTATTGGTGAAAATAGAGAAGAGTAGGGGATCCAAGGATGGATCCTTGTGGAACCCCTATAGAGACAGGTAGTTGGGGAGATATGTCATTCTGCCATACAACGGATTGTTGGCGGTCAGACAGCTAACTCTGAAACTAGTTGGTGACTGATTGAAAGAAGGATAGGTTATTGAGGACAGAGATGAGTTGTTTGTGTGGGACCATGTCGAATGCTTTAGATAGGTCTAGGAAAGTAGCAGAGGAGAGATAGCCATTGTTTTTATGCTGAATGAGAGTGTTAGTAAAGGAGAGTAAGGCAGTGGTGGTGCTATGGTTTGGCCGGAAACCATGCTGAGTATTAGAAAGGAGGTTGTTGGTAAGGAGGTAGTCTGAGACCTGAGAGTGAATGCATTTCTCTAGTATTTTGGAGAGTGGGGAGAGAAATAGCTATGGGATGGTAATTGGTTAGTTCTGTGGCGGGGCTGACTTTGTGGAGGGGAATTATATGTTATACTTTCCATAGTGTGGGAACATATCTTTCTGACAGAGATCGGTTAATCCAGATGGATACTGGGTAGGCTAGAGCATCAGTTGCAATTTGTAGGTATTCACTTGGGAGGTTGTCTGCTGCTAATTTGGTGGGCTTAAGTTTAGTTAAGAGTTTTTTTATGTTGGAGGTAGGAACAGGAGAAAAAGAGAAGACAGTGAGGAGATTACTAGTTGAAGGTGTGGGTTGGGGGGAGGAGGGTTGTGTTGTCTAGTTAGTGATAGTATGGTTTGTGTGAAATGTGTGTTGAATGAGGTAGCAATATTTTCGGTGGAGTGAGGGATGTTAGGAGGAGGGGTACTGACTTTACCTGGGTGTAGGATGGAGTTTATGGGGCACCAGAACTGTTTGGGGTTGTGTTGGGAGGAGTCTAGGGCAGACTGATAGTATTGGAATTTGTCCTGTTTTATTAACTTTTTGACTCTATTGCGTAGTTCTAGGAATTTCTGTCTAGTTGAGGGGGTTTTGGTTTTGCGCCAGTGCTCCCGGGCTTTATCCCTGTTTTTCATTTCTGACTTAGTGGTTTTCTGTAACCATGGGGAGGGTTGTACTTTGGTTCTGGAAAGTCTTATGGGGGGGGGGGTAATTAAGGGTGCTCAGGAAGGTAGTATTAAAAAATTCAACTGAGTCATCAAGACTGAGGTACTTTAGAGGATGCCAGTTACATTCTTTGAGGGATGAGATGAATGTGAGTGCATTTAAGTTTATTTTTTTTACGTATTTGATGGTAGATGCCAGGTTTAACTTGGTATAGCTGTTTTTTGAGTAGGAATGTTGGGGAGTGATCACTGAGACTATCCGATAAGCAGCCTGCTATTATATGACTGGGGGCTCTTACTGACTAGTATCCAGTCCAGGGTAGTGTGCTTGTTGGAGTTTTTATTTATCCTGGTTTGTGACTGGGCTAGTTCGGTGAAGCCATGAAGGTTTAGATGATGGGTTGGATGGTTGCCAGAACAGGATTGCCAGTCAATATTGAAATCGCCTACAATTATAGTTTCTTGGATGAGATGGTGGGTAGTCCAGCTGAGGAGGTTTTCTAGTGGAGGGATGTTTTGGCCAGGTGGGAAGTAGCATCCAATTATGTTGATGGTTTTATTTTGGTTTATTTTGAGGTTGGTATATATTATTTCTTCATTGACTATTTGTGGAGCTGATGATTTTAAGATCTAGATGTTTAGATGCTGTTTTCGTCTCCTTTCTTGTTTAGCCGGTCTACGCTTAGTATACCGTAACCGGTAGGGAGGATTTGTTCACTGGTAATGTGAGGTTTTAGCCAGGTTTCTGTCAGGATGACTATATCTGGGGAGTACAAGTCTATGGTGGCATGGAATTCATGGACCTTGTTAGATATACTTCTAATATTTAGGCTTAGTAGAAGGAGATCACGTGACTTTCTATTGGCTGTGATTTGGGAGAAGTTGTGGTTTCTAGTCTGATTATGAGAAGTGTGGTTGGAGATGGCGGGGCCAGGGTTGGGGAGGATGTCTCCACTTAGGGCTAGTTTTGATATGCATGAGGTTATTAGTTTTCTCCGTTTTTGAATGTGTTTGTTTATTAGGGAAACTTTATGATTGTGCTCTGTGGGTATTAGATATGGCGGGCGGGTTACTATGTTAAGTTGTAGGGATGCTTTTTGTTTGAGTAATATAGTTGATAGAATATATGAGGGGTGCATAGGGATGGTTCTTGAGTTGGTGGGAGCGGAGCTGAGTGAGGGTGAGACATGAGTGGTGGTGTGAGTAGTAGTACAGTGGTAGTGGTTGATTGGGGGAATGACGGAGTTTTGGTAGGTTTTAAGATATGCAAGGAGAGTGCATTCAGTGAGCATAGGTGTGGTATGTTTATACATGTTAGCTAAGGAAGAGTGATAGTAGTGGGAAGATGGAGGATGTAGTGTTGGGTTTAGTGCCGTGGTTGGTAGTTGAAAAGATGGGAGGGGTTTGCGTGTGTAATAAAGGTAGGACCACTGGGGGTGGGAGGGAATTGAGGGCAGGGTGGTGAGCGAAGCGGGCAGAGACCCTGTTAGTTGCTCTTATGAGGGGGCTGGAAACAATCAGGTAACAGAGTAAACTTATATAAGAACATATGATAATGAATGTGGAGACTCCGGTACGTAACCTGTATTTTCACGAACTATCAGTTAGCTATGCCCCAGTTCAAGCAGTTTGAGTAAGTTTTATTACAGGGTTGAGCATAAAGTGCTCAAAGGGTGGTTGTAGTTTTAAAAATGGTGCCTGCCACAGGTAATATTTATTAACTTTGGGATTAGCTTAAGGTAACGAACAGGGAAGGGGAGGGGAGAGCAAGGGTGTGAGTAGGCAGTTCTTTTGTACTGCTGCTAATGAGCCAAGATCCAAGCAAAGACAAATTTGTGTTTAAGAAACGATCAGAATTGACCAAGGACTGCTCTGAAGCTGTAAGTCATTTCTTAACCATTTCTCAGGTGGAAAAACAGGATAACCTTGTATCAGTAGGCTACTGTGGTCTCAATTTAAATTAACAAACACACAGTATTTCATCAGTTATGGATACTATTTGCTAACTGAAGGGAATAAAAGAGAAAATGGAAGATGAGTGTGTGTGTGTCTGTGTGTGTGTGTGTGGGGGGGGGGGGCTGCTTACAAGCCAAAGCAGAGTGCTCTCCAGGGGATAATGAATATTAGCTCAAATAGGTCGACACATACTCAAAGTTAACTTTAGCCGTTTGTGTTTGCAGACAGTTCTGACCTCGGGCTGCACTTTTCTTATAACAATGTATCCACCGGTTGGATAAAAGATAAAGGTGGTACAACAACTGAATACTTAGAGTGGTGTTGGGTTCCAAGTTAACTTTAGCTGTTTAGCACATAATAAAATGCACTAGAGAAAGAAGACAAATTTGTTAGTCAACACCTGCCCGTACTCTGGAGCAAACTCGCACTGCTTGTTGAAGTGACACCTTAACATCTTTTAAATTAAAGCGGGATGATTTGGTGGTTGGACTGGGACTCGTACATTTACTCGAGGACTGACCGGCTTTATCCTTCTTGAAAGGTGGGTACAGCATGAGGGTGTGTATTCCCAATACATAAATAGTTTTGTGCCTCAGTTGCCTTACACTGCCTATGATCCTGTGAGTGAAGAGACATGCAGTGCAGTGCAGCTAGAAGATGATTTGGTGGTTGGACTGGGACTCGTACCTTTATTTGAGGACTGACCGGCTTTATCCTTCTTGAAAGGTGGGTACAGCATGAGGGTGTGTATTCCCAAGACATAAATAGTTTTGTGCCTCAGTTGCTTGCACTGCCTATGATCCTGTGAGTGAAGAGACATGCAGTGCAGTGCAGCTAGAAGATGATTTGGTGGTTGGACTGGGACTCGTACATTTACTCGAGGACTGACCTGCTTTATCCTTCTTGAAAGGTGGGTACAGCATGCGGGTATGTATTCGCAAGACATAAATAGTTTTGTGCCTCGGTTGCCTTGTACTGCCTATGATCCTGTGAGTGAAGAGAGGTGCAGTGCAGCTAGAAGATGGCACAGTGTGAGCAGTAGAAGGTGTGTTAGAGAAGGAATAGAAACTTAAGTGTTCAGCCATCCAGTAAGACTGAAATGAGTAGCAAGAGATCTCTGATCACTAGCCTTTCTGTGCAAGTCATTGGGTACAGTAAGGATTAAGCGACCCAAGACTTGTCACTAGAACTGGGAAGTTATCAGAGAAAAGGATTTAAAATAGTGTGATTTTCTCCCTTCTGTCACTAAACTCTGTAGTACCAAGTTCAGGAGAAGAGAAAGAGTTAAATTTGTGAAAGTGCTGTTCTAATTAGTTTCTCCAGAAGAGCAGTGCAACCATGATAGTAGGGGTGCTGTCTTGCTTTGTCCTCACCATAATGAGAGAGAATTATAATAGTAGAGCTCATGGGGTAATAAATATTGTGCCACAGTGTGGTTTGTTGTCTTTGAAGTAATATAGATTGTGAGAAGACATGGCAAAAGTTGGGGTTGTTTTAAGTGGACATATAGAAAGGCATGAGAAATGTATCTAGAAGAAAATGACAGTGTGAGAAAATGGGAGCTACCTAGTAGAAATGGTGACATAATAAGACATACAGGGGGACCGACTGAGAGAGTGCTCAGGAAAAGCTTACGAAAATTGCAACTGTTTCTGTGTAGAAGGCCAAGACAGGTGTTAGGAAACAGCTTAAATCACGTGATCCTGCTTGCAGGTTCAGTCATTTAGCCACGCTTACTAAGTAAGAATTTGTTCTGAGACTGGCTTGTGCATGAAACACAATTGATCATCATTGTTATGTGGAACCACTAGTGTGTGACTGTTGACTTTTGTCCTGGAAGGTTGTAGTGTACCAGAGTTTTTGTCATTTCTCCATGCTGAAGTGACCACTGAATTGGTATATATAAGCAGCATGGGTATTGGGGGGGTGGAGCATGGGGACTTGCTTCACCTGTAAAAATGCTTATACCCTACTATATCTCCTTTCTCTTTGCAACCAGTTTCTACTACATTAATTCGTAAACTTCTCCTTAAGCATACTTTGACAGTCTTCCACCGGAATACCTAAAACTTGCCTCTGACTGTATCGCTTTCCCAGTTAACATTCGTATTAATCAATCTATTTCAGAGTCATATGTCCCCACCCTCTGGAGAAAAATCAATCATAACCCCTCTGCACAAGGGAGGTAAGTCTGATGAGCTTACAAACTATGGACCCATTTCTATCCTTTCTCCCCTATCGAAACTGCTTGAAAGGTGCATACATATGCAACTGTAAAACCACCTTACCCATAATAATCTCCTCACATCCACCCAATATTTGCTTCAGGCCTAGTCATAGTACAACAACAGCTCTTATCTCTTTCACTGATACAGTAAACAATGCTAAGGACTCCAGTCTACACACCTCAGTAGTACTACTAGATCTGTCAAAGGCCTTTGACGCTGTCTTCCACAACAATTTACTTCAGCAAATATCAGCAGTAGGATATACACCACCCTCCAAGCAAAGATTTAACAGCTGTCTATCCAGTAGGCAACAGTGGGTAAAATGGCAGAGCTGCCTATCTCAATACCAGACCAGCAAAACTGGAGTCCCACAGGGATCCATTCTAGGACCCCTCATGTTCAACATATTCATAAATAACGTACACATTGCCAGCTATCACAACACACTAATTCATTAAACCAATGATTCCACAGTCCTGTCCACCTCTAGCAACATGCCCGACCTGCTTCAAAAAACACAGCATTTACCTCAATAGAATCATAGCTAACTGATGCACAACTATTGCTAACTAAACTTTTACTTTTTTCTTCTAAAAGTAACACATCTGACTTAAGAAAACTGAGGTTGAGATTGTAACTAGTGTAAAACTACTGGTTATCACCATAGACAACAAACACACATTTGACCAACATATACTTAATGCCATTAAAAACTCATTTCAAACTGGGAACACTCTACAGACATAAAAACATTATGGATCCAGACACCAAAAAAGCACTTGCTAATACCTACGTGATCCCCTCACTACTCTATGGTGCTCCCATTTTTACTACTCTACACACCTCTCTTAAAACCAAACTCCAGTCTTGTTATTATAAAATTGCTAAATTTGCCACAAGCTCACCATATCACACTTACCACTGTAATGCTCTAAAGGAGTTTAATTGGCGTGAATTCCCCCACCACCTTGACTATTTATGACTCTATTATGCAAAGACTAATATATCTACCCCACACGCTTATATACCCACCAGAAACCTCCGATCTGCCAACAGACAACTTATAGACATGTGCAAACCCAACAGAAGAGCCAGCGAGTGTCTCTCTTCTTACGCCATAGCTAAACTTTGGAACAACTTACTGAATAATATCACCAGTATAAAAGACTCCAAAATATTCACACTCAGACTAAAAAACTACCTCCATAACTCCTGGACCTGCCCATGCCCAACAGCTAACATCTGATTTTCTAACTTCCTGTTTTTTTTTTTTTTTTTCCCTCTCTCCACTTATCTTCTACCTCCCTGTATCATCCTACCAACTTGAATCCTTCTATTTTCATCCCACAAACCCCTCAGCTTAGTATGGCATCCACCAATCAGAAATTAGCTCTGTTTCTTTGACCTTCTTAATGTAACACTTCTCATTAATCCCTAATAACCTACCCCACAACTAACTATTGATTCTACCTCTACCCTTTCATCTACTTAATGTGCTCTTTCAAGTTATCACCTCTCCTCTTCAAAACCATGAAATCTTTCTCTCTTTAATAACCATTACAAAATTTGTACAAATATTTTGTAAATATCCTAATGTAAGTTAGTATGGACATAAACTCTTACAACTATTTATTTTTATACTTATTTCTACTTTGTTGCAATTATGTATTTTTATACTATTTATTTTTATACTTTATCCTTTAATTTAGTATGTTAACTGCTTTTGTATTTTATTGTCACCTTTGGAACTTTTCTCCCCAGACCTCTGCTAAAAAGGGGTTACTGACCCAGTCGGACTTTCCTGGTTACCAAATGTCAATAAATAAATAAATATAAAATAATTTTTCATTTGCAGATGGTGTTTACATTCCTCTGCAACGTCTCCTTTGTGATCAGAGTTCTGTAAGTTGATCACAGAGGAGTCAACAACTGGACATGCAATCCACTCTGTTCCCAAGGAACTGCTGGAACATGTTAATAGGAAACTGCATTTTTTCTAGCTTTACGTTTAATGGAAACCCACTATTTATACATTTGGTATGCATGGCTTGCATCAGTACAGTATATTTGTTCTTCTCTGGTAACATTATGATATACTATATTTTTAGGTTTAGGGATGAGTTGTCAGGTTGGTATTATAGTTAAGGTATTTACCTGACAGACGCAAGGTACAGGGTTTGATTCTCACCTTTGAGAGAAATTGGCTAGGCTTAAAATGGCCCACAATGTCAACCAGCCAAGTACTTTACCTATGAAAATACACCTATGGAGATGGAACTGTAGAATGTGCTTGCCAGTTAGTGGTAAGAGTTTTTATAAAGTATTAACAACTCGATACAAGTGGACCTGCTAGAATGTGTTTGCAAACTGCATTTTTCTACTAGAATGGGATATGTGTGAACAATAGCAGACTAGTACATCAGATGCTGGCTTTGTACTTATCAGCTCTCTGATACAGGAGGCTGAAGCCCTCACTGTGACCAGAGTTCAGGTTGTGGCCCAGCAGTGGGAGGAGCTGACTAGGGAAGGTGAGAGTAAATGGCTACCTCCAGCTCCACCATCCAGGGAGGCAGTGTGGGCTACTGTGTTACTTATATCCAGCAGAGGTTTTCTGTTGCATCTAGGCAGTACAAAGAGCCACATAGGCTCACCCACCAAGCAGTGCATTTGTATGCTGTAGCCTGGAAGGGGGGGCATATAAGGAAGCATGCAGGAATAGTTTGAGAGTATTGTGTGAATCCCACTTGCCCAAGCTGTTAAGTACAATGTTTAGTTAAGGTAAAGAAGAAAACAGTGTCTGCATCTATGATACCACCACCAGAACCAGTCTGTATAGTTTTTTCACTCTGGGTATTGTCAGGAGCCATTCTGTTGTTAGCCATCTACCCATATGGGGACAGCTGCTGGGGTGGAAGGTGAGGTGAGCTCCCAGGTGGAGGGTTGAATGAGGCTTCCATTAGTATGGCTTATGATGTGAATGGCCTGAAGGAAAAAAGAGTTCAGTTAAAAAAAAGACTCCTTTTATATAGCCAAACCAGTGAGTGGGCATCTGTAGAATGTTAGTGCATTCCTTCTTCCAATGGGCAAAGGCCTCACTTTGTTTCAGTGTAGTGTTTGGGTTGAACTTTGCCCTCCACACAGAACATTTAAAACATTTTTCACCATCTGTTTAACTAGCTTTGTTGTGAAATGTCTTCCAGTTGAGTCAAATTCCACAAATCATGTACATCCTCTAGAGTTGTGGTTCCATGTAACCAGCCTGCATTTTCTTTCATTAAAAAGCTGACAATAGAAAAAAATATTTCTTTCCAACATATTCTGTAGAATTGTTCATCAGTCCTTTTGTCTTGAGTAATTTACCATAGCTTCATTCAGTTCAAAGCATTTGGTTCTTCTGTTAAGTTCAAGTTTTGTGTGTGCTATTTCCATTTAAAGAGTGGCAAGAAAATGTAATTTGTGCTGCTTCAATAAACCATTTCCTAGACAAATTAATGTGGGAAGTTTTCACTGGTAAGTGAAGTTCTATCAATTTTTTTTGTCGTCTGTGTTAGCTACCTGTATCACTCTTGAGGGATTATATTTGCTGTCATTTTTTCCTTTCATTGTCAAGGAATTTACATTGCATATAGCTGAAGAAAAATATAACCAAATGCTTCCTTTTTGTCTGAATTTTAGGCATCCCTCAGTGGGCAGTAAATTATGTATGCTATAGACATTTTGCTGTGAAGCATTATGTATTACCAAAGAATGATAGTTTAAGAGCTGCTTGCCTTTAACGTCTTATTCCTCTACATTTTTGTATGCCAGACTTTTTTTGTTTGTTTTTTTGGCATAATTCCATGTAACACACTATTCACACTGCATTTCTGTCTTGACATCATTACACTTTGCAGCCTTGTGGTTTATTTATCCTGCTCATCCCCTTCTTTGACCTTAAGCTGCAAAAACTGTGAAAGGAGAGGGTGAACACTGAAAGTTTTTAGAACTGAACAAGTTTTCCCACACTGTATGTGGCAAACAAGAATTCCTGTGATAATGCAGGTCAAGCTTGTCTTCCTTATTGATTGGAGTGTTTGATACATCATCACTTTTTACTATTAGCCTAGCTGCCAGGTTTAAATACTTTCTCAGTTGAGTGAGCTATTAATTCAAGCTTTGGAAGCAATCTTTCCATTTTTCAGGTGACAGACCTTTTGTGACAGAAGTTTGTGTTTTGGTAACTGACATATACTTGTACTCTCACAGGATTATTACACAGGAGTTCGACAACTAGTAATCCTAACATTACATTTTTTTTTTGAGCAAGGCAATTACACAAGTAGGAAAGCAGAAAACTGTAACACTTCCCTTGAAACCAAATGCTGGAAAATCCTGGAATATAAAGAGTCTTTGCTAGAGGCTTTTTATGTAGTAATCATGAGAGAGAGAGAGAGAGACAGACACTGAATGCCTTAAATTATATAATTTCTATGCCAGCATAATTTTTTATCAAGGTCCTTATTTTCTGCTTAACACATTTGTTGATTTCTTTGGATGGTCCAAACATCAGTTTAGTTTGGGTCTTTATACTTTCCTTTTAGAACAGAGCATTGCAGCTTATTGCAGATTAATGGAAAATAAAGTTGTTTGTTGTGTTTTGGGACATTATTTTTGATTCTTTCATCTCACAGAAGTACAGAAGAAGTAATTAGGGACCTGAGGACCCAAGTTGATAGCAATCTCTCATTTGACAACCACGTGGCCAAAGTGGTTAGAAAAACATTTTATATAGCCCACCTAATCATGAAGGGATTCACATCTAGATCAGGGGAGGTCATCGTGCCTCTTTACTCATCCCTCATCAGGCCCATAATTGAGTACAATGCCCCTTTTGGGATGTACCTTACCAGACACCTGCAGCAACTGGAAATACCCCATAAGTACCTCACCAAGAAGATCAAAGGGCTCAAACAGATGCCATATGCTGCCCGGTTAAAGAAACTCCAGCTCTACTCAGTGGCATACCGCCTGTTCAGAGGCGATCTGTGCCTGACATATAAAGCCATGTCCAACCCGGAATTAATGGACATGCTGCACCTCAGAAAATCCAAATCCCATCGAGCTACGCGCTCGAGAAACTTGAACCTCAGCACTGAAATAAATAGGACATGCTGGAGGGACAGATTCATAACCCAGAGGCTCCCTTCACTCTGGAATAAAATCCCAGTCCAGGTTAGGCAGAGTCCCTCATTGACTCTCTTCAAGAGGAATCTTGATGAGTGGATGGGAGATCGTAAGTTTACCCCGGGTATCACTTCTGTGTCACTGTTAGACAGAGGCACAGTATACTAACCTCGAAAAAGGGCATAGCAAAATAAATTTAAAATGGGTGGCGAAAGCCAAACACATTCTGGCTAGGCTTATAAATGCCCTAGGGCAGATAGCCTAGTATGAACCTATGAACCTGGTGTGCTGTGCAACTTCCACCAAGTTGCTGTAGTCATAGCTTCATGCACTCATGTTTCATGCATTCAAATTAAAGCCTAAATAGGTGAAATGGTACATTTAAAGCACACACAAAATGTGAAGATTAGTGATTTTAATCTTGGCCTCATGGACTATCATACAGTCGGCAGAAGCAGTAAACACATTTCTTGTACCTGCTTCCACCACAGAGAGCAAGAAGATCTTGTAGGATATAAATATTTTCTTTCCTTCAGTAGGTGTATTTCAGCATAGGGGTAGGATTGGATAGTAGGTGGAAACTTACCTAAACTGACACAGAAGCTTTCACTGTACATTTCCCGACCTGACCACATGGGGGTAAGCAGTATGGTTTTAAGACTAATCAAAAAGAACAGCTAAATTAATGTATCCAAATGCCTCTGTTTTTGGCTAGAACATTATCCTAAGTAACTTTGTTAGCTTCACTTTCATTTTATGCATATATCCTTGTTGAATGGTAATGTATATTTAACACAGCTGTAATCACTGCTTCCTTGTGTGCTTCTTGTATTACTGTTCCTTGTTTGACTTTATCATTCTGTGCTAATGTTACAGCTACTGCATTGTTTGACTATTTCATTCTGTGCTAAAGTTACAGTTTGCAGATCATTGTGTGTATTGTACCTAGTCAGACACTGTATCCAGATAGCATGTGCGTATTAGGTTACTGAGCATGTGCAAGGTCAGTGTACTATTTTATGTAGTCAGTCACAGTGAATGCAGGCATGAGTGGAGATGCACATGCGAGTGTGTTTAAAGTAATGAGTCAGTCAGTTAGCTCAAGTATATGTTCCAGTTACAGTTCCTGGTGTGTTTATGTACAGTAAACAACTTGAACCCTTTACAGTGCTGCAGTGTCTCATTTGAATACAAGAGACATGAGACAGACACCTGGTGTCAAAGTCATGGCCTCAAGCTAAATGCCAAAAAATGCAGAGTCATCCCGTTTGGGTAAAACAAAACACCCACGAATTACCACATAGGCGGCAGCCCCCTTAATACAGAAGAGGTAATAAGAGATCTGGGGACCCCAGCTAGATAGTAATCTCTCCTTTGACAGTCATATTGCCAAAGTAGTTAGGAAATCCTTCTATGTGGCCCATCTAATTACTAAGGGGTTTGCATCTAGAAATAAAGAGGTTATAGTGCCCCTCTACTCGTCACTCATCAGACCCATCATATAGTACAATGCCCCATTTGGGATGTACCTCACAAGACACTTCCAACAGCTGGAAAGACCACAAAAGCACCTCACCAAGAGGATCACTGGCCTAAAACATATGTCCTGTGTAGCCCGACTGAAAAAACTCCGGCTGTACTCAGTGGCATATCGCTTACTCAGAGGTGATCTCTGCCTGACTTACAGAGCCATGTCCAACTCAGAATTGATGGACATGCTCCACCTAAAGAAATCCAAGTCACTGCGAGCCACGTGCTCTAGTGAGCTAAACCTCGCCACAGCAATATTGGTAAATGTTTAAGCGAGAATATATTTTCATACAGGCTGCATTTTCTGATGAAGATGCATGTACAAAGGCATTCATACTTCTTAATTTAGCTGGCTCAGAAACCATTGAGAGGGAATGTTCATTTGTGTATTCACTTGCTGTGGATGCAGGGGAGGGAGAGAACTACCATACTGTGATACAGGCTGAAACGTGGGAAGATCCTGAGTGCTTAAAATGTAAATTTAGAGAAATGTGCAACCCTCAAACAAATGTTACAATGGAAAGGCACATGTTTTACACAGGAAATCTAACGCCTGGTGAAACTATAACATATTACCAACTTAAGAAATAAAGCTAAAACCTGCAGATTTGTGATCTGAAAGATGAGTTGATACAAGACAGGTTTGTGTGTGGTGTTAATGATGCAGTGAGAAAGATTTTTGCTTCGAGACAGTGATTTAACGTTGAGCAAAACCATTGAAATTTGTCAAATATATGAGCTTACAGAAAAGCATGCATATATGCTTACGAATGAGAAAAACATGCATGCAGCATCTTCCAGTGTCATGGTTGATAGTGTGCAACACAAAGCTAAGATGAAAAAGAAATATAAACCAGATGGAGGCCACAACACCCAACCTTACTGTTAACTGTCATAATTGTGGAGGCAGTCATGAACCGAAATGAGAGAAGTGCTTAGCTTTTGGTCAGCAGTGTCATAAATCTAAAAAGTGGAATAATTTCAAGGGTTTGCAATTCGAAAGTGGCACATAACTTTTATTAAAAGAGAGCATCCGAGGAAGCAATTAGATCAGATAGAGAGCTGTGAGCAAACTTTCTATGTTGATGGTGTCTCTGCGATTGATGAAACAGTTAACACAGTAGATTATTGGTTGGCAGCAAAGAAAGAAATATCTTATACTCAGATTATATATATGTTCAGATTAATGGGAAACCTGTAGAGCTTAAAGCTGACATTGTATCTAAGTGCAGTTTATATCGGCTCATATGTTTGCCCCAGTAAGAGCTGGTGAGAAGCTTGAGTCAGCAAAGTGTGCAAAACTAGTTGCTTATGGTGGCAAAGAGATTCAGACTGATGGCACAGTAGTTCTTACATGCCATTCCACTGGGAACAGCTATGACTTGCAGTTTTGCATAGTCAAAAGACACGTGCAGTTATTGTTGGGCCTCGGTTTGAGAACGGGACTGATTTCATTTCATAAAGAGGTCCACCATGTAAGTATGAACAACCACAGTAGTTTTACATGGAATATTTTTAGTGAATGTGCTATTTTCACAGACAAGCTTGGCAAACTTCCAGTGACGTATTTCATGAAGTTAAACCATGAAGTAAGCCCAGTTATCAGACCAGCAAGGAAGGTTCCAGTAGCAATGCAGAGCAAAGTGGTGACATTAGGTGTCCTTACTCCACTAAAAGAACCGACTGGATATCCCTCATGGTTGTAGCTCATAAGAAAAGCTCAGTTGATATTCGAATATGTATTGATCCAAGAGACTTAAAGAGCTTAAAGGTCCTTATCATTGATGCTCACAGTAGAAGTAGTAGCCTGTCTCATGCAGAATGCTACTGTTTTTTCAGTCTTAGATGCAAAATGTTCCTTTTGGAAAATTTCGCTGGATCACAAATCTTAATTTTTAACCACTTACACCATTTGGTAGATACAGATTTTTGAGAATGCCATTTGGGATAAATTCTGCCATTAAAGTATTTCAACATGCAATGGAACAGATTTTTTTTGGTTATCCATGTGTATTATAGTAGATGACACTATTGTTGGGGCAGTGGTGAAACTGAACATGATAGCATGGTCTAGAATTTTTGTTAAGGTTTCTAAGTTTGTGAAGTAAATCTTAAACTGAATCCTCAAAAATGTAAATTCAAACTGAAAGAAGTTACTTATGTGGGTCATTTGTTTACCAGTTCTGGCTTAAAACCAGATCTATCTAAGCAAGCAGCAATTCTTAAGATGCCACTTCTAGGAAATGTCACATCTTTACAATGTTTTCTTGATATGGTCAACTATTTAGGAAAGCTCATCCCACACCTGAGTGCGCTTTCTGCACCATTACGTGAGTTGACACGCAAAAATGTAAACTGCTCCTGGTTGGAACCACACCAGAAAGCATTTGACTTTCTGAAGCAGAAAATTGCCAGTCCACCTACATTTAGATATTATGATGTTCACAAACTTGTAACTCTTTTGTGTGATGGCTTACAGTATGATCTTGGTGCAGCATGTCTTCAAGAAGGTATGCCAGTATGTATCCAGAATTTTAACCCGAACTGAAATGTAGTGTACACAAATTGAAAAAGAGCTTGTGGCAGTAGAGTTGACATATTCAGAGTTCAAGATTATATTTATGGCAAACCTGTTCAAATAGAGACCGATCACCAACTTCTAGTGACAATTCTGAAAAACCAATGCATACAGCCCCAGCACGCTTGCAACGCATGGTAGTAAAATTGCAAAAGTACAATTTCAATATTGTAAATACAAAAGGCAAATTTCTGTATCTTGCTGATGCTTTGTCAAGAGCACCCAGGCAAACTACAGAACAGCATAATAATGAGAAAGCAGACCTTGAAGTCATGGAAGTCAGAAATGTTTCCTCATCATGTCTTTATGAACATCTAAATCATACAGCTTCAGACCCAGATGTTCATCGTGTTTCACTGTTGCAGTCATGACTGTAGGGTTCTCCCCTGCCGGCAGGCCTCGGTCGGCCAGAATCCCAAAGTCTGGGTCCGGTGTCGGCTGTTCAACCATGCTCCCTGACGTCAGAGCGCCAGGAGTACGCCATCTTCTCCAGTTTTTCTTGCTGTGCGGTGATAGCAGTTCGCAAGTTCCGGTCGGCTTACTCCTGACGATTTTTTCTGATAAACTTCAGTCCGAAGACTTTCTTCTTCACTCAAAGCTAAGTACCCCGTTGGGGAAACTTTTTTCTTGCTCCAGTCCGATGTCAGAAAAAGTTAATAATTGTATTTCATGTGGAAAGCAAATACCTCATAAGGATTTTCATTCTTACTGTATTTCTTGCTTAGGCCCTGACCACGATGTAGCTAGTTGTCAGTTTTGTGCTAGATTCAATCAACGTACAATTAAACGAAAGTACGATTTTGCTTTTCATTACTTCGGTAGGTGCTTTAACTACAAAATGTCGTCGGATACGGTTCCGGCTACCAGAGTTTACAAACGTCGCAAGGATAGAGACAGGCCTCCGAGGTCCAAATCTGATGATAGCGCACAAGCGGAGCCAGCTTCAGGTTCGGCCGTCGTCAGTGAGGCGCTTTTGCAGCCCGTCGTCGACCATTTCAGAACCGATGGCCGAAACGGACTCTCATGAGGAGCCAACCAGGCCTTTAAATATTTCAATTGCAGGACCTTCGGACAATGCTCCTTCGGATGGGTCCGGAGCCGCTGTGCAGGTACCGGCTTCCGAAGGGGTTTTCAGGCCTATTCGGCTTCTAATAAAGGCAAAGACAAAGGCAAAGACTCCTTCTAAATCAAAGACTGCAACACAGGCCTCTTCTGAACTGGCTCCCAAGTCACAGAAACAATTACTCAAGGCTCTTTCTAGTCCCCAGGAAGCAAAACTCATGGATACCCATTCTGGATCTGTCAGTCTTGAACACCTTTCTAGAGATTCCAAAATTCAAGATGCTTACTCTACAGCAGCTACTTCCAGTGCTATCCAAAGATGCGTGGATGGTAACTTTGGATTTAAAGGAGGCATATTTACACATTCCCATCCGGCAGGAACGCAGAAAATACCTCAGGTTCAAGGCCGGATCGAGGCACTTTCAATTCTCTGCGCTGCCATTTGGATTATCTACTGCGCCCAGGGTCTTCACCAAATGCCTGGCTCCAGTAGTAGCTTACTGCAGACTCAAGGGAATTCAAATTTACCCTTATCTGGACGATTGTCTAATTCAGGCAGACAGCAAAGATGTCTTACTCCAGCATCTAGAGTTTGTACAAAACCTCCTCAAGTTCCTGGGATTCTCTATAAACATAAAAAAGTCAAATTTGACACCCTCACAGCAGATAACTTTTCTAGGTGCTCTTCTAAACACCACAACCCAGATGGCATTTCTGACATCCGAAAAACAATTACAGCTGGCTTCAACTTTCAAAACCTTGGCAACTTTAACTCAGCTATCTGCAAGGAGATTCCTGCAGGCTTTGGGTTACATGGCCTCCTGCATCCTTCTCGTACCATATGCAAGACTACACATGAGGAAAATACAGTGGTACCTAAAAAGTGTATGGTCTCAGCATTGCCACAGTTTAGACATACTGATCTCCGTCCTGCCTTGCCTTCAAAAGGAATTTCTTTGGTGGTCCAGGGCATGCACTCTAAACAAAGGGAAACCCTTCTGTCTGCCTCCTGCCACTCAGATTCTAACCACAGACGCCTCGGATTATGCTTGGGGAGCCCATTTTCAGGGCAACTGTGTGCAGGACCTTTGGACAAAGAATCAGAAGCACCTGCATATCAATTTAAAGGAAATGTTAGCCGTTCAGAAAGCTCTAATGGCCTTCAGGAGTCTTCTACAACCAGGACAACTACTAATACGGACGGACAACACCACAGTAATGTGATACATAAACAAGCAAGGGGGATCTCATTCCTACCCCCTTTGCAGACTAGCCATGGATCTATGGAACACAGCTCTAGCTTGCAATCTGGACCTTCAAGCTCAGTTTCTACCAGGGAAGCAAAGCTTCCTGGCAGACAGTCTGAGCAGAAACCTTTCGGATCCACACGAGTGGATGCTGGACACCAAAATATTCAGGATGATAACAGCAGTCTGGGGATGTCCTCTCATAGACCTCTTTGCATCCCATCTCAATCATCAACTACAGAATCTTTGCACCAGGACTTTCCACAAAGAAGCTTGGAAAGTGGATGCCCTATCATTCAGTTGGAGGAACTTCTCGGGATATGCCTTTCCGCCTCTTCCTCTACTGGTATTATTAAAGATAAAACAGGACAAGCCCAAAATGATTATCTTGCTGGCCCCAAATTGGCCTCGACAGTTTTGGTACCCAACTCTAAAAAAACCTATGTCTGGACCTGTCTTGGGTTTTACCTCAGTCTCCGAACCTTCTGTCCCAACATCAGGGTCAGGTTCTACACTCTCATGTCAGAACTCTCAGCCTGGCGGCCTGGTTAATCCAGGGCCTTTGATTTCTTCTTTCCTACCCAAGCAAGTTATGGATGTCATTTTAGAAGCCAAACGTCCTAGCACTAGAAAATCTTATGCAGGAAAATGGAAAAGATTTTGTTCCTGGATGTAGGCTCAGGATTCTGATCCTCTTCTTCCAAACATTCCCTTAATTTTACTTTACTTGACAGATGTCTTACATAAGGGTCTCTCTTTCTCTTCCATTAAGATACATGCCTCTGCTATTTCTGCTCATTATAATACAGACCCTCCAATCTTTTCCCACCAGCTCATGAGACAGTTTCTCAAAGGAGCTAAGAATGTAAGACCTCCTAGATCTCCTCCCATTCCTGTTTGGGGTCTCAACTATGTTTTGGAAAAACTAATCTTGCCTCCTTTTGAGCCTGCTGCCTCTTCTGACATTAAGTTTTTATCTTGGAAGACAGCTATCCTGTTAGCCCTTACCTCTGCCAGGAGAGTTTCAGAGTTACAAGCTCTTATGACTGTGGAACCTTATATTATTTTTCATCATGACAGGGTGTCTTTGAGGACTAATCCTACTTTCATGCCTAAGGTGGTTTCCAAAGTGGCTTTAAATAAAACTATCCACTTGCCAACATTTTTCCCCACTCCTCAAAATAAAGGGAAAAGGATCTTACATTCCTTGGATGTACACAGACAACTACGTTTTTACCTGGACAGAACCAAGGACATTAGAAAATCAGAACAATTGTTTGTTTCTTATGCTTCAAGTTCCCAAGGTAAAGCCATTTCAAAACAGACCATTTCTAAATGGATTGCTCATAGAATCAGATTTTGTTATTCACACCATGGAAAGCAAATCCCAGGGAGTATACGGACTCATTCCACCAGAGCTGCTGCCACTTCTACGGCCTTCCTCAGGGGAGTTCCTACCAAAGACATTTTGGAAGCTGCAACTTGGAGTTCAGTGCATACTTTTTCTAAGCACTACAATCTACCTGTCTACTCTAAGTCTAGGGCAGGCTTTGCCTCTGCAGTCTTGCAGGGCCTTTTAGCCACCCCTTCTTCTTTATGACCACCTCCCTTTCTTTCAGCTTTGGGATTCTACCCTACAGTCATGACTGCAACAGTGAAACATGATGAACATAGTACAGTTGTGTACACCTACCATAAATGTAGATGTTCGAGTGTCTTCACTGCTGCAGTCTGGGTTTCCCTCCGTCCTGTCCCCTCTTATTTTTACTTTTGTGTGGTTCCTTTTTTCACCATTCTTCTGAGGTGTATTTGCAAAGGGTATGGGACCTTTCTCATTTTGGTACTCCTGACATCTGGGGCAAGAAAAACTGGAGAAGATTGCGTCGGCTGTCAGCTTTGTACTCCTGGTGCTCTGACGTCAAGGAGCATGGTTGAACAGCCGACGCCGGACCCAGACTTTGGGATTCTGGCCGACCGAGGACTGCCTGCCGGCAGGGGAGAACCCTACAGTCATGACTGCAGCAGTGAAGACACTCGAACATCTACATTTATGGTAGGTGTACACAACTGTACTTTCTCCAGAAGGTGAAGCATGTTATCAATCAAGGATGGCCGCACGACAAACGTGAAATACAGAAGTATTTTCCTTACAGAGATGAGCTTATCATGATAGAAGATAGAATTAATTCCTTCAGTATTACAACAAGAATATATCAAAGTCTTGCATTGTGGTCACCTGGGTACTGATTCAACCAAAAAAGGGTAAGAGGCATAGTATTTTGACCTTCTATGTCAAAAGATATAGAAAAGGATAACTAGCATGCCCCATTTGCAGTGGTACTAAACTGCACCAACAAAAAGATCCACTTAAGCTAAACCAGATTCCTGAACTGCCATGGTCAGTGGTTGCTAATTATATTTTCTAATGGTCAACATTACTTGGTGTCAGTAGACTCGTAATCAAATTGGTTTGAAATTGACCTTCTTCCTAACTTAACGTCCAGCATTGTCATTATGAAATTGAAGAGACATTTTTCTGTTCATGGTAGTTTGCACAAAGTCATGTCTGACAATGGTGCACAATTTACTAGTCAGCAGTTCAAGAATTTTGCAGAATCTTGGGACTTCGTCCATGTTTCTAGTAGTACTGAGTATCCACAGTCCAGTGGATTAGCTGAGCGTGCAGTTCAAAGTGCAAAGTAATTGGTGGAGAAATCCAAGGGAGATGGTACCAATGTTTTTCTTAACCTACTTAATGTCAGAAACATTCCTCAAGATAATTTCCTTGGTTCACCTGCCCAGAGATTGATGTCCAGACAGACTAGAACAACTCTTCTGATCAGTAATAAATTACCGATTCTGATGGAATGGATTTCAGGAGGAATCGAAGACACACACACTACCAGTTAATGAACCAGTGACGCAGCAGATTGCCTTTGCCAGAGGCTCTGTTACTTAGAGTGACTCCATACTTGCTAAAATTCCAGAAGACCGTGCATCTTCTTCAGGTAATCCTGATGTAATCCCCAAAGTTCCAGTTGTAAAAGAATCCCCAGAGACTGTCCCTGTTGCTAAACCCAGCCAGAATTTCTATGTTACCCGATCAAGAAGACATTCCAGACACAGAGGTACGCAACAGCTCTGACTTGAATTCATTCATTGTTATATGTTAATGTGTTATCTAACTTGTAAAAAATATTTTGTTCTCCTATTGCATATTGAATAAATCAAAGAGGGAGGATGTAGATCATTGTGTGTATTGTACCTAGTCTGTCACCGTAGCTAGATAGCATGTGCATATAAGTTACTGAGCACGTGCAAGATTAGTGCCATTTCGTAAAGTCAGAGTGAATGCGGGCATGAATGGAGATGCACATATGCGAGTGTGTTTGAAGTAACGAGTCAGTCAGTCAGTTAGCTTAAGTATATGTTCAGTTACAGCTCCTGATGTGTTCATGTACAATAAACAACTTGAACCCATCACAGTGCCTCAGTGTCTCATTTGAATACAAGAGACATGCGACACAGCTGCTGCATTGTTTGCTTTACAATGCCTTATCTGAAGGAGACAATAAACAAGCTTATCTAGTCTCTCCTTTAGTACATTTAAGATTCTGCATCTTTTCTACTCCTACTTTGTCTCTCATTCTTTTTCTGCTTGTGTCTTACCCTTATGAATGCCTCTGTGAATTCCCTCTCTAGCACACATTCCAGTAGTTATAGCAATAGATAGGTAAATTGCTGCCCTGGGCAGTCCCCAAGCTGGTGCTGAAGTTGAGGAAGAGAAGGTTATGTACTTCCCAGAAGTTGTACTAATGCTATTGATGACAATGCCAGCACTGAATCCATGGGATATTTACCTTCCAGAAGCTTGCATCTTAGGACTTACCCCTTTTGCCCTGCCTTAGCTGTGGGTTTACCAGTAATCCATTCCATTCTAAAAGTGTATTAATTCTGGTTTAAGCACTTGGGCTTCAGGCCAGTTATTTTACATTAAAAGGGTTCGTGGTCTGCACTCTTGTGGGAGGAGAGGCTGGACTCTGCCCTTCTGAGCTGGGAATTTCTGGTTAAAGGCTTATAGTGCCTGCATATTTGAACTGCTTCTTACTGAAATTGGTACACCTTGTTTGCTGTAGCATAGACTAGATCCAGTCCTGCTGAATCTAGCTTTGTTTGTATAACTTGAGCACTAATCCAGGCATTCTTTAAAGTATTAAATTGTATTTATTACTGCTTGGTAGTAACTTGATTAAAGTGTAGCTATCATTCTAAGTCTTTTGGATTAAGCACTTGGGCTTCAGACCAGTTGTTTTACATTAGGAAGGTTTGTGGCCTGCACTGTGGTGGCAGGACAGGTAGCTTACATCCTTCTAAGTTGGGAACTGCTGATTGAGGGCTCAGTGTCTGTTATTCTAAAAGTGTGTTAATTCTGGTTTAAGCACTTGGGCTTCAGGCCAGTTGTTTTACATTAAGAAGGTTTGTGGTCTGCACTGTAGTGGCAGAACAGGTAGCTTACATCCTTCTAAGTTGGGAACTGCTAATTGAGGGCTCAGTGTCTGTTATTCTAAAAGTGTATTAATTCTGGTTTAAGCACTTGGGCTTCAGGCCAGTTATCTTACATTAAAAGGGTTCGTGGTCTACACTCTTGTGGGAGGAGAGGCTGGACTCTGCCCTTCTGAGCGGGGAATTTCTGGTTAAAGGCTTATAGTGCTTGCATATTTGAACTGTTTCTTACTGAAATTGGTACACCTTGTTTGCTGTAGCACAAACTAGATCCAGGCCTGGTGAATCTAGCGTTGTTTGTATGCTTGTTGTTTGCTTGTTATTTCCCATGAACGCTAATTCCACCTAAAACACGGCTTTTCAGTGCTTCTGTGGATCCCTAGGGATATCTGCATTGCTTACTGTACTTATTTCCTTGTTTCACTTGAAAGAAAGTTACTGATGTCCTTCATGGATGCATCTGCAGTCATAACAAGTGGGTTGTCCTGTCGTCAGGCAGCCCTGCAGTCGGCTGGATTCCAAAGTCCGGTCCGGCGCTGATGTCGCACTCCACCCGACGTCATCTCTGTTGGTCTTCGGGTATAAAAGCATCAGCCGACGCCATTTTCCTCAGTCTTTCTTGCCGCGTGGCGCCCGAAGCAGAAGCTGTTCGCAAGTGCCGGTCGGTCGGATCCAGAGATTACTTCTACCGAATACTACTCAAGACTTCTAAAGCTAAGTACCCGTTGGGACTCTTTCTTGCCTCAGCCGATGTCAGAAAAAGTTAACAATTGTTTAACCTGTGGGAAACAAATACCTCATAAAGATTTCCACTCTTACTGTCTGCCTTGTTTAGGCCCAGCCCACGACGTAGCAGCCTGTTCGGCCTGTGCCTCTTTCAACCGGCGTCGGTCGGAGTTTGCAGAACAGTTTTTCGGTACTGATTTTGCGTACATTATGCCGCCGGATCCTCCGACTACCCAATCTTCCAAAAACGCAAAGATAAAGACCGACAGGTCCGCGGTTTCGGCGAAACCACGGCAAAGCAAACGAGTGTCTCGGTTTCGGCGAAACCGAAAACTGCTCAAAGTACAGCTGAACCTATTCTTACAACTGAGGCCCTGCTACAATTCTTGAATCGACCTCAGAAATTTTACCCACTACGGTGGTTGACTTATCAGACACCATCCCTTGGATGTCTCTACCCCAGCACGTGGTGCTGCTAGGCCTCCAGCAGCCATGTCCATTAAGGCCTTCGCCAGGGCTAAAGCAGCCAAGACTACTAAATCAGTGCCTGTTAAACCCCTCATCCAGGCCCTCTTCTAGTTCTCAAATGCTTTCTTTGGCAGAAGATTTAATTTCTTTAATTAGAGGATCTCAATCTCACCCAGACAGGGCCTCTCAGCCCCCAGAGAAGAGACCTAGGGCAGAGCCCCTGAGCCAGTGTCTTCTGATGATTCTGCTGATGAATCAGACATAACTGACCAGCCTGAGGCTCCCTTCTCCAATTTTGAAGATTCTGATGCTGAAGAATCCATTCCAGCTGCTTCCCCACCAGAAGAATTCTCCTTTGGAAACCTTGCATGCCATGCGAGAACAGTTCCAATGGCAGCAACAGGATTTTTCAGACTCCAGAAAAAGACTTAGGACCTTTCTGCACCTCCCACAGCACAGGCCCTTAGCTATACCTCCTGTTCTCTCTGTGGTGGATGATGCTTTCAATGATGTTTGCTCCGCTCCAGATTCTTTACCCCAGCCCCTGCCAAACCAGACAGATTTTACAGGGTGCCAGATACTCATCACCACCTTTACAAGGCCCCACTTGCAGACCCAGAAACTATATCCCAGGGTCCCAAGGCAGTAGCGACCACAGCTAAAAACCCTATTCCTTCTGAAAGGGAAGCAAGGTCACTAGACAGATGGGGTAAAAGGTCTACACTTCAGCTACTCTCTCAGCTAGAGCTTTAAACTGTCAGTTTCACATGATACAATACCAAGAGTTTATGCTTGATCAGTTAACTAAAAACTAACTACTGATGAATCTCTTGATAAGAAATATGTATTAGAGATGGTAAATAACATACAACAGGTTAGCAACCATTCCTTAAAATGTGGCTATGATGCACTGGAGGCTTCATTTAGATCAGCCATGACAGGCACAGTGATAAGAAGGCATGCATGGCTAAAGGAACAAGCTTTACCGGATCATGTTAAAGCTAAGTTGCTAGATGCTCCTATGGACAAGACAAGTTTGTTTGGTACACCTGCCCAGCAGGTTATGAAGAAAATGGAAGAAAAGGCAAAATCTGTTCAAACTGTTAAAGATTTCTTGCAGGTTCAACCCCAAGGTTTAGCAGGAACTGGCCTGCCAAAATTGGTCCTTTCCTGGCCAAAATTTCAAAGGGGCAGGAATAGACGTTCCAGAGGCAGAAACCAATCCAGAGGAGGTGCCTACAGAGGACGACAGTGGCAAGGTAACAACAGAGGCACAGACACAGCCACTGCCACTACATCAGCACAACCACAGTGACTTAATCCTAAATCCGCCTACCAGGGAACAAATAGCAGCTCCTCTAGGCGGAAAGTTAACCTTATTTTCAAAGAACTGGCACTACATAACAAAAG
Organism: Protopterus annectens; assembly: GCF_019279795.1. Lineage (NCBI taxonomy): Eukaryota > Metazoa > Chordata > Ceratodontiformes > Protopteridae > Protopterus > Protopterus annectens. The sequence continues at coordinate 784,690,440 of NC_056744.1, forward strand.
ACAAGTGGATTTTACAAACCATAGATCAAGGTTACGGTTTCACTTCCACACTTTACCAGTCAAAAGAGGAATGCCAAATCTACCTCCAAATCAAAAACAGAGGCTCACGCAGATAATGGAGTTAGCAAACATGAGAGCTGTGGAAAGAGTGCCAACAGCAGAACAAGGAAAGGGGTTCTACTCCAGACTATTCCTAGTTCCAAGAAAGGAAAAAGTTGGAGACCAATTCTCGACCTGTCCACCTTAAATACATACATCATTGTCCCAAAATTCAAAATGCTGACCCTACAGCAACTTCTTCCCATGCTGGGCAAGGAGTCTTGGCTGGTAACTCTAGATCTCAAGGAGGCATACCTGCACGTCCCCATTCGACCAATCTGCAGAAGATACCTCAGATTTCTTGCAGGATCAGAGCACTATCAATTCTCAGCATTGCCCTTTGGCTTATCTACTGCGCCCAGAGTATTCACAAAATGCCTGGCATCAGTAATCGCCATTGCAGACTACAGGGAATTCAAATTTACCCATACCTGGACGACTGCCTGCTACAAGGGGACAACAAAAGCAAGCTGACAACAGATTTACAAAGGGTCATTTACTTGCTACAAGGACTGGGATACACAGTCAATTTACAAAAGTCAAGGCTGATACCATCCCAAACAAGGACATTCTTGGGGAATTGGACACAGTACAACAAATGGCATTCCTGACTACAGAAAAACAAAAGAACTTCCCTTTACTTCTTGGCACTAACAAAACTGAACAAGTTAACAGCAAGAAAATTTCTACAGGCCTTGGGCTTCATGGCATCATGCATAATCTTGGTCCCATTTGCCAGACTACATATGAGGAAACTACAGTGGTACCTAAAGTATTTATGGTCCCAACACAGACACAGTCTAGAAACAGAAATCCCACTAATTCCATGCTTAAAACAGGAGTTCCTATGGTGGGCTCAGGCATGCCAGTCAAACCCAGGCCTGCCCTTCGGCAGATGTAAAACAAGCCAGAACATCACAACAGACGCTTCAGACCTAGGATGGGGGCCCACATGCTAGACAAATGCGCAAGGATTGTGGACACAGGATCAACTTCACCTGCACATCAATCTAAAAGAAATGCTGGCAGTAAACTGGCAATCCAAAAGTTCAAACCATTCCTCAAAGAGGGCCAGTTGATGATAAGGACAGACAACACCACAGTCATGTGGTACATCAACAAACAGGGAGGCACTCATTCATACCCCTATGCAGAATGACCTTGGAGCTGTGGACCCTGGCACTCAGCTACAACATTCAGTTACAGGCAATATTTGGAAAGACAATACTCTAGCAGACATACTAAGTAGAACCACTGGATGCCCACGAATGGAAGCTGCACCGGACATCTTCAAGACCATCTCAAAGAAATGGGAATGCCACAGATAGACCTATTCGCATCACCTCTCAATCACCAGCTCAAAAAATTCTGCACAAGGACTTTCCACCCACTAGCATGGAAAGTGGACTCACTCTCCTTCAACTGGAAAGGCCTAACAGCATATGCATTCCCACCTCTTCCTTTGATACACAAGGTACTACTAAAAATCAAGGAAGAATGTCCAAGGATAATCCTGATAGCCCCAAACTGGCCAAGGCAACACTGGTACCCACTACTGAAGAGCATGTCTCGGAACAACATGTGGCCAATACCCCTGATGCCTTTGATGTTAACTCAGAACAACTACAGCATCATACATCCAAACCTAAAAACGCTGCAACTGACTGCATGGAACATCACATAGCAGCAGCTAATCCAGAACTTTCCCAAAGAGTTAAAGACATTATTCTTGAAGACCTTCAACAAGAAAGAACTATGCTGGAAAATGGAAAAGGTTTGTCATTTGGAGTACCGAAGAGGAAAAGATGTGTCAAACATAGATATGCCTAACATTCTGGAGTATCTGGCGAACTTCTTCATTCAGCCCTGTCCTACTCCTCCATCAAGATACATGCATCAGCTATTTCAGCAGAATACAGCTTTGTTCCACCTGTTTTTTTTCACCCTTTGCTCAGGCAGTTCCTCAGAGGAATCAAGAATGTAAAACCTCCAAGGAAACCACCATTACCAGCTTGGGACTTAAACTTTGTGCTAGAAAAGTTGACACTAGCACCCTTTGAACCAGCAGCAACAGCAGACCTACAACACCTGTCATGGAAAACTGCTTTCCTACTGGCAATTACTTCAGCAAGGAGGGTTTCAGAACTACAGGCCTTAATGGCAGTGCAACCCTTCCTAATCTTCCACCAAGATAGAGTGTCCTTGAGGACTAATCCTACATTTATGCCTAAGGTGGTATCCAGAGTATCTTTAAACCAGGCAATCCACCTACCTACCTTCTTTCCCAACCCACAAAACAGAGGGAAAGAATACTGCATACCTTGGATGTACATAGACAGCTACGCTACTACTTGGACAGAACAAAAATAGCAGAAAGACTGACCAACTTTTTGTAGCCTATGCAACAGGAAGGGAAGGAAAAGCTATTTCCAAACAGACAATCTCCAAATGGATAGGAAATTGCATACGATACTGTTATTCCTTCCATGGAAAACCAATTCCACAGAACATAAGACCTCATTCTACAAGGGCAACAGCCACTACCACAGCCTTCTTGGCAACCAAAGACATTATTGAGGCGGCTACTTGGACCTCCGTGCATACATTTGCCAAGCATTATAATTTGCCTCTTTATTCCAGATCCCGAGCAGGGTTTGCCACTGCTGTACTGCAAGGGATCCTAAACACACCATAATCTACCTTTATCCTCCTCCCTAGTTGGCTATGGTATTCTACCCACTTGTTATGACTGCAGATGCATCCATGAAGGACATAGTACAGTTTTGTACCTACCATAAATGTAGATGTCTGAACTGGATAGCATCTGCAGTCAGATTACCCTCCTCCTTCCCCTCTGTGGTACTGTGTTTACCCTCCTAATAGCTAGCTGTCGGGGAGTCTTTTATGGTGTATTTGTTTGTATATATGTACATATGCTTATTGTTGTGTTTACCTCTATCTATTTGGAAACATTGGCATCTATCCAAATTTTACCCTGCAAGAGGGCTACTGGCATCTGGGGCAAGAAACACTGAGGAAAATGTCGTCGGCTGGTGCTTTTTACCCGAAGACCAACAGAGATGACGTCGGGTGGAGTGCGACATCAGCCGAAGCCGGACCCGGACTTTGGAATCCGGCCGACTGCAGGGCTGCCTGACGACAGGACAACCCACTTGTTATGACTGCAGATGCTATCCAGTTCGGACATCTACATTTATGGTAGGTACAAAACTGTACTTTTGTCGTTTTTGCATTTAAGTTACCTGTACACATTGCATTTAAGTTACCTGGCACTTGCTCACTAAAGCAATTATATAAGTCAGCACTAAAAAATTAAAAACACTACACCCTCACAAACTCCCCTTGAGTACCTTGTTCCCCATTGGCCCTTTTTTCCAATTATAAAGGAATTCCCAATACTATTCTAGCATGTCCACAGGTCAGTTGTCAATCTCCTCTCTGGTCCAGCTGGTGAATCTGGGAATCTTGAGGCAATGTTACAACTGCCTCATGTACACAGACAACTCTCTCCTCCTCCCAACAAATTCCAACACATTTGAGAGATGCAACCATATAGCCATACTGGAGGCTAAGTTCTCTCAACTCAGTACTGGCGAAACCAGTCAGGAGGAGAAGGAAACCACACTCACTACAATTCCAGTCTCACATAGACCTACCACGACAGCAAACCAAGCACATAAACACACAAAAACATACTCGGAGGCTCTAAACAAAAATCTGCCTAAGCAGCAGAGACCTCCAAAGCAGACATCCAAGCAACCGCTACCCCAAAACAAAACACGTGCAACACATAGCTCACAAAGCCAGTGTCCCGAACAGTCACAGCCCTTAAGGCTAAACAACACACCTGATACACTTGTAATAGGTGACTATCGTCAGGCACACTGACGTCCCACTCACCAGGCTGAACAAGGAGAAGGTCACGGTGAGCTGCCTGTCGGGCGCTAGGATCCGCCACATAACACAAGCACTCAGGTCACTCCAAGGCAAGTACAAATATGACTCAGTCATTGTCCATGCTGGTGTGAATGACCTGAGACGTACTTCCCTGGACTACATGAAAAGAGACATAGAGGAGCTCTCTGAGCATGTAGCCCAGGGCCGGTATGACCCTGACCTTGAGTAGCATCTTACCCTCACCAAGAATGATGCCAGAATATGAAGACAAGATGATCAATTTCAACAATTGGCTTAAGTATTGGTGTCATTCAAAGGGGATCCAATGCCTGTCAGCCTGGGATGACATGCGCGACAAGCCATGATGCTTCGCTAGGGACGGCTTGCACCTGTCACCCCTGGGCTTTCGGATATTGGCAAAGGCTCTTGCTACCTCCATAGTGCCTTTTTTAGGCAAGGCTCAAAAGACAAACCCTCCTCCATAGGTATCACAAGGGATAAGAAACTAAGAGTAATGCTACTCAATGCCAGAAATCTAAACCTCAATATGCACGCACTCGAAACGCTCCTTAGCATGGAGAACATCAATATCTGTGCAGTAACAGAAACCTGGTTCAAGGCTCCCGAGAGCACCCAAGCACTACCAGGTTATACCTCATACCATGCTTTTCGGCCCCAAAACTTAGACCGAACCACAAAAGGAGGAGGAGTATCAATATTCGTCAAAGATACTCACACTTCCAGGTTGGTGGCACAGCACGAAGCATCAGAGACTATCTATGTGCAACTAACAGTGGGTAAAACTGCCTTCCAGTTTATAGCCTGCTACAGACCACCCTGCCAAACCCAGGAACCCCACTCGGCCTTCCTGAGAACACTGGAAAATATGAAGGTCTATCCAAACACCATTATATTGGGCGACTTCAACTACCCAAGCATAGACTGGGAGCATTACTCTAGCTCCAACACCCTAGCCCAAAGGTTCCTAGAATTTATAAACTCAAATGCTATGGAACAACTTGTTACCACTCCCACAAGAGGGGAAAACATACTGGACCTGATCATCACCAACATGGGGACTCTATGCTCCAGACCAGAAGTGTATCACTCACTGGTAAGATCAGACCATAAACTAATCTCACTGGATATTCACATCCCGACTCCACCCCCTGCCCTGAAAACCACAGTGAAAAACTTCTCTAAAGCAAATTTCACACTCAAAACCGAGGCGGAATCCTTCAAAGCCCCCGGGCCTGTGGAAAACACGGCCCAGACCGCAGAATCCTTTATAAATGCATTCTATGAACACCTTCAGGAATGCATGGATCATGCAATCCCAAATAAAATTTTAGAAGTATAAGTTGTAGAGTCTTCCACGAAACACACCAAATTCTCGATAAAACACAGGTTTATTGAAGATAAAAGAGATAAGCGCTTTCGCGTGCTGGACTGCACGCTTCATCAGATCTAACACAATGAATTATTCTAAAGCTTATATACAAAAATATAAGGATCAACTGATGTAATTAATCAATTAAATGATTGTATAATTAGATGGTTAACCAGCTGTCAAACAATCTTTGAAAATTCATTTAAAGTGCTAGTGCAACTTTGCTTAACTCATTCTACTTAAAAACTCATACATAAAACAAGTAATAAAATAAATAATACATTCAGATAACATTTCATGACAAATTTAAAAATATAAATATTATATAGCTAAATAACATATATAGATGTAAAAGTTCAGAATAATCTATACATGACACCCATATAAGAATGAGATATAAAATATGTAGTATGCAATAGTGTGTGAACTAATATAGATTCATTCATGTCCTTAATAGATGGATATTGATACATGTTCGAAATATATAAAAATGTACAAAAAATGTATAGAATGCATAAAAATGTTAAATAAAATGCAATGTGTGAAAACATTGGAATGGTTAAATATGCTATGACTTATTATTAGTAATGTAAAATAAAAATTACACATAAAACCATATACAATGGTCTAAACAAAATAAATTAATAAATGGAATGGAGAAACTAATTCCAAAAACATATGAGTGTAAATACAAAGTATGAAATGTACAGTATGAAACTAATATATTGCATGTCGATAAACATAGGATGTATCATGACACCCTAGCTTAAGTATGGAATTAAAGTGTAACACAGCAATAAATGTGCATCAAAATGACAAGAAAAAGTAGATAGACAAAACCATCTAGAAAATGTTAAGTATAATAATCTATATTAATCAGTGAAACTGATGGCAACATTAAAGCATCATTTCTAATTAAATAGATTGTATAACTAAATAGCCTCCAGTACTGGTTTCAAGGAAATATGGAGGTTTAGGCCAGGTGGTGTATGTGCCCTGGTTCTAAAAATCCAACTTAATTCCAACCTCGCTAGAGAGTTCATATTATCTCCTTGTCTTATACTGGGTGTGATAACTTGTAATACTCTAAAACTAAAGCTATGTTCTGAGTGAGTATTGATATGTTTGGCAAGTGCATTTTGATCATTCTTTTTTCTAATGTCGTAGACATGGTTGTATATTCTCTCTTTGAATTTCCTTTTGGTTAAACCAACGTAGAATGCATCACAAAAGTCACAAGTAGCCAAATATATTAAGTTCATCGTGTTGCAGTCAGCAAGAATCTTAGGAACAAACCTAAGATAACCAGATGGAAAATTATATACTTGTGTATATGTAATGTATTTACACATGTTACATTTCATGCATGGGTATGTCCCTTTGTTATCTGAAGACAAATTTGGAATATGACTAATCTTGTTATCATTAAAATTAAAAATTAGTTTAAGATTATTACAGTTCTTAAACAAGAAATGAGGTTTTGTGCCCACCAAACGTTTAACGTAATCATCACTGGTTAGCACATTCCAATGTTTAGTGATGATTTTCTTTAGATCTTTAATGTCATTTGTGTATTTTGTTACATAACTTAATTTATTGTCTTTGGGTAATGTCCTCATGTTATGTATAATATTACTAGATGTACCAGCAATAGCCAAACTTGTATCTAAACCCAAAGTTTTATTCTTAATAGATCGAACTAGGTTAGCATCATAGCCTCTATCTAAAAATAAGGCCTCTAGATGATCTGCTTCTTCAATTAATACATCATTACTTTTGCATAACCTAGATAACCGGACAAACTGGCTCTTAACAATTCCTGAAAAAACAAACCTGGGATGCATGCTGTTGTAGCTTAATATATTGTTCTTCCAACACTGCTTTCTGTAAAATGATGAAACCAATCTTTTATTGCCATCAAACGTAAGAGTAACATCTAAAAAGTTTATGGCAACATCAGAATGTTCTGCTGTAAATCTCAGGAAATCTGTGGTGGACTCAAGATAAACTAACAATTCCTGAAATAAAGTAAAGGTCCCTTCCCATATTATTACCACGTCATCAACAAACCTTCTATAGAACTTGATTCTATGTGCCCAAGTATTATTAAACATGTATTGTTGTTCCCAAAAATGCATCACCAAATTTGCATACGTATTGGCACATGGGGTGCCCATAGCGACACCCCATGTTTGAAGAAAATGTTTTTTGTTAAATAAAAAGACATTGTTGTACAAAACTAGATCTAGTAGTTGGCATATAAGGGTTTGCCTATTGGTTGTGAAAGTAGTTTCATGAGCCATTATTTCTCTAACTGCCTGTATACCATATTCATTAGGTATACAGGTGAAGAGGTTTTTGACATCTAATGAGATTAATAGGGTATCATCTGTGCCTACCCAATCCTGTTGTAACAACTCTATATCATTGAGTAATTGGTAGGTATCCTTAAGAATAAAAGTTATGCTATCAACTACCGGTCTCAAAATTTTTTCAATAAAAATTGAAACTGTAGACGTGGACCATCCCTTGCCAGATACGATGAGACGCATGGGAACAGGATGTACATTCTTATGAAGCTTGGGTAGTCCCTTTAAACAAGGAACCAAAGGATTTTCAATAAGCAAAAACTCATACATCTCATAGCTGATTTGCATACACATCAATAAATCATATAGTCTATCATGTATATTAGTAACAATACTATTCACATCATCTATACGTATTGGTTGTAAGTGTTGCTTGTCTTCCAGTAATAATTCCATGGCTTTAATGTAATCAATGGTATCAAATAAAACTACCCCCCCCCCCCTTTGTCAGCAGTCTTCACTACTATGTCATTATTTGCCCTTAAAGTTGCTAATGAAACAAACTCAGCATTGGTCAAATTATATAATTTTTTCTTTTTAACATTGGCAGAATAATGAATATAAAAGTCTTTTTCACACAATCTTATGAAACAATCTACAACAGGGGGCATTGCAGGCGTGAAGGAACTTTTCTTTCTAAACATAATGGACGACAACGCTCCGTTGTTAGTTTTGTCATTATCTTTAAAAAATAACTTGAGAGCAATTTTACGTCCAAACAAACGTAAGTCAATGAGAGTTTCATTTAATTTGCTAGATTGTGAAGGTATGAAACTCAGACTCTTATTGAACAAAGCAATGTCAGACTCAGACAAAGTAAAACTAGAAAAGTTAAATACCAGATTATTCTGTCCCAGGCCATCCGTTTCTGTGCGTGTTGATCTTGCGAATACTTTCTTTTCCTTGGCCCCCTGCTGTGCGAACGTCCTCTTGCGAACCTGGACTGTTTGATGGGAAATGGAAAACACTGCTGATCATCGTTGGAGGTGCTGGTAGGTTTTTTACTTATGGCACCAAGTCTCTGTTCATCATTCTGAATGTGAATTTTCTTTTTTGGTTGCTGAGTCCTTAGGAGGTAAAAGACACGTAATTTCTTGCTGAATCCCAAATAAAACCAAGACCCAATCCGCCAAAGGCAGACGTCCTGTCTGGTGGACCCCAGCCATAAACAAACTATACAATAGAAGGAGGAAGCTACTACATGATAGAGCAAAATCCCAAAAAGGGAAGGCATCTCTGATCAGTACTAGCAAAAAACTACGGGCACTCATAAAATCGTCTAAGGCCAGCTTCGAGAGAAAAATTGCACAGGACACTAAGGATAATCACAAGGCTCTCTTTAGTTATGTTAGGAACCTGGGTGGGAATTCACAGATATGCTCAGAATTAGTCCAGAATGACAAAAAATACACCAAACCCACAGGCATTGCCAACATCCTAACTGACAGGTTCAGCGCAAATTTCTCCCCCCCCCTCCCCCACCAAAAGGGCAAATATCTATCCCAGCAGAGTGCTACCCCCCTGATATCTCAGAAGCTCAGGTAAGAGCTGCCCTCTCCAAAGCAAAAAACACAGCATCAATGGGACCAGACAGTGTCCCGGGCTGCGTCCTACATGAACTTCAAGAAGAGCTAAACCCAAACATAAAACTACTGTTCAGTCTCAGCCTTACTACAGGATATGTACCCAAAGAGTGGCGTACAGCAACAGTGGTCCCTCTCCACAAAGGTGGTGCCTCAACAGAGCCTGGAAACTATCGCCCCATAAGCCTGACTAGCTTGGTCTGCAAAGCTATGGAAAGGATCATCATGGACCTCATAAATAAAGATATTGGGGACCTACAGACACTGGAGATTTCACTGGATCCTACCCAGTTCAGCTTTGTTAAGGGCAGATCCTGCCTCTTAAACCTGGTTGATTTATTTGAAACAGTTACCAAGGCCATTGACAAGGGGAAGGTGGTCCACACAGCCTACCTGGACCTCGCAAAAGCCTTCGATACAATACCCCACTCGGGCATTATAGATAAGCTCACCAGCTTAAATATAAACCCCTATGTCACTAGATGGGTTGTAAACTGGCTCAAGGACAGAACCCACATGGTTAGAATTGCTGGAGCCATGTCAAACTCCAAACCAGTTACAAGTGGCATCCCACAAGGCTCAGTCCGGGGACCTCTCTTGTTCGGTATATATTTCTCGGAGGTACAGGCCAACACGGAAGGACTGTGGCTGACCAAGTTCGCAGATGACTGCAAACTGGGTGCCATAATCGACTCTCCAGCCGACACAAGCATCCTCCAAAAGGGCCTCATAGAAACAGCCAACTGGTGCCAGAGCCATGGCCTCAAGCTAAACGCCAAAAAGTGTATAGTCATCCCCTTTGGCAAAAACAAAGTGCCCACAAATTACCACATAGGTGGTAATCCATTAAGTACAGAAGAAGTAATTAGGGACCCAAGTTGATGGCAATCTCTCATTTGACAACCACGTGGCCAGAGTGGTTAGAAAAACATTTTATATAGCCCACCTAATCATGAAGGGATTCACATCTAGATCAGGGGAGGTCATTGTGCCTCTTTACTCATCCCTCATCAGGCCCATAATTGAGTACAATGCCCCTTTTGGGATGTACCTTACCAGACACCTGCAGCAACTGGAAAGACCCCAAAAGTACCTCACCAAGAGGATCAAAGGGCTCAAACAGATGCCATATGCTGCCCGGTTAAAGAAACTCCAGCTTTACTCAGTGGCATACCACCTGCTCAGAGGCGATCTGTGCCTGACGTATAAAGCCATGTCCAACCTGGAATTAATGGACATGCTGCACCTCAGAAAATCCAATTCCCATCGAGCTACGCTCGAGACTTGAACCTCAGCACTGAAATAAATAGGACATGCTGGAGGGACAGATTCATAACCCAGAGGCTCCCTTCACTCTGGAATAAAATCCCAGTCCAGGTTAGGCAGAGTCCCTCATTGATTCTCTTCAAGAGGAATCTTGATGAGTGGATGGGAGATTGTAGGTTTACCCCGGGTATCACTTCTGTGTCACTGTTAGACAGAGGCACAGTATACTAACCTCGAAAAAGGGCATAGCAAAATTAATGTAAAATGGGTGGCGAACGCCAAACACACTCTGGCTAGGCTTATAAATGCCCTAGGGCAGATAGCCTAGTATGAACTTATGAACCTATAGGTCCACAATTTTCTTTGTGGATTTTTCAGCCACTGAGGATGTCTTCAGTTTGACTTGAGATTCCCAACAAATATCCAAGCGACACAACTGCATAGAACTTGACAAGTGTTATAACAATATAGTTAAATGTGCTCCTAATTTTCATTATTGAACACACCACTGAAGTGCTTTGTGAAAAATATGTTGGCTAGAACTTTAAAATATGTTAATTGTAGATCACCCCTTGAGGATGTTTCATTCAGAGAGATTCTCAAACTTGTGAAACAGAAAGGAGGTTGATCATCTGACACCCCCCCCCCTTCCCAAGAGGTGTCAGTGTTTCCTGAGGATTTTTGGACCAGCTTGGGTAGTCCTCCTGACAGATGAGATAGTAGGTCTTATCTCCACCAGGCTTGGAAGGAACCAGACGTCACTGAGCCTATCCCTAAACATCCAGACAAATATCTTGGTTGCAACTAAAGATAGGACTCATTAGAGCAAGGGTCCTCCAGTGGATGCTGTGGTGGTTGCAGTAGCCACCAGCAAAGAACTAGTTGAACAGAGTTCTTCTGTCCGTCCCCCTAATAGGGAATCTAGGGCATTGGAGAAGTATGGGAAATGTGCCTATGCTTCAGCGAACATTGATTTCAGGTCTCTGAATTATTTGGCATATGTCACCAAGTTTCAGAGAGAAATGATTAAACAGTTTTTCAATACCCTGTCAGGGTCCATTTCTGCGGAAGATAATAGAACAGTTTTTCACAGCTAGCTACCCTCCATTCATTATCCAGTAAAACTGGTATCTCATGCCTTAGAGGGAGCTGCTAGAGTAGCAGGTTTTGGCTCACCTGTTAGGAGGCATGCCTTGATGCGCATTTGTGACTTTTGTGAAGCCCTTCAAGTCTTCACTCATCACTGCCCCTTTTGATGGTTCCACTTTATTTGGCTCCAGGGTGAAAAACACTCTCCAGGAGCAAGCAGAATGGGAAGACACTTTCTGCTGTAGGAATCCATTTTTCTATACCTCAAAGGACCTTCTTCCAAAACCAGAGAGGGGGTAAAAAATTGTTGTTCAGAAAATTGCAAGGTTTTTCCCAAAATTCTCATGGAGAAAGATCCCCTTGTGGCAGTGGGAGGAATTCCAATGGAAAACACCGTCCTCATGAGAGAGGTGGCCCATAACATTAGGGCTTCAGAGATTCATTCTTGGATAAGCTTTTTCAGTGTTCCTGAAGGATTAAATGACTACTGCACTCTGGAGGCAGTTGGTGATGCCTGTCTCTGTACCCACAAGCCTGGACCGCCATTACCAATGATTCTTGGGTGCAGAATAACCTATCAGGAGGCTATTGTATACCATTTTCCCTTGCTCCCCCAAAACACAACAGAAAAATTCCTAACGTTCCTCCCAGTCAGAGGAAATCTGCAGCTACAGAAATAAAAATGCTGCTAGAATAAAGTCATCCAGCTGGTCCCGCCAGACCAGCTAGGGTCCAGAACTTATTCTGGATTCTTTTTGTAGCCAAAGAAGACTGGAGGCCTCAGACCAGTTTTGGATCTCAGCAATGTAAATAATTTTATGAAAAACACTAAGTTCCAGATGGTCACAGTTAAGTCCATCCTTCCTGTTTTGAGGAAGTGCTATAAAGATCTTCAGGATGCATACTATCATAGCAAAATACACAGGTGCTCCAGAAGACATCTGCACTTTTAGCTGGGAGCCAGTCACTACCAGTTCAGAGCCCTGCCCATTGGTCTCACAGCCTCTCTGGGTGTTCAACAAATGTTTGGCAGTGGTTGCAGCTGACGTGAGACTGCAAGGGTTATGTGTGTTTCTGTTTGTAGGTGACTGGCTCCTATTTGCTTCCACCAAGCCTCTACTAATTCAAGCCAGGGCCACTTTCTCCATCTTGGTTCACAGCTGTTACCATAAATTAAGCCAAATCTCAACTTTGTCCAGCACAAACTCGGGAGTTCATTAGTGCCCATCTTGGAGATCTTAAGAAAACAGACAATATTTTTCCTTACTCTTCATTCACCTTTAGTCAAATTAGTGCTGCAACTGTTGGGTTCCATGGTAGCCGTCATAGTTGTAGTTAATTTGGCATGGTTTCGCATGAGAATACTACATTGGACCCTAGCAGTGCAGTGGTCGATCAGACATCAGTCAGTGTCTACTACAGTTCATATCACAGTAGTTTGCAGATGACACACAGCATGGTGGATTCACGCTGAGGAAGTTTCCCAGGGCCACCCCTTAATACTCCCTTCCCTCAAAGGCACAGTGACTATGGGTGCCTGCCAGCTAGGGTGGGATGGGGGCATTACTTGGGAGGGACAGTCCAAGACACATGCACTCAGAGACCAACCTTTACATCAGTGTCCGAGATGTGAGAGCAGTCCTATATGCATTGCAGGCATTTCAAGATGCTTTCCTTCTAGGGATGGATACAGTTCAGACAGACAACATTTCAGTAGTCTGGTACATCAGCAAACAGATCTTACCCACTTTGCAGGGAGGCAATGAGTGTGTGGCAATGGGTGATCTTTTCTGACCGCTTTCTGTTGGCAGTGCATATTGAGAAAGAAAACCAACATGCTAGCAGACAAGCAGGTCCATTTTAACCCCTCATGAGTGGTCTGTCAACCAGTCAGTTGAACTTTCATCAGTGGGGTCAACTGTGCTGGAACCTTTTTGCTTCTCCCCTCAATAACAGGTATATCAGGTACTTTGCTGGGAGTCACAGAAAAAGAATGATACTGTAGTTCATGACTGGCCCTCCTGTCTATTATATGCCTTCCCCCAGGTTTGTTCAGAAAGCTTATCAGCAGAAGAGCAAGCTGATCTTCTTTGGCCTCACCAAGTATGGTTCCTCATCCTGTGACCTCATCATCTTCATCTTCGATGGGTATTGGATCCTGTTCATGACCTTCTGCCTCAACTATACATTCTGTTACTCAAGGTGACAGCATGGTTTCTTCAAAACCAGTGCTGGCAAGAAGTTCCAGGCTTTTCTCCCCTCTTCGCCACATTCTTATGTCAGCTCAAAAAGCTTCTTCTAGGAAACTTTACAAAAGTAAATGGAAAAGATTCTCTATTTGGGCACTTTAGAGATTCTTAGACCCCTTTTCGTGTCTATTCCAGCTATTCCCAATTTACTTCTTATTCGATATTTATGGTGCAGTTGGCTGCCATCTCAAGTTTTCACACTGGCACAGATAGTTTTTCATTAGCTTCTCTATGTAAAGCCATCCTTAAGGAGACATTACTGTTCTGCCTTCCAATAAAAGACCTTGCATTGGTTCTTCAGACTCTTATAAAAGGCCAACGCGCATTTGGAAACGGCAAAAAGTTATATTTATTAACAGTGAAAACAGCAAAGCTTTTGGATATAACTACCCTTCTTCATTGCATAAAAAATATCACTGTGCACACACTTGATTTATAAAATGTAACAAACAGAGCCCAATAATGATTTATAGGTACACAAATCTAAACAATATTGCATTGACTGCAGAGTATAAAACCATCCCAATAAAAACATATAGCATCTAAGACAGTAAATCACATATCTAAACACAAATTAGTTAATGTAAATAAGCTTGTTTCTTTTTTAAAACAGGCTTAATACTGACACCAGAATTTAATCCAGATTCTAAATTAGCCTATAAAATGTAAAATCCAGTTATACTCACAAATTTCTAATCGATTGCTAAGATCCCTACTTCTTTGATTTTTATACACAATGTGTGTAACTCTAAAACTGAATTCATGTTCTGTGCCTTTATAAATAACATGTTTAGCCAAGTCATTGATAATAACTTTCCTACATATCTCTGAATGATGTTCTAACACCCAGTCCTTAAACTTACTTGAGCACTTTCCTATGCAGAATGAACTACATCTAACTCGGGTACCTAAATATACGATATTAATTGTATTGCAAGTCACAAAGCAGCTGAAATTAAATTCCTTTTTTGTTAAAGAATGAACAAAACAACCATCATTCAAAATATACTTACAAGCTACACAATTATGGCAGGGGAAAGGCCCTATTCTTGCTGATTGACAGCAATGTATTATAGTCGATGTATCCTTATAACCGTTTTTTTCAGGTTCTTGCAATTCCTAATGGCAAAGGAAGGCTTTTCTCCTATAATTTCTTTAATCACAGGCATAGATCCAAGGATACCCCAATTGTTTATAATTATGTCCTTAACTTGTTTAACACACCTGGTGTAATTAGTAGTGTATTGTAAGGTCTCTCATACCATGACCATTATTATTACTATTTGCTGAAACACGTTTTAAAATATGGTCTGGCACAATTCTCCCTTTCATTAATAACCTCATTTTTAATATGATTTAAAAACTTCCTTCCATAAACTTTTTCTACAAACTCATTTGCCATTTCATTCATTTGCTTATGGCATCTAGTGTTGTCAGTATTCGGTCTGCAGACACACAGAAACTGAATCTTAACTATCCCCTTAAAAATATGGGGTGCATGCATACTAGACATATGAGTGTTTCTATTCATTTGAACTTCTTTCTTATAAATACTAGTGTTAATATCATTGTCTGTCTTAGTCAATTTCACATCTAAAAACACAATTCTTTATCAGATGAGTTAAGTTTAAAGTTAAGAAAATCACTCATTCCACCTAGATACTCAAACTCAACTAGTTCAAATTGTTGACCCCTCCCAAATCGGAAAGACGTTGCCCAGAAAATGCTTATAGAATGACACCTTAGATCTAAATGTATCTGGGGGATTTTAAACAAATTCTTTCTCCCATTGATGTAATAGTTGCGTATGTATTTGCAGTAGGTGTACCCACTGCTGCACCAGAGGTTTGAAGATAAATCTGCTCATCAAACATAAATTATTGTTCAGTACAATCTCTAAGAGCTCACAGATAGTTTTGATTTCTCTGCCACACACGTCGGTGCTCTCACATAAAACATTACGAACAGCGTCAATTCCAAAATCATTAGGCATGACACTAAAGAGAGATTTAATGTTGAGATACATAAATGGAGTCAAAATCAACACCAGACTTTTGACGTGACACTCACATAGTTTAACCAAGAAATCACCTGTGTTCTGTATGTAACTATTAATTTTATTTAAATGTCTACTGAAGTGTATTTTGTAGATGTATTGATATTGGTTCAGTTACCAGTCCTCTACCAGATACATTGGGCGTCATGCGAGGATGGGTAAGATCTTTATGTATTTTCGATAGTCCATGGAGGATGGGTAAGATCCTTATGTATTTTCGGTAGACCATAGAGTATAGGAACTAGCAGACGAGGAACATTAAAGAAATTAAACAGGTCAATAGAAATGTCATCCATTAAATAGCAATTCATATATGGACATGTTGACCTTAGTTACAAAATCAGCAACATTATACTTATTGATCTTCCCAAAGGTAGAGGCATCACTCAAAAACTCATTCATGTACAGCATATAGTCAGTCTTATTACGAATGACTATTCAGAGGTCCGTATAAGAGTTGCTATCAATGCCTTGGCTAAACATGTTATTGATAAAGGCATGGAACATTCACATTGTGTATAAAAGCAAAGAGGTGGGGATCTTAACAATAGATTAGAAATTTGTGAGTATAATTGAATTTTATGTTTACAGGCTGATTTAGAACCTGGATTACATTCTAATGTCAGTATTAAGCCTGTTTTAAAAAAGAAACAAGCTTGTTTACATTCATTTGTGTTTAGATATGTGGTTTATTGTCTTAGATGCTATATGTTTTTATTGGGATGGTTTTATACTCTGCAATCAATGCAATATTTTTTTAGATTTGTGCACCTTTAAATCGTTATTGGCTGTGTGATGTGATTATGTGACAACATTTTATAAATCAAGTGTGTGTGTTGTGATATTTTTTATGCACTGAAGAAGGGTAGTTATACCCAAAAGCTTTTCTGTTTCCACTGTTAATAAATATAACTTTCTGGAATTTCCAAGTCCGTGTTTGCCTTTTTTAAGTATTTATTTCTGCTTGGGCTTGGTTCACAGCAGTGCCAGTCTGTTCTAGTTCCTTTGTCTTCAGGCCCTTACTCAGCAGCCCCCCCTTCGAACCAACAACAAAAACTGTGTTAAAATTTCTGTCCTGGAAAACTTTTTTTCTAGTGGACATTACCTCAGCAAGACAGGCATCAGAACTTTAAACACTCTTCTCGACCACCTTACCTGATCTTTCACAAGGACAGGGTGTCACTTTGGTCTAAATCACCTTTCTACCTAAGGTAGTGTCAGAAGCTAGTTTCGATCAATCAGCTTATCAGTTTTCTTTCCAAAATTCTCTGACAGGAGAGAATATATCCTTCATTTACTAGACGTTCATAGGCACCTCTTGTTTTATATTCACAGAACTAAAGATTTCAGGAAGTCAGAGCAACTGTTTCTATCCTTTTCTAAAGCCAAATTTCACATAACAGTATCACAAGTGATCCTAGCCAGATGGCTAACTAATTGTATCAAATTAATTTACAAAATCAAAGACCTGTCATTACCAAAACATCCTAAAGCACACTCAACCGGGTCTATGGCCAAGTTCATCTGCTTTCTGGTCTAAAGCATCTATAGATGACATCTGTACAGCTGCTGCATGGTCCAGTGCTAATAATTTTATAGTTCATTACAATTTGGGCATATTGTCTAGGAGTAGAGCAGCTTTTGGCTCTGCAGTACTCCAGAATATCCTTCCTTTAGGACCACCTAAGATGATTCTAACCGGGGACTATGTCCTATCGATTGAGGAACGGGTGAAAAAGACCAAATCGGATATTATACTTACGTACTCAACATAACTCTGCATCTGTGTTGTCTGTTTTCATCTTTCCTCAAGTTCTCACCTTCCATTCCCCCTTTCCCATGTGACTGGATCGTGGTACGACCTGAGGGATATTCCTGGATAACCTCTGCTGTGCGGATTCCAGAGCGTCCTTTTCTGATTTATTCATGTTTCCCATCTTTTTACCTGTTGCATTACTTACTCAGATGTACTGTGGGCTGCACTTTCCATTTTTGCCATTGTTTGTTTATTTGATGGCAAACTCGTTTTGAGGTAACTCACAAGTAGTCAGGAAATTATGGGTAAGGGGAGGAGCTCGAGATGCAGAGCCTAAAGTCTGTCGAGTGGTCAAGAATGGATCCAGTGCTCAAATCCGAGACCCATCAGTTGAGGAAGGATGAAAACAGACCACAAAGATGCAGAGTTATGGTGAGTACATAACTGTAATTTATTCTACTATACTATACATACATATACAAATGTTATTACTTGGATTTTTCTTCTTTGGGCCTGTGCTGAAAAGACTCTGTTTAGCTGAGTCAGACTATCCCATAGGTTCATAGGTTGTTACTAGGCTATCTGCCCTAGAGCCTGTACAAACCTAGCGATAACAATTCCCTGGATATTTCTTCCCACACTATTTACTTCCCTGGACCCCTGTCTAGCAGGGAAGGATTTAACAAATGGAAATAAATTTATCTAATTATTTCAGTGGCAGCCTTATGCAGTGCTTCCATCACACAGAGTTCAGCTGTCTGTCCTCCAGGTAAGGAGCCCCAGACCATGAACACATTTAGGAAGCATATGTTTGCACGTAACTATTATGTTATGGATGCATAATGAATGCCTGCGCTGTACATTTAGTGGGCTGTGACAAATAACCTGTAGCATGCTGCAGAATTTCTGCACGGTGGCTCTATAAAGGGTAAGATTAAGGACCACGCATCAACTACTTTCAGTCTGAGCCACCTGATGGTTCATATGTCCTGTAATACCAGAGAAGGGCTGCTTAAATGGCAGGTGGCAAGATCCATTATTGCCATGTGTATCTTACACAGTTTCTTAAAGACACTAGGATGACATTTTAAACTGTTCCTTGAGGGACCCCTTTCTTGTTTGGGCTGAAGGTTGTCGAAGGTTTGATGACCATGAAGGAAACCATTCAGATACTGATGTTTGTGGAAGCTAAGTTTCACTGTCTGCACCTTTTCTTCACTAGAATGCAGAGGAGCCAGTATCCAAGTTGTTTTCAGCATGTACCACAGCCATAGCTCATAAGACCATAAGCAAGCTGCGGGCTGGTGATAGCCCCAGGCACCCCCCCCCCCCTATAAGTTCACTATTCCAAAAGCCTAGGCACTTACAGGAGGATTGTACATTACAAAAGTCTTAAATTCTTGCCCAACTCATAATGGAAACAGTTGGTGGGGGACAAGGTTCTTCCTACAAGTGCAGACCTGGATAAGGATTTCCAGGGACAAATGAGTCAAGCAGATTATAAATAAGAGTTGCTTAATTCCTTTTTTCCCCAGCTCAGGTTCTCTGATTTTTCTTGGTCCATGTTCCTGCCCATCAAAAATGTTGAGCAAGGAAGCATGTTTTCAAACCACTCAGCAGAAAACCCATCTAGTAGGTCCCTACAGACCAGAGAGAACTAGAGTATTATTCATTGTTCTTTTAGTGCTACTAAATATTAAGAACCTCAGGCCTTTGTTAGGTCTTGGTGGCCTAAATGTGTTTGCTACCAAAGAGTCTGTTTGAATGATCACAGTGCAGTTCATCCTTCTTTGCCTCTTCACTGGAGACTAGATGTGATCTCTGGACCTCCAAGACACTTAACCTCAACATTAAGATCATGAAAAAAGCCCAGGAAATTTCTTCACTTTTGTGTAGGGGCCAGCATCTACGCATAACATATTTTTATGTTTTAGATTACTTCTGTGCCCAGAATGTTCAACAAAATGTATATCTATCTGTCTTATCATCTCACCTGGGACTGTAGAAATCCCAAGGTAATTTCCTGTTTGCAGTGGAATGTTTCATGTGACAGAAGGTATCTGTTCAGGCTGTTCTCCTCCTGCCTTGGAGTGATGGTGAGTCTTATACAGTCTCACCCTTCCCCAGTTCATGTTCTGACATTCAGTGGCTGTTCCTCAATACTATGATTTCTTGGGCCTTATTACCTCCAGACAGGTCATTGTCACTAAATTGTGTGAACTCTTGCCTCTTGTCATGAAAATGTACTTCAAAGCTCAGGAGCTGTTGATAGCATCAGATTTTATGATTTCCTGTGATGGATTTCACATGAGAGTCTATTGACTCCACTAGTCTCAACCTGTAAACTCACTTTACCATCATGTACATTTCTTCAGGGTAGATCATTCTTTTCTGGCATGGCAGCTGGATCTTTCCAACCTACAAGCAAGTAACCCTTTCATGATTCAGCTCCTAAGTTGCTGGTGACCAGTGGTATTCCTGCTCTCTGACGAGGCATTACAATGGCAAGACAGTCCAGGGCTCCTGGAAAGCTAAAGTGTCTTGTATCCAATCAACATCATACAGATGAGAGGTCTACTATCAGTCCAAACCTTTCAGGACTCAGTCCATTTGCAGTAATGTGGCAGAAGTCTGGTATGATAACAAGGATGGAGGGACTGTCTGTTATCAGCTCTGCCATTAGACCATGGGGTTATGGCATTAGGCCATCAAGTTATAGTGCTTCTCATAGTTTTATACTAGGCTAACAACCACTGAGGCCTGTATAAGCCTAGCCATGCAACCCAAATGTATCCCACGAGTTATTGTGCCTTAGAGGTTATTTTAAGGGATGTATGATAGTTAGGGCATGCTTTAATGGCTTTCTCTGTCCATCAGAGACAAAGATGTCAGACAAGGGGAGAATTTCTGATTTCCCGTTCACTGGTCCAAACTGCACTTAAATAGGGTTAGGGAAGGATTCTGCTTCACATGGATGGTAAGCCTTTTCCAGAGAATGGGGATTCTCTGAGATACATACCTGTCCCTCCAATATGACCTATTTAAGTTGCAAAGTTTATGTCCTTAGTTCTAGTAGTTCTGGTGCTGTTCATTTTGCAGATATGCAAAAGGTCCATCAGAACAGGATCCAAGGATGCCTCGTATGCCAAGCCAAAGTTGTATTGTAGCAGTCTGTAGGAAACAGAATATAGAGATAGGGCTTTGAAGTGATCTGTGTAGGGCATTGTTTATTTCCTGCATTCTTTTTTTGAGGAAATTCCGTGGGTGTTGTTACATGTGCCTGGTCAGGTACATAATGTAGGGGTATTATACTCGATGAGTCTGATGAGGTCTGAGTGCAATAGCACTCTGACTTCCCTGAGCCTAGATGGCATGCCCTTACTTATATGTTGAGTGACAGAATGATTTTCTTGCTACCTTAGATACATGTTGTTCGAAAGCCAGATGTCTACATGAGTTCCCAAATCCTGACTACTGT
The DNA here is from genome assembly GCF_019279795.1 of Protopterus annectens. Taxonomy (NCBI): domain Eukaryota; kingdom Metazoa; phylum Chordata; order Ceratodontiformes; family Protopteridae; genus Protopterus; species Protopterus annectens. The sequence goes on from NC_056744.1 coordinate 784,711,693, forward strand.
TTCCACTTTTAGTGTAGTTCTACCAATAAGGTAGTTTTCTGGGTGGCCATCTTCCAAAAGGTGCTGCTATGCATTTCTTAGCATTGAATTTAAAGCTGTGGCTTTGGCACAACTCATTTGTCTGTTAGACCTTCCTGTAAGATGTTAGTATCTTTGGAGAAGCGGTTCTATGATTGCTGCTAGCTTGCAATCATTTGCAAACTTAGTAAGCTGGGGAGCCCTTGTCATTGCCCTTGACTTCTGAAAAATAGATACCAAAGAGGAGCGGACCCAGCTCAGAGCCCAGGGGGACTCCACTGATGACTGACTCCTTTGTGAAGGTGGTCTCCCCGATCCTAACTTCCAGGGACCTATCTGTAATCCAAATGGCTGTCCAGAAAGTTACATGGGGGTTTATACCTAATTCTTTGAGTTTGTTTACAATGCCCAAGTGGGATATTGTATCAAATGCCTTAGCCAGGTCAAGGTACACAGTATGCAGCATTTTGTCCTCATCCATTGCCTTGGTGACCTTCTCAAAGAAGTCCACTAGATTCATTCAGCATGACCTGCCTTTGTCAAAAACAAACTGAGTTGGGTTCAGTGTTTGAAGGTTTCCTATATCATTGTTAGTGATGACTCACATTTCTAGAGAGGCATCTCTACTGCTAGCAGGTTAAAGCACTTCCTTATGTCCCATGAATGGTCCAACAGTGGCCAGGAGAATCTTTCACTAGTGGGGCTTCCCATTGAGTGACCTATTTGCATTTAGATCAGTTTTAGTGGTTGCTTGAGGGATGCTGTGGCCCACCCTTGGCTAGATTTGCTTTCCCCATTTCCACTGGTGATGAAGTTCATCCAGAAAGCCAAATGGCACAAGGCAAGTTAATTTTATTTGCACCATTTTATCCAACACAGACTTTGTTCCCTAATCACCAGAATTTTCTTGAAGCTTCACTAATGCTTATCAAGCTACTGCTATTTCAGTCTTCTAGAAAAGGTCACCCAGACTTGCATGCCTTAAAGATGACTGCATTGCTGCTCCATTTCTTTTGATAGCTAAGTCTTTTGACTTCTCAGATATGGTAGCCTCTGTTATCTCCTGCTCAGAAAGCATATATTTGGAAGATCTACAGTACGTTGACCAGGTTGTCTTCTTGGGCTGCCAATAAGAGTTTAGACTACCTCCATGGCCCTTTTCTGTAACACTGCTGTAGATGGTATTTGCATGTCAGCCATCTAGTCTTCTCGCTCTTCCTTGTGAGACACTATAATCTGTATATTTACTCCAGATCCAGATCTTCCATTGGAGTCGCTTGCATCAGAGGCATGTTTCCTTAAAGCATCCACTGAATAAGACTAGCTAGGGATTCTTCCAAACCAAGTAACCAAAAATGGGTCTTGTTAATGGGTACTTAGCACAGCAGCAGATCTGTGAGATCCCCCATCTCCATTCACTTCCTTACTTGCCTTTTTCAGTCCTATATTATTGACGTCCGCTTTTTTTTTTCTTGGCACAGAATAAGAGAAAGATTATTTATTATTATTTATTTATTTTGTTTTATTAACCGGGTAATGTCTGCATGGGCCGAAAAAAATCTCCAAACAAAAAATACACATATAGAAAACATTAGGAAATGATGGCAACAGAGCAAATTACAATAATTATTGGATTAGATTAATAGCAGAAAGATATTAAAATATATATATATATATATATATATATATATATATATACACACACACACACACACATATATATATATATATATATATTTATATATCTTGAGTTAAGAAACATAATATAATGATTATAAGAAATGAGAATGAATTTAGTGTATTGTACAAGGAAAGTACAAAGAAGAGCAGTTACTAAGAGCAGGAGATATAAAGGTGAAAGAATATGTCTTCTGATACATAGAATAAGTTGTTGCGTCTTTCGGCTTTTCCCGGTTAGGGTTCGCCACAGCGGAACGCCGGTCCGCTAATGATTGGCAGTAGATTTTTACGTGCCGAGTTGCCGATGCACAACCTTCAACGAAGGTACGCCCATTCACGCATGTCTCCACACACAAGACGCTCTAGCTGAGAATCAAACAGGACAATGTCTTACTGTGAGGTGACAACGCTTCCACAGCACCACCAGATATTAAGAATTAACCTGGGACAATGCAAGAGTATAGCCAGTGTTTAGTAAAGTGTTCTTTTAGTGGTAGTTTAAACTTATGAATATCTGTTTCTTTTAGAATGTGTTGGGGAAAGAGAGTTCCAGGTTTTAGTTATTTTGTTTGAAAAGAGGGAGTCTCCATAGAAGTTATTAGATTTGGTTAACTTAAGCTTTAATTTGTCAGATGATCTAAGGGGTCTATTACTAGAGTTATGTCGGACTAAATCAATGAGAGCAGGACAGTTGGGTTTGTAGATTATATTATGAACAGTGGTAAATTGATTGAAAGATTGTAGGCTAGGCAGTTCAATCCATTTAAGCTGATGAAGGGCATAACAGTGGTGAGACTTATGGGGTAAATTAACAGCAAATTTATGTATTTTATTTTAGCAACTTTCAAGGTTGTTTAAGATGGTTCAGCAGTCTGTTGAAGGAAGGCAGAGGAAGGGACTGCATCCTTGGAAAGTGCTGTCTACTAGGTGAATAAAGCAAATAAAAATGACCACAAGTGTAGGTAGCCAGAAAACTAAGCACTTTTGTCTTTGTTTCCAGACTTCATCACAGTTTAATAGTATAACAAACAACCCCAATTTAAAAAGGTTTAAAAAAACTATCTCCGTTAATCATGTTGACTAATCTTTGAGAGAATCGCTAAATACTAAACACCTACTTCACAATAAGAAATATCCTGATGATATCTGCTGAGAGACTACAAAAGATAAGTGCTTATTTTGAACTGTTTTCTGCACTTCTGATTAACTAAACCAATATTTGTTGCATATCTGTTTGTTTAAACTGTGTAATTTTACTACATTTTTCAGATTGTCTGCTAATTGAATTCCTCTTACAACTGTAATTACTGTTCATCCTGTTCATTTTACTTGTTGCTACACTTGAAAAACACTAGCATAGACTAGGTTCACAATTGCTGAATCTAGTACTGTTTGTGAGCATTGGAACATATTTATTTATTTATTTTACATTTGTTAACCAGGGGTGTCTGACTGAGCCGAAAAGGCCCTTTTTCAGCAGAGGCCCGGGGAGAAAAGCTCCACAAAGAAAAATTACAGACACATTTAGTTATTTAGACATGATCAGTATACACACAAATTACAAGAGACATGTTTTTACAGTAGTATGCGGCACATAAACAGTTACAGTGAAGAGAACAAACAAAAAAATATTAATTTTAAAAATAAAGGTAATTAATAGATTTGTGGTGTACAGCTGAAATTTGGAACATAGGTAGAATACATACATAGTACACAGGTACAGTACATGCATTCTAGATTAGCCAGTGTTTGTGAGTAAGACTGAAAACTATTATCAAGTGCTCTAAATGTAGTATGTATATGTTATCCGCTTTCACTAGCCCGGGGAGCAATCATGGCACTGCCAACTTTGCTTGAGATGTTGCCTGATGAGGTCTTTAAAGGAGGCTTTGGATGATGTGTTTTGTATGCTAGTAGGGGCAGAGTTCAATTTTTTAGCCACTGAACTACAATATAGTGCATCTCCAAAGCTATTGTAGCTGTTGGTGACTTCTAGTAGTAGTTTGCTTGATGATCTAAGAGGCCTTTTGCCTGAGTGATGTACTAGGTTTTTGAGGGCAGGACACTTATTGGGGAGGTAATAGATAGAATGACAGAGGCAGAGCTGATTGTAGGTTAGGAGGTTGGGCAGTTCAAGCCAGTGGAGCTGTCTCAAAGCAGTACAGAGATGAGTTCTATATGAGCAATTTGCAGCAAAGCGGGCAATTCTGTTATAGCAGGCTTCCATTTTGCTTAGTTCAGTTTTGTTGAGATTAGTCAGAATGGGAGATGCATAGAGTAGGGTGGATAGAAGTTGGGAGCGAGCAATGGCTGATCTTGTTTTGTTGGTTAGAAATGGTTTGATACGGTAGACTGACCCCAGTTTGGCATGTACTTTTTTAATAGTTAAGTTGAGATGACTATCAAATTTTAGGTGGGAGCTTATTCCAACAGCTTAGCCTGTGCCACTGGAGCAATTGGAGTAGCATTTGTGGAGTAGGTAGTGAACTGACTGTTAGTGTTTTTGTTAGAACTGGTTATAATCATAAGCTGAGTTTTCTTTGGACTGAGGATAAGTTGGGCTTTGATAAGGTAGTTTTCAACGTCAGAAAATGCTAGTTGAGTTGTTTGCAGGAGGGTGGGTATGTTTTGTGCAGTACAGATTAAGGCAGTGTCATCTGCATACTGAATTATAGATGCATGCTGTGTGGAGGTATGGAGGTCATTTGTAAAGACTGTGAATAGTAGCGGTCCTAAGATAGAACCCTCTGGGACTCCTATAGTTATGGGCAGCTGAGGAGAGAGAGAATTTTCCCATTCCACAGCTTGGTACCTGTCAGTTAAGTAGCTTTGGAACCAGGTAAGAGTGGAATTTGATAGATTATATTGGTTTAGTTTGTTTAGCAGGATTTGGTGTGAGACTGTGTCAAATGCTTTGGACATATCCAAAAAAAGAGTTGACACTTATAGGCCTTCATTTTTGAGATGGTTTACTGTGTCTGTGAAGCAGAGGAGGGCTGTAGTGGTACTATGGGCAGGTCTGAAACCATGCTAAGTAGGTGACAGGATGTTGCTGTCTAGGAGATAGTTTAGCATCTGGGTATGGATGCATTTTTCTAGGATTTTGGCCGGGGGGGAGAGTAAAGCAATGGGTCTGTAGTTATTAAATTCAGTGGAAGTCCTGCCTTTATGTATGGGTGTAGCATAGGATATTTTCCAGAGTTTGGGCACATAGTTTTCAACAACTGATCTGTTTATGAGAGTGGAGACTGGGATAGCAATAGCATCTGCTGTGAGTTTCAAGAAATAGCTGGAGAGTAGTTCAGCTGCTGTTGATGAGGTTTTTAGTTTGGAGAGTGTGCTTTTGATTGAAGTGGTGGAAACTGTTTTGAGGGTAAAGCTTGTATTAGTGTTATTTGTGTTGGTGGGGATAGTGAGGAAGGAACTGTCCTGTGATCCCAAGGATAGAATTGAGTTCACAAAGTGGGAGATGAATTGTGTTTAGATGGGAACTTTAGTGTCAGGGGTGGTTGGTTTGGGGGTAGCCTTTTGGGTGGATTTTAGTAGCTGGTTTACATTTTTCCAAAATTTTTGCGGGTTGTGTTGGTATTTAGTTTGTAATGTTGTGTAGTAGGATTTTTTTGTCCAGCCTAATGCATTTCTTTGCACCGTTGCACAGTTCTTGGTACGGCTTTGTGTTTCTTTGTTTTTTTGATAGTAAAGCTAGGCAGTGCCTCTGGACTTGAGGATTTGTTTGGTTTCTTTACTGAGCCAGGGGTTTGTAGAGGTTCTAACCTTGATTTTGTGTAATGGAGCAACAGTGTCTAGGTGTTGTAGAAATGTTTTGTTGAAATATTCTACAGCCTGGTCAAGTGGGAGGGTTTGTAGGGGGGGGGGTCCAGTCACAGTTACAGAGTAAAGTGTTGAGGACCTCAGGAGAGAATTTTTTTGTGTTTCTAGTGGATATATAGTTAGTGGTTTTGCATATGCTTGTTCTACTACGTATAAAGTATATTATGTTGTGGTCACTTAAGGTGTCTGGGAGACTACCTGTGTGAGGGTACAATGTGGGGTTGTTAGTTAGGACCCAGTCAAGGATGGATTCCCTTTTAGATTTTTTATCACATCTAGTTGGAATTTGGACTAGCTGCTGGTAGCCATGGAGATTTATTAGATTACTTAGTGGTTCTGATATACAGGTGAACCAATCTAGGTTGATGTCCCCCAGAATAAGGGTTTATTGTGAGTATGTGGAAGAACACCAGGATAAGAAGTCTTCAAGGCTAGCAGGTGTATTACCAGGTGGAATATAGATCACAATTGTGGTGATGACCTTTTTAGGGTGAAGTTGGAGTTGTGAGATAAGTATGTCTCAATTATTGGGGGAGGGGTAGGAGTTTGGTAATTGACGGACAGTTAAGTTGGACTTGTAGAGTAAGGCAGTTCCACCCCCTTTACGAAGTGGTCTGTCTTGTCTAATGATATTGTAGCAGGTAGGGAGAACTTCTGAGTTAGCTATGTTTTTATTTAGTCAGGTTTCTGTTAAAGCAACTATATCTGGGGAGTAGTGTGCTATTGTGGCCTGGAGTTCATGGATTTTATTTTTGATACTTCCAATATTAATATTTAGCATTAAAAGATGGTTGGTTTTGCTGCTGCTGTTGATTTGCCCAGGGATGAAGAAAGTGGGAGTGTTATGCTCTGACATTTGTGTTTGAGCAGTGTGTGTTGGACAAGATAGATTTGGGCCTGGGGTGGGGTGGATATCCCCACTTATGGTGAGCCTGGAGTATTAAAATGGTTATACAGATGTTAGAGTTTGGTGAAGAGTGTGAGAAAGTACTGTTTTTTTGGAGTAGGAATGAGAGCATATGTGTTTAGTTTTGAATTGGTTCGTTATGTAGTTCTTGAATAATTGTGGGCAGATATTATAATGTGTGGTGTCTGTATACGAGAGTGCATAATGCAGTGTTGTGCTACTAAGTTTAGGGATATTGCTAGAGTGATAACTTGTGGTGTTGTAAAGAATTATGGGAAGACAGACTAGATTTAGTTGTGTGATAGTCATGGTTATAAAGTTTAAGTTGTTTCTAGGTGGGGGATCTGAATAGGAATTATATGGTTGCACTGTATGTGGCTGGGGAAGTAGTGTGGGTGATGTAAAAAATGCCTAGTGGGAATGAAGAGTGATTGGGAGTATTTTGTGTGCAGCAAGTTGGTGTAGTATAATGTGATATGACTTGAGGAGCTGTGATTGGTGGAGGTGATGTGAGGGTGAGCTGTGGGTGTGGCTGTGATTATTATAAATGTAGAGGTAGTGGGGGCAGGAGGGAATAGGGGGCAGGGCAGGGGAGCGGAGAGAGCCCGAGCGTTAGCGAGGCAGAGCCAACCAAGACAAGAGAAAAAAGTAAGTATTACTTTACAAATCTGAACGCTTTTAAAACAAGTGTGCATGTTTCCTCATAGCTGCAGTGAATTAGGCCTTCTGCCCTTGCTCTACTGTTTTCCAAATACCTGCTGAGAGACTATATATATATATATATATATATATATATATATATATGTGTGTATATATATATATATATATATATATATATATATATATATATATATATATATATGTATGTATGTATATAAAACAGGTAATCTTTTGTCTGGAGAGGACCAGCTGTGCCCTCATGGGAGGAAGTTACAGTTTGGTCTGATCTAGCTAGAGTTTCTGTTGCAGGGCTCTGTTTAGGGCATTTTGATTGGATACTTTGAACTTTGGCTGGTTCATGTTTTTCTGCTTTAAATAGCCAGTGTTTGAACCGATTGTGCATGTTTCCTTATAGTTGCAGTGAATTAGGCCTTCTGCCCTTGCTCTACTGTTTTCCAAATACCTGCTGAGAGACTATTATTCTCAACTTTTTTTGCACTTCTGATTAACTAAAACAATATTTGCTGCATCTGTGGCTGGCTACAAGAATTGGAGTGCTTTTAAGACCATCGAAAATACAAAGTTATAAAAGTGAATTCTTTTGCATTTGCTGTGTTTCAGTGATATTTAACATTCCTGTGCTGCATTTATTTACTGGCCTGCACTTGTTTAAGAAATTCCATCTGCTTCTTACTGTACTGCTCGTAGGTTGTTGTTTTAACAGTATTCTGCAAAGGCTGTGTTTTGTGAACATATCTCAGGGTTAGTGAACTTTACTGCAAGAATCCTTTTCTATTCTGATTCTGCCTCCATTTTATTTTTCCCACCCACTATTCTTAAAACGTCGTCATTTTTGAGTTGCCCGCCCCTACTATAAAGTTGATGTTGGGCACTCCTCCCAGTCCCATCGCACCAGTTCATTCTGTTGAGTACACTGAGATCATTTCAGAAGGCCCACCCCCTATTTTTCTTAACCTCAAATTGTCTTGTTTCCTCCCTTTCTACTTAACTTAAACAAAATTACACTTGATCTAGCTGCTTTTATACTGTATTTATGTCTCTTACTACTTTATTTTGATTTTGCTGTTTGTTCTTAATGTGTTCAATTGCATTTATTCTGCTGCGTTTATTACTGCTTGTTAGTAGCCTGAAAAAGTACACTTTATTCAGCTACTTTTACTGTATTTGTCTCTCCCCACTTTATTACCTTATTTTGCTTCTGCTGCTTGTTCTTAAAGTGTTCTATTGCATTTATTCTGCTGCATTTATTACTGGTTAGTATCCTGATTAAATTGTAATTGTTACTCTAATTCTCTCAGTTTTGGTTTAAGGATTTGGGCTTCAGGCCAGTTATTTTACATTATGAGGGTTTGTGGTCTACACTCTTGTGGGAGGAGAGGGTAGCCTTTGCCCTTCTGAGCTAGGAATTGCTGGGGGAAGGCTTATTGTGCCTGTTGTTATAAGTGTGTTTGTTCTGGTTTAAGGACTTAGGTTCCAAACTAGTTATTTTACATTAGGAATGTTTCTGGTCTAAACTCTTATGGCAGGAGAGGACAATCTACACCCTTCCAAGCTGGGAATTGCAGGTTGATGGCTCATAGTGTCTGTTATTCTGAAAGCGTCTTAGTTCTAGTTTAAACACTTGGGCTCTGGACCATTTATTTTACATTGGGGGGGGTTGTGGTTTAGACTCTTGTGGCAGGAGAGTGTGGCCTACACCCTTCTAAGCTGGGAATTGCTGGTGAAGGCTTATTATGCCTGTTATTCAAAGTGTCTTTATTCCGGTTTAAGCACTTGGGTTCCAAACCTGAAAATGAATAGAACGAACCAAAAGCAGTCTGCAAAATGAAGGAGCGAACACAATTCTTAGCGCTTTCATCCAAGTTTATTCCTCATGAACTTCTCCAGAAAATGTTTAACCTCTCAAAACACACCCCTTAAATGTTACATAAATCATCACATGACTTAGCATTTCACATCTTTGTTAAACGCATAAGAACATACCATAAAATTGTTACCATAAAAATAGTAATAGCAATAGTAAATATATGTAAAATACTATGCAATTTAAATACACAAAATCATATCTAAATACTGTTTTTTATAAAAAATATTGTTTTTATATATATATATATATATATATATATATATATATATATATATCTAAAATTAACCGCACTCAAAAAAATTGAACGAAGAGAAGAAATTTTAACTAAGAACTGAACTTTGTGACAATAAAAGCATTCAAAAAAATAGTAAATCACACCAACAACTCTTGTAGAACTTTAGCGCTTTCATCTTATTTATTATCAAGACTTCTTCAGAAAGACATGTTTCATAAGTGATGAAACATGTCTTTCTGAAGAAGTCTTGATAATAAATAAGACGAAAGTGCTAAAGTTCTACAAGAGTTGTTGGTGTGATTTACTATTTTTTTGAATGCTTTTATTGTCACGAAGTTCAGTTCTTAGTTTATATATATATATATATATATATATATATATATATATATATATATATATATATATAAAATTATTCTTATTTCAATGCTAAAAAGCACTTAATGTTGAAACATTCGTTCAGACCAGGTGCTCTGTCAGCTACCAAACTTATCTGCTACAGAGACTCCTTACATTCCAAAATCAAATTGGTATTCCCTATAAATTCCGTCTGTGGAACAAAGTCTATTACTAGAAAGTAAACGTCTTAAAATGTGTACATTGACTAGCATGCTTAGCTAGGACATTAGTAAAATCTTTCTTCCTAATGGCAAGTGTGTGTTCATATATCCTCCGTTTTAAACATCTAATGGTTTTCCCAATATAATAACAAAAACAGGAATTGCAAATAGCCACATAAACTATATTAGAACTCTCACAATTAAAGTGTTCTCTCACCCAAATGGCCCTATTAAGGTGTTTAATAAATGTGCAAGAAGTGTTACTAATATACCTGCATTGTTTACACTTCTTACAAGAGAAGGTCCCTTTAACACTATTTTCATTAACCAATGCAAACTTATTCTCTGCTCCATGTTCCAAAATGGTCTTAATGTTCCTAATTCTCTTATATGTGAACTTAGGTTGTGTACCAATAATCTGTATGAGCTCTCTGTTACCCATCAAAACTTTCCAGTTGTCCTTAATGATGCCTTTAATAACACCCGTCTCATTCACAATAGGTATGGGGAATGAAATAATGAAAGTGGTAATGTCTTTCTCTTTCCTCATAACAGTTGCATTACTTACCCCCCTAATGATAGGCTTGGCAACAGACTTTCGCAAAGTATAAACTTCATTCTGTGTACCTGTGAGCCAGACCTGATCATACACTCTTTGTTCAAAAAAATGTGTCAAGGTGATCATCTCCTGAAAGAAAGTGTGATCATCTGATGTGAGTCTACTAAGACAAATAAAATGACCCTTAATTACCCCCTTCTTCATATGTCTAGGGTGTAAGCTGTCTCTATGCAAGTACTGATTAAATAAATCTTTCCTAAAGATTTTACTTACAAAGGTGTTACTAGCTGTATCAAAGGCCAAATGTATATCTAGAAAGTTAATGGTCTTTCCAAAACTTCCTACAGTGAATTTTAAAAAAACAGTAGTCTGATTTAAATCTTTCACAAAAGACTCAGATTCTTTCTCTTCACCAGTCCACAAGGAAATCAAGTCATGTATGTATCTCTGATATAAAATAATGTGGGACCACTGTGGATGCGAGTATAAATATCTCTCCTCCCACATGGCCATAGCAAGGTTGTCGAAGGCCAGAACTACCCTCACCCCCATGGCCACCTGAGGCATCTGTTGATTCCAACTTAACTATAGGTGTCTGTTTTTGCTCTTATATTGCACTTTTAATTTATATTTGCATGCTACTGTCTGGTTGAATTGTCTGAACTGTGTTTTGCCACATTTTAATGTATACTGTACTAGTTCAGCTGTAGCATAGCCCACATCCAGATTTGCTGTTTCTGTGTCTGTTTTGTAACTTTTGAGCATCAAATTCAAGCCATCTTTGTTGATGAAGGTTCATGTTCTTCGTGTTTCACTGTTGCAGTCATTACATTTGGGTAATGTGCTGGCAGGTTGCCCTCAGTCGGCCTGAATTCCAAAGTCTTGGGTCCTGCGTCAGTTGCTGTCTTCTCTTCCATGACATCAGGTCGTCAGGGGTATAAAACATGCAGCCGACGCCATTTTCTTTAGTCTTTCTTGCCACGCGGTGCCCGAAGCAGAAGCATTTTGCAAGTGACGGTCGGCCGACTACTGAAATATTCGAGTTTGAGTTTCAGAACCGAAGTCTTCACTAAAGCTAAGCACCCCGTTGGGGAAACTTTTTTCTTGCTTTTTACCGATGTCAGAAAAAGTTAATAATTGTATTACTTGTGGGAAGCAAATACCTCATAAGGCTTTCCATTTATACTGTATTCTTTGCCTAGACCCTGATCACAACGTGCCTGGCTGTCGGTTTTGTGCTAGATTTAACCAACGCACTATTAAGCATCGGTATATTTTTGCATCAGAGTATTTTGGAAACAGATTTAACTACCCAGAAATGTCGTCGGATAGTAATCCGACTACTGGAGTACATAAAAAACGCAAAGAAAAGGACAGAGAAAGGCAGTCGAAATCCAAAACAGATGACGAAGCTTCTCCTAAGCCAGTCGCCGGTTCTCAGTGAGGCACTTTCGCAGCCCCTGATACCCACTACCTTCGAGTCGCAGGCCTGTACCGACACCCATGTGGAGTCCAGCATGCCGCAAGATACTCAAGGTATTGGCTGACGGATGTATCTTTCTCTGATGGGTCCGGAGCCGCTGAGCAGGCACCAGCTTCTGAGGGTGTATTCAGACCTCAACATTTGTATATCAAACTGACTTCAGCTGCAAAACCAAAGACAAAAGCAACTTCTAAAACTAAAAAAACGATGCATGAACCATGTTCACAGGCCTCTATGCCTAAAAAACAGATGATCAAAATGGCTGAAGACCTTATTACCTTGATCAGGGGTACCCATCCCCCTCCAGATAAGAGGCCTAGGCAAGTCACTGATTATGAATCTTCAGATCAGGTTTCTATTTCTTCTGATTCCTCTTCTGATCTGGAATTATCTATACCTCCCTATGCGGATTCTGATGCTGAGGAGTCTATTCCATCTGCATCTCTTCCTGAGGATTATTCATTTGGAGAAACCTTGCATACTTTGAGGGAGCATTTTCACTGGGAGAGTCAAGACTTCTCAGAATCAAAAAAGAGGCTCAGGGAATTCCTCCTTCTCCCTCAGCACAAGCCTTTAGCCATTCCCCCCTGTTTTAGACATTGTGGATGATGTGTTTTCAGAGTCAAGCTTGACCCCTGATTCCTTACCTCCAGCTCCCAGTAAGCCTGACAGATATTACAGGGTCCCTGACTCACATAATTTTTTATTTAGAAACCCTGCTGCTGATCCCGAAACTATTTCACAGGGTCCAAAGGGAGGTAAGGCCTCAACATCAAAAAAATCCTACACCCTCTGACAGAGATTCAAGGGCACTAGAGAGATGGGGAAAAAAGGTTTATACATCTGCAACCTTGGCAATCAGGGCCTTAAACTGTCAATTTCATATGCTTAAGTACCAACAATATGTTATGGGATTGCTGAAACAGAAAATGATGTTGATTTCAGAATGTGCAGAAAATAAAGAATTGCAGGAAATATTGCATGCAGCTGAACAAGTTGGAAAGCATACTTTGCAATGTGGTTTTGATTCCTTAGAGGCCTCCTGCAGGGCCGCAGTTACTGGATCTGTGATTAGGAGGCATGCCTGGTTAAAGGAACAAAATTTGCCTGATCATGTTAAACCTAAATTGCTAGATGCACCTTTACAGCATGATTCTCAGTTTGGTATTAAGGCAGAAGAGATTTTAAAGAAAATGGAAGACAAAGCTAAGTCTATGCAAACTGTTAAAGACTTCTTACAAGTGCAGCACCAAGATTCAGTAGACACTGGCCTACAAAAAATTGGTCCTTTCCTGTGTCAGACAGAGCCTAAAGGGGCAAATCCAGACACCCTAAGGGTTCCAGATACCAGGCGCAAGACTCATACAGGTCAAAGCAATAGGGCGCTTCCACCTCCAAATCTGGAGGAGATAAAGCGCAAACCTACAGAAAGCAATTCCAATGGCTTCTCTCAGCCTACACCAAGCACTTATCTTTTGGCAGCACCCATAGGGGGAAAATTAGCACTTTTTGCTCAAAATTGGCAGTTAATAACCCAGGACAAGTGGGTACTAAACATCGTATCACAGGGATACAGATTCCATTTCCACACTCTGCCAATGACAAATGGTTGGCCAGATCTGCCAAAAAAATCAATGGGCAGAGGCACAGAAACAGGTTACGTCCCTCATGGATATGGGAGCCATTCAGACAGTACCAGAACAGGAAAAAGGACATGGTTTTTACTCAAGACTGTTCTTGGTACCCAGAAAGGACAAGGACTGGCGGCCAATACTGGATTTATCGATTTTGAACACATACCTGGACATTCCAAAATTCAAAATGCTGACTTTGCAGCAGCGTCTGCCTATGCTGGGCAAGAATGCTTGGCTGGTGACTTTAGACCTAAAAGAGGCATACCTGCATGTCTCAATAAGGCAGTTGTGCAGAAGATGCCTCAGATTCAAGGCTGGCTTAATGCATTACCAATTCTCTGCACTGCCCTTTGGCTTATCTACTGTGCCCAGGGTCTTTACAAAGTGCCTGGCACCAGTAATTGCATTTTGCAGACAAAGAAGCATACAAATATATCCTTACTTGGACGACTGTCTCATTCAAGCAGAGAACAAGGACACTCTTCTTCGATACCTGGAGTTTGTGAAAAGGCTTCTAACATGCCAAGGGTACACAATAAACAAAAATAAATCACAACTGGTACCCTCTCAAAAGATAACATTCCTGGGTGCAAGCTTGGATACAACTGCCCAGATGGCGTGCCTCACGCCAGACAAGCAAAGACAACTGACTACTTAATTCAAACTGATAGCAACAAAAACCCAGTCTTCTGCAAGACAAATTCAGCAGGCTCTGGGCTTCATAGCATCCTGAATCCTACTAATTCCATATGCAAGACTGCATATGAGGAAACTTCAGTGGTACCTAAAAAGTTTATGGAGTCAACATTCACACAGTCTAGAAACAATGATTCCACTCATTCCCTGCCTGCAACAGGAGTTTCTATGGTGGGCAAAGGCATGTCACCAAAACATGGGACTGCCCTTCACTCTACCCCCTGCCAGCCAAACCTTAACAACAGACGCATCAGATTATGCCTGGGGGGCCCTCATGGCTGGAAGATGCATTCAGGGCTTATGGACACCAAAACAAATGCATCTACATATCAACAAGAAAGAGATGCTAACTGTTCAAAATGCCATAACAGCCTTCAAGGAATTACTTCATCCAGGATAACTACTGATAAAGACAGACAACACCACAGTCATGTGGTATATAAACAAGCAAGGGGGCACACACTCATATACCCCCTTTGCAGATTAGCCATGGCACTGTGGGACACAGCTTTGACCTACCAAATACATCTTCAAGCTCAATTCCTGGCAGGAAAACAAAACACTCTGGCAGATGATTTAAGCAGAAACCTTATGGATCCTCACAAGTGGAAACTAAATCCACAAGTTTTCAGCATGATAACAGAGAAATGGGGGTGCCCAGACATAGATCTATTTGCTTCTCCTCAAAATTATCAATTGAAAAGATTCTGCACAAGGACTTATCACAGACAAGAATGGAAAGTGGACGCCCCATCCTTCAGTTGGAAAAACCTATCTGTTTGCGCCTTTCCTCCTCTGCCTCTTCTACCCAAGGTCCTCCTAAAAGTCAGACAAGAGAAGCCAAAGATGATATTAATTGCCCTGGACTGGCCCCGCCAATGCTGGTACCCATTGCTAAGGAACTTGTCTCAATACCCAGCTTGGACCTTGCCTCAAAGACCACAACTACTGTCCCAGCAAAACAATCAGATCCTGCACAATCAACTGCAGACTTTGAACCTGGCAGCATGGCTAATCATGTAGTCATACAAACAACACCTCTTAGTAAAGCTGTGATGGATGTCATTTTGGAAGCCAGGAGGCCCAGTACTAGAAAATCTTATGCTGACAAATGGAAGAGATTCTGTGCTTGGAATCAAGCACAAGGAACTGATACAAGAAAACTAAATATTCCTCAGATATTACAATACTTAACTGAGATGCTTGACAAAGGCCTGTCTTTCTCATCAATCAAAATCCATGCCTCTGCCATTTTGGCTCATTACAATACAGAGCCACCAATCTTTTCTCATCCTTTACTAAAGCAGTATCTTAGAGGAGCCAAAAATGTATGGCCTCCTAGAAGATCACCATTACCTGCATGGGGCCTCAATTATGTGTTGGAAAAGCTCACCCTGCCTCCATTTGAACCAGCTGCTACTGCTGATCTAAAGTTTTTATCATGGAAAACAGCTCTGCTACTAGCAATTACTTCAGCAAGAAGAGTTTCAGAGCTACAGGCCCTCATGGCTTTAGAGCCTTTTGTCATATTTTACCCAGACAGGGTGTCTCTGAGGACAAATCCTACTTTTATGCCTAAGGTGGTTTCCAGTGTGGCTCTTAACCAAACAATTCATCTGCCAACTTTTTATCCAAATCCGCAGAACAAGGGGGAGAGCATTCTGCATTCCTTGAACGTACACAGACAGCTAAGATTCTACTTGAGCAGGACTAAAGCTCTAAGAAAAACTGAGCAATTACTAGTGTTATATGCTGCAGGATCAGAAAGAAAGGCTATTTCAAAGCAGACAGTTTCAAAGTGGATAAGCCACTGCATCCGTTTCTGCTACTTACACCATGGTAAACCTGTGCCCAAGGGCATTAGGTCTCATTCCACCAGAGCTGCAGCTACTTCAGCAACCTTTCTCAGAGGGTTACCAACCAAAGACATTCTAGAGGCTGCTGCTTGGAGTTCTGTTCACACTTTTACAAAGCATTACCATTTTCCTCTCTACTCTAAGTCCAGGGCAGGCTTTGCCACTACAGTGCTGCAGGGCCTTATAGCTGCACCTAATGCTGTTTAGCTCCAGCCTCCCAACCATAGCTTTGGGATTCTACCCAAATGTAATGACTGCAACAGTGAAACACGAAGAACATAGTACAGTTGTGTACACTTACCATAAATGTAGATGTTCAAGTGTATTCACTGTTGCTGTCCAGGTTACCCACCCGCCATCCCCCTGTCATTCTGATATATATATATATATATATATATATATATATATATATATATATATATAATTTTGCTACCTTTTTGGGGGCACCTGACATCGGGGGCAAGAAAAAATAAAGAAAATGGCATCAGCTGCATGTTTTATACCCCTGACGACCTGACGTCATGGAAGAGAAGACAGCAACCGACGCAGGACCCAAGACTTTGGAATTCAGGCCGACTGAGGGCAACCTGCCAGCAGATTACTCAAATGTAATGACTGCAACAGTGAATACACTCGAACATCTACATTTATGGTAAGTGTACACAACTGTACTTTCTGCATCCTTGTGGGAGGAGAGTGCTGTCTTGGTCCCATCTAGTCAAGGGGTGGTTGGACTCCGAGAGAGCATTCTTAATGGCTAGTTTGAGTTATAAGGGTTATTTCTTGTTTTATTTAAGCCGCTTGTTTGCACTTGTTCATGTAGCACACCATTGTGCACTGCCACATAGAGATGGTTACAGTTGGTGGTTATAGACACAAACGTTTTGGTTGTTAAATTTTCCCTTAGCATTTTGCTTGTGGTCTTAAGAGGTTTTTCGCAGCCCTGCTGTAGTGTCAGGTGGAACACTAAGCCCTAGCCTCAAAGAAACCAACACACCTCTCACCCACTAGCCATTCCTAAGTGCAACCACTTTTCCTGACCATATAAATTTACATAACAATATGGACAGACAATTTCCCACAGTTTCTCCAGCCAGCTTGGTTGACATAGGCATCCAGAGGCAGTGTAGCAACTGCCTCATGTTCACCGACAACCCCCTACTCCTAGTTCACACAAACTGAACATGTAAGAGATGCAACTATATCAAGAACCTTGAATCCATGCTCTCACACACCAGTCAGTATATATGAAAATGAGTGGGTTGTCAGCATGCACACCTCACCTCCTACTCCACCTAAACCCACATTACACATAACATATGCAGAGGTCCTCACCAGAAACATACCTAAACACCAGAGAACTCCCAGACACAAACACACTATACATAATACTTCCTCTGCAGAACACAGTACATATAATAGCCCACACATCAGTGTCTCACCTGTCAATCCCTTAAGGCAAAACACAAACCAAACATATTAGTCATAGATGATTCCATCATGAGACATACAAATGTCCCTCTTACCAGACTGGATAAGGAAAAGGTCATGGTCAGCTGTCTGTCAGGTGCCTGGGTACACTATATCACACATGCACTTAGGTCTTTCAACAACAGGTACAGTTATGACTCCATCATAGTCCATGTTGGTGTGAACCACTTGAGATGTACCTGTATGGACTATATGAAGAAGCATGACTGAGCTCTCAGACTGTGTCTCAGGCAGGTATGTCTCTAGCCTTAAGCAGCATTTTACCTTCAGCTAGGATGATGCCTCATAGAAAATTATTGATTGCAATAACTGGCTTAGTTTCTGGTGTCATTCTAAGGGGATCCAGTATCTGTCAGCCCGGGATGACATGATCAACAGATCTCGATGCTTTGCCAGAGATGGTCTTCATCTGTCACCCGTGGGGTTTCGGCTACTGGCTAAGGTACTTTGCACCCCCATAGTACATTTTTAGGCAGAGTGTGTCAAGGGTAAGATTCCTGATGTAAAACTACATCTAAAAACAACCTCAAGGTTGTGCTGCTAAATGCTAAGAGTCTTAACACAAAACTGCAGTCACTGGAAGCAGTCCCCACCTTGAAAGACACAGACATTTGTGCCATCACAGAGACCTTATTCAAAGCTGTGAAGAGCACCCCAGCCATACTGGGTTACACCTCCTTCCACACATTCAGACCACAAACTGAAGGCATGATAACTAAAGGAGGGCAGTGTATCAATATTATTTAAAGATAAATATGCCTCCAGATTGGTTTGAGTATGATTCCCTGGAGATACTTCAGGTGCAATTAACTGTTGGTAGGGCACCTATCCAATTCAATGACAGCTACAGGACCCCCTTCATGAAGCAGGACACCCACTCTGCCTATTTGGATCTACTTGAGTCTGTCAACATACATCTGAGCACCATGGTTTTGGGTGACTTTAACTGCCCATTCATTGACTGGGTAAATTAATCATGGCCAAACCCACTTACCCAAAGGTTCATTGACTTTGTTAATTCCTGTGCCCTAGACCAGCTGGTTGACACCCCCACAAGAGGTGCCAACATCCTGGATCTGGTGCTTACCAATATAGGGAACCACTGCATCACCCCCACTGTGAGGTCTTCCCTGGTGAGATCTGACCACATATCTGTCTCATTTGAAGTAACCTGACACACTTAGCAGCAACTAAACTAAAAAACTTCTGCAAAGCAGATTATATAGCTTCATTGCACCTACCCCACTAGAAAGAACTGGCAACTGTGCTGAGCTCTACACCAATGCTTTATACAGACACCTGTATACAGACACCTGTATAACTGCAATGACTCAGCAGTATTTGATAGGACCAAAACAAGCTCCTCAAGGAAGAGCTAACCTGCTTGGTGGACAACTACCATTAACAGACTTTACAGTAAGAGGAAGAAATTGCTATCTAAGTGTAAGAGGGAGGGAGTCCTAAACTGGAAACACTTCCTCTTCACCTTAAACAAGCGAATAAGACTTCTTTTGTAGTCCTCCAAAGCAAACGATGAATCCAAATTAGCTTCCTCAGCTAAAGATAACCATAAGGCATTCTTTAGTTACATCCATAACCTAAAAGGAAAGGCCCAGATTTGTGCCAAACTAGTAGTTAATGATACCACATTCACTGAGCCTGTGGACATAGCTAACCTGTTGGCCAGCAGTTTCTGTGAAAATCTCACTCCCCTGTCCCCGGAACACATACCCTGCCTTGAGTCTCTAAAGAGTAGGTCATAAATGCCCTCTCTATGGCCAACAACACATTTGTGAGTTGGATTTACGGAACATAGAACAACAGAAGTCCTGAAATATGACATATAATATGTCTAAAGAGGAATTTGAATGTTTGCAGGAATTAAAAAGTAATAATGATGTGAGGATCATGAAGCCAGATAAAGGGGGTGGGATCGTGATTATGGATATTGAAATGTATAATGACAAAATGATAAAGATATTAGAAGGTAAAGCTTATAAAATAAGTCTCTCTAAACGAACTAAATGGATCTTATTGAAGAATTAGAAGTGAGTTCAATGATTTATTCATAGAAGGAAGTATTACCATTGACGAATTTAATTATATGAATGTCCCCCCCCCCCCCCCACCCGAGAACACCTACTATATTTGGGTTGCCCAAAATCCACAAAGATTTATGTATTCCACCAATGAGACCTATTGTGGATAGTAGGGGATCCATAACACAGCCCATTGCTAAGTTTTTAGACCTTCAATTAAAGAATGTACTACAAGAAGTCCATTTATGTAGAGACTCGTGGGACTTTTTGGAAAGAATAAACAGCCTTGAATACTCTGACATAGGGGTGTTTTTGACTGTAGATGTAAGAGACTTATACACAGTTATACCACACAAACTAGGGGTAGAGTGGTTCTGTGAATATTTTGTGGAAAAGAGAATAGCTCAGAATAAAGTGAATGTTTACGAACAATTGATAGAGCCTGTGCTATACAACAATTTTATTCTATTTAACAAAGAGTTTTATCTACAGTTGGAGGGTGTGTCGATGGGTTCAGCATGTGGGGATTTATATGCAAATGTGATAATGCTCCAATGGGAAAAGAGATTTTGAATTAATTCACCTTACTTTTCATTTTGCAAATGTTATGTGCGGTTTTTGGACGATATTTTTATTTTTTGGACAGGTCCTTTTGAAAAAAATCCTGAGTTTTTAGATTATGTGAATAACTCACGTTTCTGAGGTTTACCCATTCCATTGGCTTTGATGAAATTTCATATTTGGACATTAGATTGTTGAAAGGGAACAGAAAAATATTCAAATCAGAAATTTTTAAGAAATCTACGTTCTTGAATAGTTATTTACACTATGAAAGCTCCCACCCTTACAAACAAAAAAGAGCTGTGGTTAAAAGGCACTTTATAAGGGCTGCACGTATGGTCACTTTCTTCAGCAGTTTCTTAGAAGAATGTGACAGGTTGAAAGACATGTTTATGTGTAGGGGTTACCCATCTAGTCTTGTAAATGAGGTTATGTTGGAAGTAGTCAACAAGCGTGAAAGAGGGCATTTCTTGCTTATTTTGAATCAAAAGACAGGGAATTGTAGTGTGGATAACATCTTGGACAGCTATATAGAAAACACACAAAGTTTTAACACACCGAATTTGCAAAGTGTGTAGCTTAACGAACTTAGTAATTTTAATACCGCATTTGTTATGACATTTAACAGTTCCAGTAGAAACATAGCTGATATACTGTCCAAGAATTGGTTGGTAATTGTGAACAATAAGGACATAAGGAAACTTGGAGAAAAAACTTGTATTGTATACAGAAAGGATAAATGTCTGAAGTCTATTTTTGAGACTAGAATAAAGGGACACGAAAGTGGGAAGTTGAGTAAGTGTGGTAGTTGCAACTATTGTCCATATGTACAAGAGGGATGTAATTTCAACTTTAATAACATAAAAGTGAAACTGAGCCAGAAATGTTCATGTAACACTGAGAGAGTGGTGTACTGTGCATTCTGCTTAGTGTCCTTGTTTTTATATAGGCAAGATGGAAAGGAAATTTAGGAACCGCATTTATGAACATCTTAGGGATATAAAAAATAAAAATGTAAAGAATGCATTGGTTAACATTGTATGGAACATGTTGACCATGGTTTTAAATTTATTATCATTGAGACACTTACCCCAGACATAAGAAGTGATCCATGGACATTCATTTTGGAAAAACATGAGGCTTTATGGCAACTAAGAATTAATGCCACACGGTGGCCAGGGTTAAATGATGCATTCTCATTGTCCTGTTTTCTAAAGCTTAAGGCATTAGAAAGATGAATTTATTGAATTTATTTTATTGTGTGCCCTCACATGAGTTTTAGCTAAAATTATTTACCACATTTATTATATTTATATTTAATGTATTTTTTGGTATTAGCTTTCATTATACAGGTTTTTACATAGTTTTTAACAATTTACAGATGTATGAAGGTTTTATGCTTTACTATGAATTGAGTGTGCTGGTGGGCATGTTAAAAACTAATTAGGGGCTTTGTATTAGTGACATAAGCTGTAATTTAGTATTTAAGGAGTGTTTTATCCCTTTGTCTTTGTCTGAAGAAGTCTCTGAATAAGCAGAGACGAAAGCGCTTATCTGATTGTGTTTTACCTTGTTAAATAAAAGTTTTACTGTTCTACAATGACTAGTGGAAAAAGAACATATTTTTTATATCACTGTGATCCCCAGCTCTGCTTGTGCTCATTTTCTTGCTGTTTTCTTAATGTTACTTAGAACATGCAGGTCAAATTTTAGCTGGTCATCGATAGTGACTCCTAGTAGTTTAGTGTGGCTTTCTGCTATTATGGATGTATCATTGAGGGAAGAGATGGTGAAAGATGATTTCAAATGGGACATTGATTTTGGTTTGAACAGTAAGAGTTTGGTTTTCTTTGGATTTAAGATTAGAAGGTTTAGGTTAAGCCAGTTTTCAACAGACAAAAAAAGAGTCCTGTGGTTTAGTATGAAGTTAAGATAGGGTATCAGCAATGGTGATGACTGTGGAGTCATCTGCGTACTGGACTAGAGATGAGTATTGGGTAGAGGAAGATAGTTAATTAATGAAGATATTAAAAAGCAGTGGTCCCAGAATTGACCCTTGGGGAACTCCCATCTGTATAGGGAGTTCAGGGGAGATAGCAGAGCACCATTTGACAGATTGGAAACAATTGCTAAGATAACTGGAGAACCATGAGATAGTGGAGGTTGACAGGTTTAAAAGAGAGACTTTGTCTAATAAAAGGGGGTGGGCAACAGTATCAAATGTCTTTGAGAGGTTAAGAAAGAGACAGGAGACTAGTTTATTCTAGTTTATTATTTATTAATAGAACCTGCTGGAGGGACAGATTTGTCTCCCAGAGGTTACCACACCTTTGGAACAGACTCATACTTCATGTCAAACAGAGCACTTCATTGGCCTTCTTCAAACACAGTCTCTAACCATGAATTCACCCCAGGTGTTCCACCTGTATCCCTCTTGTACAGGGACAATAGGTGCTGATCATGGAAATAAGGGTAGAACTTGGTTAGGCTTGTAAGGGCCCTAGGGCCATTAGCCCTGTAACGTCCTGTGATCCTATGATACTTAAGTAATACAATCCTGTTTAAAAAATAAACATAATAAGCATTCTTGTTCACTTTCAAAAATTAATAAGAATACTAATAATAATAATCAATAGTCCATACATTAATCTTACTCTAAGTGCTCTTAATCTTAACATGCTAGAAAAATACATCAGGTTGTTCATCCCTGTTTTTTTTTACAATCATTTAATCTTAGTTGCCAAAGGAGTCCCTTATACTCCAGCTTCTTAATTACCACGTCTGTCGGATTAAATCTGTCAATAACAATAAATAAATAAATCTCTTAAAGTTCTTACATAATTCAGAATGCTGAAATAAAGCATTGGACCTTTTCTTGTTTTTAATACCATAAACATGCACATGTATACAGTCAGGTAACCTAATAGTTTTGTCCTGCTCTACTTATTATATAGATAAATGAAATAAAGCCACTGGAACCACTGCAGACAAATTTCATTAATTCGGGTCGCTAGTTAAAACTTTCACCTTCAGGCTTCATAAGACATATAAAATGAATTAAAACAAATACAGTATATATTAAAACTTTTCATCGCATGCCTCCAGTTAATTAATTACACTTGCTCATGTAAATAGTTTAACAAAGGTTTTAAAGTGAATGTGCCATTCAGACCTGGCTTTAATGTATGCTCTCCTTCTTAAAATCCATTTCATCTCTTCATTTGCTGTTAATAGTTTGATGTCCTCACCCCATAGTGACATATAAATTATTTTTAAAATCATAAATTTAAAACTATGCCATACACCTTGTTCTGCTATGTGTCAGTACAAGGCATTTGTCATCACCTGTCGTTTTATGTCTGATAGGTGATTCCCGATGCAGTCCTTAAGTTTTCAATTTGTCATCCCAATGTGGTATGTTTCACAGCAGTCACAAATTGCCGTGTATATAATATTCTATGTGTTTTATTTATTTATTTTATTTATTTTATTTATCATTTGTTGACCGGGAATGTCCGACTATCTTTGGAATGTGGGAGAACCGGGTACCGGAGAAAACCCACACACACACACAGGAGAACAACTCCACACAGAAGGCACCCCACCCCATGCCGAAATCCGAGAACTCTTGCTGTGAGGTGACAATGTTAACCACTGCACCACTGTGCCGTGTTACAATTCCCATGTGCCCTCAAAGTAAAATACCCATAAACAGGATGCTTAAATGTCTTCTTTGTATAAATTTATGTAGAATAGACACCATCATTACACTTGTATGTCCCTTGTTTATTACTTGTAAAATGAACATTTTGTTTTGGTTGTTCCTTGTAACATAATGTCTGTTTTAAATGTTGTGCAGCATTTGTATCCAAACGTATGCTGTGCTGACACAACTTGATCTTCTTCTTCTTTTGGCTTTTTCCCAGTTAGGGGTCGCCACAGCGAATCACCTGTCTGCTCATGATTGGCAGTAGAGTTTTACGGTGTCGAGTTGCCAGCCCGGCACCCAACCTTCCACAGAAGGCACACACATGGACGCAGTCATGCCTAGGGTCAATTTAGAGTGTCCAATTCACTACAGCATGTCTTTGGGATGTGGGAGGAAACCGGAGCAAAAACCGGAGCACCCAGAGAAAACCCATGCAACCACAGGGAGGACATGCAGACTCCACACAGAAGGCACCCCAGCCGAGGATCGAACCAGAGAGCCTCTTGCTGTGAGGCAACAATGCTAACTGCTGCACCACCGCGGCTGCCCATGCTGACACAACTTGCTCTAACTGTGGTATATCATTAAGTATGGACCAGTATTTTGTAATAACGTTCTTAATAGATTCATTAGTTCTATTATATGTCAGCATACATCTTAGGTGTTGCTTATTCTCTTTTAGTAGTATTCCTACCTCATTTGGGGCATGAAATATGGGTTTAGATAGAGAATTACACTGTTGTTTTACTTCTGTAGAGCCTTTAATGATTTCAGTAGCATCATAGCCTCTATTAAAAAAAAAGTCTTCTGTTTTACTTAAGTGGGTTAACATCTTACTATCTGAAGTGTTATCTTAGCGGCATGATACATCTGATTTTTAACCACATTTCTGAAGGTGAATGGTGGGTTTGTACTTCTCCGATGCAAGTCATTTCTTTTCACAGGTTTCCTATACAGTTCACTTTCAACAGATCCATCTTCACCTTTTTTTAATTGTTTTATCCAAATAATTTATCTCTTGGGATGACTTTTCTCTTTTAAATTGTATTTGAAACATATTCAGAAAAAAAGATTCAAAAAGCACTTGTTCTCCTTGCCAAATCATAAATAAATCATCTGCATGCCACGGTGGTGCAGCGGCTAGCGTCGTCACCTCACAGCAAGAGGTTCTCCTGTTCGGTTCTCAGCTGGAGTGCCTTCTGTGCGTATTCTGCATGTCCACCCCATGGTCGAGTGACGTTAAAGACATGCAGGTAAGTGCGTGCGTGAATGTGTGTGCCCTTCTTGAAGGTTGGGCGTTGGGCTGGCAACTCGGCACCGTAAAAATCCACTGCCAATCATTAGTGGACTGGAGTTCCGCTGTGGCGAACCCTAACTGGGAAAAGCCGAAAGTTCATACACACAAAATGTTTGTAAAAGTTTGTGTTCTTTATATACTTTTTGTATAGAGAGGATGTAGTGTTTTTCTCATATGCACATCACAATGTTTGCATACATATTAGCTACTGGTGTTCCCATTGCTACTCCTTTTATCTGATGAAAAATTTGTGTTTGAAGCAAAAAGATATTGTTTAATTACACTAGTTGCAATAATTCACAAATAAGTTCAACTTTATCTGATATATAATCAGATTATTCATTCAAAAAAGTTTTTACATGTTCTATTCCTACTTCATGAGGTGTTACTGAGAATCTACATCTAGTGTGATAAACCACTGCTCTCCAGTCATTTACCTTGTCACCACTCATATACCTGATTTAAGAATTGCGTTACATCTTTGATAATGGTATGTGCTCTGTCCGGACATGGTCATGTTTCTCCAAGTATTTGAATATAGGTTCTGTGATCCATCTTCTGGCAGAGACTGTGGGTCTCATTGGTGGATTTGTTAAAGATTTATGTGTCTTAGGGACTCCATAGATGACAGGTATTTTGGGTGTGTTAGAAAGTAATAAATAACTCCTTGCTAACTCTGTTAACATTTTGCATCGTATATAACATTTGTTTGACAGAAAAAAAAAAATATTTTTTTTACTATCACTTCCACTTATGCGATTGTACTCTGCAGTGTTGAGCAAAGCTAGCATAGCTTCATTATAGAACTCACTGTTTAAAACTACCACTCCCCCACCTTTTTCTGCACATTTAATAACTATTTCAGTGTTACTTATCAAAGACTGAATAGCACTAAGTTGACCTTTACTCAAATTATAAATGAATTTATTTGCCTTGTGTATACAGCTTATATATAGCCCGCTCAACTGCTTTTTCAAAGACTTTTAGCATAAAATTATTGTATGGACCCGAGGTACTAGAGCATTTGAAAGGGCTTTTAACATTTGCTTATGTTGCCCCAAATAATATTTTTAAAGCTCAAAGTTCATATAAAATATTTAAATTCTAAAAACATCACTGCAATATCTATATTCTTAGCTGGAACAATCACTGCAATATCTACAATATCTATATTCTTAGCTGGAACAAATGCCTGATCTCCACTGAGTGTAAATAATTCATCTGCATTTGAATCATAATTAGAGAGATCAAATACCAAGCTCAGGTTGTTTTTATTTGAGTTTGACTTCTTGTAACCGATTGCTCATTCAGTATTTTCCCCTGGGTGTTGTTTCTGAAACACTTCATACGTGCCCTTGGTTGAGACATTAACAGGAGTTGTTTTAAGACAAGGGGAAGATCCACAGGATCAAGTACTCGAACTAGGTTTGTATTAACAGTTGGTAGGGGTTCCTGTGTTGTTTTCATATACACTGGCTGATGGGAAAATCCTGTTTCCACTTACCATTGTTGTTCCTGCAAGATGGAATCTGCTATTACCCGCTGTTGACCTCTGTTTGAAGACGTTTTACCATTGGATGCTTCCATTGCAGTTTGCTCATAAAGGATAGACTCTGTGTTTGTTCATTATTGGTTTTCTTTAAAAGATGTTTTGTCTTTGGGCCAAGGAAACAAATTCCATCCGTCAAAGTCCAAAAGATCTCTTTTCAGCTTACGTTTTTTTATTATTTGCATGTGTATGCTCAAGGGAAGATAGATGTTCCATGGTTTCTTGTAGAAGTTTAGAATGTTCATTTAACTCAATGTTGGAAATCAGTTCAGAGTACAGTAATTCAATTTTACTATGGAGCTGTTGCTCAGTGGGCTCAAAATAAACATTCATGAGCTCCATTTAGCAGAAAGAACAACTGAGATTTATTAACTGCCACCTTCTAAGAGAATCAGGGCATTTATCCCTGTATTTGAGCATCTTTAGGATTCTTAGTCCTCTTGGTATGATTCTGTTATGTAAATAAGCAGAAAAACTAAAGTACTGCCATTGTAAGTGCTTAAAGCTCATAACAGTGCCTTCAAACATTTTAAGTTTGCTTTTATATTGAATTGTAAGATCTATACTGTGTGCAAACGGTGCGTTGAATTACAAAGTATCGAGTCCGCCCACTTCCAATAAAGGTTAGGTACATCCATTATGTCAGTGACAGTCCATACTGTGCACACAGGCATGTTGCTTGCTGATGGTAAAATTCCAGATCCTAGTCTGCTTGTGGCTACTATTCAAAAGCAAATAGGTCAGACAAAAGCATAAACAACTGTTGAATGGCGATAAATCCAGCGGACTTTAAAACATACACAAGACAAATGAAATAAAGCCACTGGAACCACTGCAGACAAATTTCATTTATTCAGGTCACTACCTAAAACTTTCATCTTCATGCTTCGTCAGGCATAAACAATCAATTAAAATAAATGCAATATGTATTAAAAAGTTTCATCACATGATTCCAGTTAATTAATATTACACTTGCTCATGTAATTAGCTGTGGTCTCTTTCTCCCCAAATACTTCAGCCATAAATCATCTAGATTTATTATTAGTTCCCCTCAAGTCTTTGGCAGTGCCCTGTGTGGCTGTAGACACCTTGAGTTGACTTTTTTTTCCTGTAAAAGCACCCTTAAAATTTCACCAATACCTAGTTCCACACAGGGCAACTAGTTTGCAGTAATAACAGCTGCCCCCAGAGTTACAAACCATATACTCCCAACATTACTTTATATTCTCATTGCAGCCTTCTAATTAATAAAAAGGGTCTGTTGCCATGGTTATGAACTTTCCCCTGTCTTTGTCACCAGCTTGATGGATGTGGCATCTTGAGGCAATGTAGAAATTACCTCATGTTTACTGACAATCAGTTAATTCTCAAACAAACTGATATGTTATGTGAGAGATGTATTTACACAATGCCAGTGGAGGCAAAGCATTAACATAAAAGCACTCCTAATGTCAGTCACGTTGTCAGTAGTACACAGGTTGCCCCATCACACACAATTCAAAGCAGACACATAGATCCACATATGTTGGGGCACTTAAATGTAACCTTCCTAAACTGCAGAGACCTCCACTAATGAAGTACACATAACAAATACATTCAGCAGCCTAGACTGTACTCTTTCAAAACAACACCCACATCAGCAAATACAGCCACATTTCATGGAGCCTGTACTTCTAAGCCCATAAGGCAAACCACCACACAATCTAGCATGCTGGTTACTGGATATTCCATTTTGAGACAGTATATAAGTCTGTCCCCAAATAGGATAACCTGTAGGAATTCCTGCTGATCCGTGTGCACGGTGTCAGGCAAGCAAAACAGTTGATCAGAAAATTAAAGCATGTAAAACTGGAGAAAAACACATTACCTTTTTGACTTTCCATTTATCCCGGTTCAGCATACTGAGTCACCACGGATGGAGGAATGTCTAGGTTCCAGAGTAGAAAATTCTGCCATAATCTCAGTGCTGTCCTACTTGCAAAAGATTCAGGAAGGATTAAGCAGCCCTTGTTGAGAAAATAAACTCCCAGTGCCATTATGCTTCTCTTTCCGGTCTCTTTATTTATAAATAGTAGTGCAGGCAAATGAGCGTTGCTCTGTTTAGTGAGTTTACAGCTTGATGCAGTTTTTTTAAATAGCTAAACCAAGAAGAGTGTCTTATCTATAAAATCTGCCTATTTGGACGTGTAATTTGAGTGACATTTATGCTAAATAAGCTGTAATGTTGCCGACAAAATAGTTTGTCGCGATCGTTCATAGCCATTTTATTCAGTTTAAATGACATATTATATAAACTTTAAAATAATCCAATAATAACCATAAGATTCAGATAAAAACAGATAAGACCCAGATAAAACAGCTTCTTTAAGTCCAGAAAACTATGTATTTTTGAGAGTAAATAGTTCAGAAAGCAGTGCATAACACCAGTTCCATATTAGTAACATTAGTTGGGCTGTTGTGCTATTAAGTAGTATAAAGGGTCGGGATGCTTTTCAGATTTTTAACGTCTTTTTGGTAAAATAGAATTATTAAGATGAATGTTGCAGAAAATCTTAAGAAAGATTATACAGTGTGTGTATGTATGTATATATATATATATATATATATATATATATATATATTGTGTTAAAATATACCCTTCTTCTGATCTGCCTGAGGGAGGATTGTATGTGCCAAAGGAAAGGGCTACAGTCTTGATTAAAGAAAAACAAAATAATAAAATAACATTAGGGTGGCTTGAGGTAGTATTGCTTAAGTGCCAAGTGCTACACTAAGGTTAAAATGGTGCAAGTGTGCCTAATATCTCATAGGAGAGTTGGAAGGTTTTTAAAAATCCTGTGTCCATAGATTGTTTTTTAGAATGTTTTTTTTCAATATGAGGTTGGAAAATGAATACCAACTCATTGGCCAAGCCAATCTTGGGTTTACAAATAGGTGGTTTACTTTAATAAGTAGGGAAAATCAAGTAGATAACCACATATTTTAAAATGGATCAAACTTAATGAGCCTTCATGAAAAACATCATCAAACTAGAAAAAGACTTTTTAGCCAGAGGATATAAAGTAAAACTAATCCAACAAGTATTTGATCCCATCATAACCATTGCCATTCCACACTTTGGAAAGTCAACAGATAAGCAGAAAGAACTGTCCAAACAGTGAAAATCTTGTAAGAAGGAGCTGTAGCAAAAGTCATGAAGATTGTAATCTCAAAAGTTTGAAATACAGAAATAGTTCATTGTAGGGATTCACTCCTTTACTAGACCAGTTGTTAATGGAAGGAAGATTGAAAAACAGATTACCTACTTCAGTTACATTACTGGTGAATGAAAATCATTACAGAGTAAAGGAAATGGAAGTCAGAAGAGAAAGAAATATTATTTTGTTAAAAATATAGAAGACTGCAATATGTGCAAGGTGGAGATATCAGGTCAAAACCCTACCCCCATTCCCACCCACCCCATTACAATTTTCTTTATACCATCTTGTCCCTCCCTTTCCCCCTAACCATCCAGTAGCTGTTAACTTCCTGTCTTAGCTCTAACAACTCTGTACCCACTCTACCTTCCTTGCCCCATAACCTGATACAACCTTTTCAGTACATGACTCCTTACTCTAAACTATTTATGTAACTAAGAACTCTAAAATATTGTTCCTCCCCAATATAAAAACGAAGCATCTTATTATTAATATCCCATTCCTATTTCTCCTCTTAACCCAAACCTCTTATCATTTCCATCACCCCTATCTAACACTACATTCCACAACCACCTACAACTCTGCAAACTTCACAACATCCTCTTTCTGCTTCATTTCTCCTGCCTTATTTAACCTCCCTGGCACATGTACACACAAACTACCCCAATTGCACACAATTCTACCTAACTCTAAATCTAAAACCAAACTATACAAACTACATTCACACTTCCCTCTACTCTCACTACCCTCTACTAGCATACTGTTATCAGGAGATATACACCCCAACCCTAGCCCAAACTCCCTGCCACCCACATCCCTCATCCTTCACCAAACAATTTTCAACCTTCCCTGCCCACTATAACTGGATCATCCCCCTCCAAACACCTTATCATATACTCGCTAAATATTCAAAGCCTAGCCAATAAAATCACTGACTTCCATGCCTGGATAACCCATACAACCCCTCACATCCTCACACTATCTGAAACCTGGCTTAAACCACATATCTCTGACAATGAAATTCTCCCACCAGGCTATAACATATATCGCTCAGATAGATATCCAAAAAAAGGTGGTGGAGTCGCCATCCTCCATTCTAACAACCTCAATCTATCACCACTCCCCATAACAGTCCCCAACTTCCACCCAGCAGAACTTATAATACTCAACTGCCACCTCAACCCTCTCAAGAAAATAGCTATTGCTTCCATCTATATCCCTCCTGGAAACAATCTAAACACTCTTGAAAACATACTGACCTGGTTTTCCCATAACATAACTTATGAAACCCTCATCTTGGGAGATGTGAACTTAGACTGGTCCAAACTGAGAACTGACTCTTCCCAAAATAGTATTAACTTACACGGCTTTCATCAACTCATATCATCCCCCACCCGACTCCATAGAAATACATATTCTAGCTCCATAATAGACTGGATACTTACCAACTGCCCCCACTATTACCACAACCTTATTACTCTACCAGATTAGCTTAGTGATCACCTCCCCACATCTGTCCTCAGATTCAACAACCAACCCCCCAAACCTCATCTATATCGGGACTGCCGTACACTCACCAATTTTAATCTAACACAATTCATCTCAAATCTATCTTCCATTGACTGGTCCTTCCTAAAAAATATCCCACTAGATGATGCAATCAGCAGATTTAATAACATCTTCCTGAATACCCTTAACTCCCTTGCTCCTTCTAGAAGAATTCGAATAAAATCCAATCATGCCCCATGACTTTCCAAACAAACTAAGTCCCTCATGCTCAACAGAAATAAAGTCTGGAAAACCTGGACCAAAACCAAAGAATTATCCCACCTTCACCACTATAAGCACCTTAGAAACCTTACTAAGAAACAAGCCAATGCAGATAAAAAGTCCTTCTACAACTCTGGCCAACTTACTTACAAATCCAACCCTCAGAAATTCTGGACTACAGTAAACAGAATCCTGGCCCCAGGCCATCCATCAACACCCCAGCCCCTTCCCCAACACAAACCCTCTAGACACAGCTACCCTTCTTAACAATCACTTTATCAATACTATTCAGTCACTCATCCCCTCAAACTGTAAGACTACTCCCCTGTCTACCCCACCCAGCCTACCTGACAATCCTCCATTCTCTCTACATCCTGTCTCCACCTCCTATATAGGATCTCTTCTTTATAAACTCAAACCCTGTTCTTCCTCCACAGATAATCTACCACCAACCTTCCTCAAACTAGCTGCAGACACCATAGCCTACCCAGTGTCCATATTAATAAACATATCTATACAAGAATCCACTGTCCCTACTCTCTGGAAATCCTTTTTCACCATTCCTCTGCACAAAGGTGGCAATTCTACTGACCCTTCTAATTACCGACCCATAGCCATCTTATCCCCCCTCTCTAAGATTCTTGAAAAATGTGTCCACTCCCAACTAATCTCCTCACCCCCACCCAACATGGTTTTCGTCCTCTCCACAGCACAACTACTGCCCTACAATCCTTTACACATATCATTGCTGAAGCCCTGGACAAAAATAAACTTCTATCCTGTCTCTTCCTTGATCTCTCAAAAGCCTTTGATACAGTCTCACATCCCCTACTACTGTCCAAACTTGCTAATCTTAACCTATCTACCTCCACCTGTACCTGGTTCTCTAGATACTTAACTCACAGGAAACAATCAGTAAGATGGCTCTCTTCCACTTCTTCTTTTATACCTGTTCCAACAGGAGTTCCCCAGGGCTCCATCTTGGGACCCATCCTCTTTAACATCTTTACTAATGACCTCCACACATCTTGTAAACAATCTTCCCTCATCCAATATGCTGACGATTCTACCCTCATCTGTATCTCTGACAGCATATCCGAACTTCATACTCGTACCCAACAGACCTTCCTCTCTACTGAACAGTGGCTAACCATTAACCTACTGATCCTCAACCCCAAAAAGACCAAACTGTTACTTTTTCTTTCCCACTCTCTCTCTTACCACAAATCCACCTTTACTATCACTTCTTCAAATAACACTACTATCAAACCTGAAACCCAAACTAAACTTCTAGGAGGCATTATCGATGATGAACTGAAGTTTAATACACACTTACTACACAGTATAAAAAAGACTCACCAGAAACTAGGTCTTCTATATCGTAACAAAAGATACCTAACATCCAGTGCTAGACTGTCCCTTGCCCAAGCTTTTCTCCTTTCCTCCCTTCTTTATGCTGCCCCTATATTTACCCATATCCAAACTACTACCTTAAACAAACTTCAACAAACATACTATAAGATAGCTAGATTTGTTACAAACTCAACATATAATGCACACAACTGCCTATCCCTTAACTCCTTACACTGACTCGAACTTCCCCACTTATTGCAGCTATCTCAACTTCAAATGCTACACTCCCTTCTCTACAAACCTTCATTCTGCCCTACCCTGTCTTCTCTCATCTCAATCTATTCTCCTCCCCGTACTCTTTGTACCTCTAACCAACTACTGCTACAAACCCACCAACCCAAAAAAATTATCGGCAAATACCTCTACAAATCCTCCATTGCCCAAACCTGGAACAAACTTCCCAGTCACCCATCCCATTTTAAAGAAGAACTCAAGGCTCACCTACTAAAATCTAAAATCTGTCCTCGCCAAGCCTCAACTTGATAACTTTCCCCGTACCCTATGTCATCCCCCCCCTTTTTTTCTTAAAATGTTTTTGACCAAATCAAGCCTGTTTTTTTCTCCCCAAATCTCTGATACCTGCACTGACAAAACAAACCAGAAATGTAAATATGAAATTACACTGCTACCCTGTAATATAATACAGGTATACTGCCTTTTAATTTTTTTCTTTTGATTTGTCTGACATATCTATTGTGAAACCAATTTGTTCATATTCAACACTGTATAACTTTTTTCTCTTTTTTTAAGTATTATCATCTATTTGTGTAAACTGTGCTTGTAAAATACCTATTTAGTGATTGCATAACCTCTATTGTAAACTGCTGCATTTCTTGGAGCTTTTCTCCTCGGGTCTCCATTGAAAATGGGTCCCAAGCCCAGTTGGACTAACCCGGTTAACAAATGTCAATAAATAAATAAATACATAAATAAAATAAAAAATAAAAAAGTCTTGGGAAAGTTTCCATCTTGGTAGCAGTTTGGTAATGTATCTTAACCAAGGTCCTAAGTAAATAAAGAGGTATTTATAAGTGCCATAGCTAGTACTGTCACAACAGAGTAGAGACTGTGGAAACCGTGAATGCCAAGAGCTGCAGACAGAAGCTGTTCTGTTTGTGTCTTCAGTGAGGCTGTAATATTGCAAAAATTGTTCTGTAAAGATCTGATATCCGAGTAAATAGTCCTGACAAATTCTCCAAATATGGAATACCATTGAAGAATCTACACATGTACATGGAAAGTTTGGCAGTTAATTATAATACTAAAAGACTGAAAAGTAGAAATTATTGCATTTTCTTTTATGTATATACATGCAACCTTAATTTTACATGAGTTGCTCATGACATGAGTATAGAGTTAAAAGTTAATTTAACATAATGCATGCTGTCTCATACATTTACCTTTTTTAAGGTTACTGTATATAGTACTTACTGCAAGTGTGTTTTTGGCTTGGTGGTGGGGTTTTTTGTACCCTTAACTGTTTAAGTTGTAGGGACATCACCATGGACAAAGCGTTATGCTTTCATAAATGTGACCATTTACATTAATCTGAGTAAATCCATTATTTCTTGATCTAGTCTAATTTCTTTCAGTTCTTGGTTGGAATAAAGCTAGTTTATTTCTTATAAATCTTTATCAAGCTCCTCTGCCTTGGGCTTTTCTCCATATAAAACAATGTAGTATGTAGCAAATGTTAAACCATTCAGCAGTGATCTAGTCACTACAGTTTGTACTGTTCATTACAGGTAGGTGGTGTGAAAATGAAATGCATTTTTGGGGATTGGCATATGAATTTTGAATTGAGATCATTTCCATTTTTAGCATTGCTCATGAAACGCAAAACGTGCATGTTTTTTATGTTTATTTAAATTTCTTTAACAAAAACTGTGGGTGAAGCTTATATTTATTCTGTCAATATTATTGTGTATACCATTTCTAGTATTTCATGCTGTTATGGAGAGAAAGCAGTGAAGTTATTTAAAACACTTAAGAGTTTTATTTGAAAATCAAGAGGAAAACTGAAGTTGTGCCATTTTCTAAGGTGTTGGGCTTGTCCCTTCTTCTCAAGTCTGGTTTTAGGTTTTCACTTTGGATCGTTAATTTAAGTTGAAACACAGATTAGGAAGTTAAAGAAATTAAGTTCTGTCATTTTGGTAAACTGTACTGTGGCTAGATGTGTATAGCTTGGAATCCAGTTTTCATCATTGCTTATAGCTGTAGCATTGAACTTTGTCAGTGTACATATAATACCTATGATAACATCATAGACTTTCCTGGTTCTGGCCCTCACACATTTAGAATATGCTTTATTTTCTGTTATTGTTCCAGTTCATAATTGTTTAATCATTGTTGCTATTCTGTTAGAAATATCCTATTGTTTGTAGTACTGTAATTAACAAGTGAGCAATCATGATACAAGAAGGCAATTATATGTGGAGTAGTACAATGTGGGCTCCAGTATTCACTCTGAGGCTGGATATTTTGTTTGCAAGAACGTTTTGATTTACAGAGAATTTTAAATGGTACAGAAGATTTGTAGAACAAAATTCTGTTTTGTTAGGTGACTGTTTAAAGTAAAACAACTGAACTGAAAAGCAAATATTTATTTATTCAACCAAAGTAAGCATTTTCAACTCATCCAGAGACGTCATCAGACTGAAAACTTAATTACCAATTATTTAAATACCACATCATGTGCCTTAGCGTAACCAATCGCAAGGCTTTAATGCTTAGTTAGGTTGCCCCCTTTATAAATAGACTTTTGAAGTCATAAGCCCTGAACCTTTGCAAACATCAGTCCTTAGTGCCAACAATATTCTTTCCAGTTGAACTTGTCTTCAGCATCAAATCTAGAGTTAAAATCTTTCACATAATCAATAACAGAAAACAAATAACTTGGTTTAAATTTCCATTCATTACTGTGTTTAGCTAAAGCATTCATAAAATCTGTAGTCTGTACTAAATATACGTATTTATAAGTACCACTTTGCAGTTCACAAGTTGTTCTACCCATATAAAGTGATTGACACCCAGTGCATCTACCCAAATAAGCAAAAACATTGATTTGTATGTTAAAAAATGGAATTTCAATTTTACTCTCTTTAATAAATAAAATATGATTTCTACATCTAAAAACCTGCAAAAATTACATGCATAACACTTAAACATGCCCCTTTTACAAACTGAAAAATACTTTTTAAATTAATTCCTCTCATATTTACAAACATCGGTTCTTTCCCCATGTTATCAGTAGTATCCAGAAAACACAATAAAAGTTTCCAAATTTCCTTCACTATTTTTCTAATATTAATTGCATCTATAGAATTCCTCACAGACATGGCCAAACTAAAATCTTGTTTTTTCTTGGCCTGCCTAACTTCTGCATACCTGCAGAGTTTATATTCATTAACCCTCTTATTCCTGATGATTTCATAGGTTTTTTTTTTATGATGCTGTGAATACCTCCTATTCTTAAACCTAGTCATTAAAGTTTTACTTGGTCTATCAAAAAATACATCTTCGTCTGTTAACCTACTGACCCGCACTGAGTCAATTATATTTTCTTTCAACCTGGTTGGATCCAAGTTATTGAAGTTCAAGAAAACATTGCTTTGAACTTCCTTTTTATAAATTATCGACAATAAATTACCTTGTGGTAAGTAAATAACATCTAAAAATTAGCAGTTGTTTTATCATAATCATAACTTAAATAACATAACATTATTAACATAATTTAAAAAATATTTAAACTTAGGTCATCTCCTTTCCACAACAAAAAAATCATCTATAAAACGTCTATAAAATACAATATTACCACAAAAATCAGATTTAAAAATATGTTTCTTCCCAGCCAGTCATAGAAATATTCACATAGCTCAGAGCCATTGTAGCCCCTATGGCCACCCCATTAACTTGATGAAAAAAAATATCAGATTGCAAATAATTGTATGATAAAATAACATCTAAAATTTCTATTACCAATCTAATGTTTTGATTTGAAAAAATATTAAATGCACACAGTTTTTGCAAACTGTTTGTGTACCTGTATCATTCAGAATTACTGTACATAAAGACTTTATATCAATAGTTACCATAAACATCAAAATTTGTTCCTTTAAGGTTGTTCAATTTTGTAATAAAGTCAAAACAAATCTTTTATATATGAGGCAGACTTGGTAACTGCTTGCAGCATTTTATCTGCAAAAATAGCCACAGCCTCTGTTTTACTTCCTCCTCTAGCCACAATCGGTCTAAGTGAAGGATTATCTAAATCTTTATGCACGTTAGGCAGACCAAAAATATGACTGATTTTTCAGATTGTTCACTTTAAAATAATTTGTCAAGCATATGTCAGTTAAACCATTTGCATACCATGCTTCTAAAAATGAGTCAATAAATCTATAAGCCTTGGCTATTTTATGCAAATCAGTTTTAATATAATAACTTCCATCGTTTAACTTTTTCAGCATCTTTTGTTTGTAATAATCAATATTCAAAACTACAGTAGAATTACCCTTATCAGCTTTGGTCACTATTATTTCTTCATTATCTTGCGAATCATATAAAATATTTTGTTCTGTTCAGGCTTTTTAATTAGAAGAAGCTTTAAACCATTTTCAGTCACTTTTAAAAAAGCTTCCGGATTTGGTCTAAGTGAAGGGCTATAAACACTAGGTCTACTAAATTCTGTTGCACTTACCTTTTATCTAAAAGAACAGGTACTTTAAATTTAACTTTCTCACAAAATCTCTTAATACTGTCTTTCAAACTTGTTCATGTAGCTGGGACAAAAGTCCAACCTTTGCTTAACACACTGATGTCAGCCCACTTTAAACTATACTTAGCTGACATCAGGAGGAGTACCTTCTTTTAATAGCGCTTCCCCTTGTCTCGGCTTCTTTTGGACTTTTTCCACTACCCCGTTTGCTTGGGTTTGGTGGCTGCTACCTATGTCCACGAATGATTGCTTGTTGACAAATCCTTATAAATCTCTAATGGTTAAAAAACCCAATTTCTGAGTTTATTAGATGCAGGATAATTTGAATTGTAACAATTGAGATGTTCTTCGTGTTTCGCTGTTGCAGTCATTACATTTGGGTTATCTGCTTGCAGGTAGCCCTCAGCCGGCCTGATTATCAAAGTCTTGGGTCCTGCATCAGTTGCTGTCTCTTCTTACATGACATCAGGTAGTCAGGGGTGTAAAGCATGCAGCCGATGCCATTACATCAGTCTTTCTTGCCGTGCGGTGCCAGAAGCATAAGCAGTCCGCAAGTGCCGGTCGGCTGACTCCCGAAATTTTCGTTTTCGAGTTTCAGAACCGAAGTCGTCAAAAAAGTTAAGTACCCCATTGGGGATTCTTTTTCTTGCTCTAAACCGATGTCAGTAAAAGTTAACAATTGTGGAAAGCAAATACCTCATAAAGATTTTCATTTGTACTGCATTCCTTGCTTAGGCCCAGACCACAACATCCCTCGCTGTCAGTTTTGTGCCTTATTCAATCCTCGAACTATTCGTCGTTGGTTCATTTTCGCATCAAACTATTTCAGTACTTGGTTTAATTATCCATAAATGGCTTTGGTAAGCCATCCGACTACCAACATTCCGAAAAAACATAAAGATAAAGACAGAGACAGACCACATAGGTCCAAAACTGACGACGACGCTTCCATTAAGCTAGTCGCCAGTTCACCGGTACTCAGTGTGGTGCTTTCGCAGTCCCTGATACCCACTACTTCAGATTCGCAGGCCTCTACTGAGACCCATTCGGAGTCCAGTATGCCGCGAGATGCTTCTTCAACTATGGAACCTGCATATGTCTCTACCTTGGATGGGTCCGAGGCTGCTGTGCATGCACCGGCTTCTGAGGGTGTATTCAGGCCTACTGACTTGCATATCAAACTGACGCCATCTTCTTCAAGGCCTAAAACTCGATTCACGCCTAGGAAACTGACATCCAAACCACATGATCAGGCCCATATGCCTAAAAAACAAATGATAAGAATGGCTGAAGACCTTTTTACTCTAATTAGGAGAAGCCATCCTTCTCCCTCTAAGAGACCTAGAACTGATTTTCCTTCTGATTCTTCTGATCAGGATTCTAAAATTTCTGTTTCTTTTGATGACCAGGATTTGCCCTTATCTACCTATGAGGATTTTGATGCAGAGGACTCCATTCCCTCTGCTTCCCCTCCAGAAAATTTCTCTTTTGCTGAAACTTTGCACACTCTTAGGGAGCACTTCCGCTGGGAAAGCCAGGATTACTCTGACTCCATAAAGAGGCTTAGGGAATTCTTACTACTACCTCAACACAGGCCTTTAGCTATCCCTCCTGTACTGGACATTGTAGATGATGCCTTCTTGGAATCTAGCCTGGCCCCAGACACTTTACCTCCAGCTCCCAGGAAACCTGACAGGTATTACAGAGTACCTGACTCTCACAAGTTCCTCTTTAAGAATCCTACTGTGGACCCAGAGACCATTTCACAGGGACCCAAAGGCATTAAGGCTACTGCTGCCAAAAACCCTACGCCCGCTGATAGAGATTCCAGGGCCCTGGACAGATGGGGTAAGAAGGTATACTTTGGCCATTAGGGCCTTAAACTGCCAGTTTCATATGTTAAAGTATCAGCAGCATATTATTGGATTACTTAAACAGAAAATTATGTTGATTCCTGACTGTGCTGAAAATAAAGAGTTACAGGATTTAATGCATTCTGCTGAACAAGTTGGTAAACATACTTTGCAATGTGGTTTTGACTCCTTAGAGGCATCTTGCAGGGCTGCTGTCACTGGGTCTGTTCTTAAAAGGCATGCTTGGCTTAAGGAGCAAACTTCGCCAGATCATGTTAAAGCTAAATTACTGGGCACTCCCTTAAACCAAGACCGCCTGTTTGTTAACAAAGCAGAAGAAGTACTTAAAAAGATGGAGGAAAAAGCTAAATCTATGCAAACTGTTAAAGATTTCCTGCAAGTACAGCCTCCCAGATTTAGTAGGCATTGGCCTTCTAAGAATTGGTCCTTTTCTGTCTCTTCCAGGCCTTCTCAGTCCAAACCCAGAAACAGCAGACCACCTAGGCTACAGTCTCAAGATACTCACCGGCCTAAGCAGTGGGGGGCTCCCACTTCCAAAGCTGGAAGTAGTAAGACACCCCCTGTGGTAAACTGTCACAATGACTTAACTTTAAATCTTCCAAGCCCTACTCAGCTGACTGCTCCTTTAAGGGGAAAGATCACCCTGCATCCAAAAAACTGGGAACTCATTACCCAAGACAAATGGGTTTTAAATATAGTTTCCCAAGGATACAGATTCCACTTCCACACCTTACCAACCCCAAATGGTTGGCCAGACCTACCCCCAAATCAGTGGGCAGAGGCTCAGCAGCAGGTTCTCTCTCTTCTAAGTATCAGGGCTATTCAACCTGTCCCAGCAGAGGAATGGGGACAAGTTTTTACTCCAGACTTTTCCTGGTACCCAGAAAAGACAACTCCTGGTGTCCTGTCCTGGACCTGTCTATACTAAACACCTTTTTGGTAATCCCAAAATTCAGAATACTAACTCTTCATCAGCTGCTTCCCATGCTAGGCAAA
Source organism: Protopterus annectens (assembly GCF_019279795.1). Lineage (NCBI taxonomy): Eukaryota > Metazoa > Chordata > Ceratodontiformes > Protopteridae > Protopterus > Protopterus annectens. Next base: position 784,752,310 of record NC_056744.1, read on the forward strand.
AATGCCTGGTTGGCAACATTGGACTTAAAGGAAGCTTATCTGCACATCCCAATAAGGGAATCTTGTAGAAAATACCTACACTTTAGAGCAGGCTACATGCACTATCAGTTCTCTGCACTGCCCTTTGGCTTTTCTACTGCACCCAGGGTATTCACAAAGTGCCTAGCTCCAGTCATTGCATTCTGCAAGCAAAGAAATATTCAAATATACCCAATACCTGGACGATTGTCTAATTCAGGCAGAAAGCCAGGACATACCATTAAGTCATCTGGCATTTGTAAACAAACTGCTAACCTCACTGGGGTACACCATAAAACAAAAAGAAATCTCACCTAGTACCCTGCCAACAAATTGTATTCCTGAGAGCAAGCTTGAACACAACTTCCCAGATGGCCTACCTCACGCCAGAGAAACAAGTTTATTTGACAGCCTACTTACTACTACTGGCCACAAAGACCCATCTGTCTGCAAGGAAAATACTGCAAGCCCTGGGGTTCATGGCCTCTTGCATCCTACTAATTCCGTATGCAAGACTGCATATGAGGAAACTACTATGGTATCTAAAAAGCATATGGTGTCAACATTCTCAGGACCTGGAATCAATGAGTCCTATCGTTCCTTGTATAAAGACAGAGTCCCTTTGGTGGGCAGAGGCCTGCTACCACAACAAGGGACTGCCATTCACTCTACCCCCTGCCACCCAAACCCTAACAACAGACGCATCAGACTATGCATGGGGGGCTCACTTGGCAGGGCAGTGCATTCAGGGCAAATGGAACCCGAGTCAAATGCACCTGCATATCAATGAAAAAGAAATGTTAGCTGTACAGAATTCTCTGACAACCTTCAAGGACCACATTCTTCCAGGACAATTATTGGTAAAGACAGACAGCACCACTCTTATGTGGTATATAAACAAGCAGGGGGGAACCCACTCATACCCTCTCTGCAGACTAGCCATGGCTCTGTGGAACACAGCCTTGAGCTATCAAGTGCACCTACAAGCTCAATTCCTGCCTGGCAAGCTAAATTCACCGGCAGATGACCGAAGCAGAAATCTCATAGACCCATACGAGTGGAAAGTGGAACCAAAGATATTCAACATTTTGAGAAACAAATGGGGGAGCCCAGAGATAGACCTGTTTGCCTCCCCTCAGAACTACCAATTGGACAAATTCTGCACAAGGACTCCCCACAGACAAGCATGGAAAGTGGATGCCCTGTCCTTCACCTTGGAAAGCCTCTCAGTTTATGCCTTTCCCCCTCTGCCTCTCCTCTCGAACGTTCTACTAAAGATCAAACAGGACAAACCAAGGACAATACTAATAATATGTACTCTCTGTAAGGAACGGCGTAGTTTGTGAGGCAGGAAGACTAGAAGCCGATGTCAGTGACTGACCAAACCTACACAATTATTGAAAGGGGTATCATACAGAGTAAGCCCTGAAGGCAGAACCAGGAAACTGGAATCATCTGCTCTACAATTGATTATTATTAGGTGACTGTGGTATCAGTAGGCAGTGTATAAGGCTCAGTGTCCTGTAGAACATCTGAACTTTTCCACTTATAGTCTGAGATTCAACCTTATCAGTGTTTACATTTTTTCCAGGTATTAAGTTTATTCTTCTTTAGCTGTATTTATTTCAAAGGAGATCCACAAGTACAGGAAACATGGCTGAAAACTATTAATAGAAATTGAAAGGCACTTAAAGTGCCTTGACTGAAAAGAATACAGTAAATTGTAGCGGTCAGTAGTAACACTTTATCATACACCTGTTACAGGTTTTAGTATTAATGTTTCATAAAATTTCAGGTAACCTTACCCGAATGTGATTTTGGCCTTTGAAATAGTGATAAGGAGATGTTTCACAACAGTTTTAAATACATTTTTAAATTTTTGGAGGATGTGCTAAAGGCAGATGTCTTTTATATTTGTAAACTTTTCAAGTAAACATGATAAAAGGCTGATAAAATATATTGTATACTGTTAAATACTTTTGCTAGAGTTTTTTTTTAATAGCCACTGTTATGCTTTATTTCTCCTCTTTGATTCTGCTGTTTATTTTTCCTCTGGTGTAGAATTTACATCTTTTCTGCATTTTTTATTATTAGAATTAAAAGGTTCACCCACTGATATGTGTCTTTTTATTTCATTTCAGTCATCTAGTTGGAATTATAGCCAACAATGGAGAGCTGTCCCATGATGCTGCCCTAAAAGGAAGCCATTTCATTCAGCTCTGTGACCAGCGGGGCACTCCTCTACTTTTTCTACAAAATACTGCACATGTAGCATTGACAGCAACCTTGTCACAGGTATGCATATTAAATGACTCATATTTTCAATTACTTAATCTGTCTCTAAATGGTTTTATATATTTTAAAACATTACCAGTATTGATATTTAGTTATACTTCACTTCCTAGTTTTCAAAAACTGCCAATAATTTTTACCTTCAGGAAGCAGCATCCCATAAAAGGTGTCATGTTTGTTAACTTAGTAAAGAGCCAACAAGTCAAGGGTTCCTATATCTGGGACATTCTAGAGAGAAAATATACAGAGTGAAAATGGTATATAATATGATAACCTACCTTTATGAAGTATAACAATGAGAACAAATTGTGATACAGTTTGTAGCTGTATTATGAGAATTAATAGTCTGTTAAGACTGCACTGTTCTATGCTCAGTGACCACATATAGAAGATAAAGTTGATGAGTTATGAGCAGCCTTACTTCGTATGGTGCTTGAGCAGTGGTATAACTGGCTCAGCTAATTCTAACAAGCTTAAAGCTTACTTTTCATGCAGCGTATTATAACTGAAGGCAAATTTCCCTAATACAGAGAAAGCAGTGCTTAATCCCTTGCTACAGTGGGCTTAATGATGTCTTCTGATTTCCAAAAGCAGTGTAAATTAATTCCTGAGGGTCCTGTGGGTGGATTCAGATTAACCCAGGTAATTATTTCCTTCAGTAATAAACAGCCTGCAAAGCAAGCTTGGGCATCTTGTAATTTGTCCAGGACGTGTAAGTAAAATACTAATTTACACCAAATCGTAATGACTTGTGATTAAGCAGATTGAAAAGCAGGCACGCTGGACTGAAGACTATCATTTTGCACATCAATAAATGAACTATAAAATAGTAATTTATAGATTTTTAATTTCCATGATTTGTCTCAATAGTTTGACTAGGAATAGCTGGTTAGCTACATCAGAGCTCTAAGGTCACTTTTAAGAACTAACGTATGTCAGCTGAGTCTTGCTTTGTTAAAGTAGCCTACATATACAGTGTGGCAGCAAAGTCAGGTTCAGTGCCCACCTTCTAGTCTGTATTCATTGGGTCATTTCAAGAAAAAACAAGGAAGGAAATACAATCACTATAGTTCATGTCTCTGCTTTACCAAACAAACTGGAGGCAACTCTGTTCATTTGAATTTGACTTGAGAGTGTACTCTCTCTGTTTTGACACTTCATAATGTGGTGCTTTTAGACAGTGACAAGCCAAATCCAACACTGTTTTATTTATTATTTAGTTATTTATGTAATTTTTTACCCCTTCTTTCTGCTGATTGGCAGCTCCTTCCCAACCAGTTTACCATTCATATCCCATCAGTGGGACAAGAGTCAACCAGGAGAGGCATTTATTTAGACAGCCATTGGGATAATTCTGCATATTTTACATTGTTGGCCCTAACCCCAGCATACACTCATACACTTGGTCAAGTCTGAGAAGGGCATACAATGGGCTGACCAGTCACTTTTTTTGCAAGCCCTCCCTCCAGGAAGCACAGGGGTTTATCCAATCTTCTCCAGGGAAATCACATTGATTCCATGTATTCCCGAGTGTGTGCAACCCTCCCCAATTACCAGGAGAGATAAGCACACCATACCTCTTCACTGCCCCTCCCCACCTGTCTCCTGTGTTGCCAAGGCTGCTAATTCAAACCCAGTCTAAGTTGCAGTAAGCGCTCCATCCCTCTGCACCACAGAACTGAGCACCCAAGACACACTACCTTTGATAATCATAGAAGTTAGGAACTAAGTGAACCAGAATGTAAGACAAACTTCGTAAGGAAAGTCTCTTGATAATCTTGTTAAATATAAGGAACTTCATAAATCATTCAAAGTCTGTGATTATTACTAGTATGTAGAATTTCTTTCTTAAACAACAGACAAGGTATCAGCACATTCAAAGGCATTTTTGGAATAATGTAACCCATCTGCTTCGCTTAGGCAGAACCATTCAACCCACTTCTGCTTCACAAGCCTCACCTTTGGAAATTGCAAATCAGTTATGTCAGAACTTTATCACTCCTTCCTCTCTCAACCCCTTTTATATGGAATAAAAGTATATTCACATTGACTAATATTGCCACTGTCTTCCTGCTATCGCTGGTCTCAGCAGCTAATCTGGTTTGGAAACTGCTTAAATACTTAAATCTCAGTCTGTTAGTGCTGACAATTGCTGCTGATACTGTACTATTTCCTCTTTCTATTCTTGCTATCTGTCTAGGAATCTAAAGCCCTAGATTTGTGAAAAACTGCTGCACAAAAGTGGGTCGTCTTGTACTTGTAAACAAAATCCTCCCAGTAGCCATTCTGTCGTTTCTGTTTAAAATGTTAGAAAATGTTTAATGTTCCATTTATTTAGCACTTACCTGCCCACAAAATTTTGTTCATTTTCCAACATAATTTCTGTCCTGGCCATGGAATGGAAACGGCACTAATTGCTTTTCTGGATTCTCTATGCAGAAAGCTAATTGGGGTAAATCGGATTGTGCTTTGTTTCTTGATTTGTCCAAAGCTTTCAAGATGATAGACCATTGTTCTCCAAAGTAGGCTAGAACATTGGGGAGTATCTAATAGGTACCCCAGGATATGCAATGTACTCTTATATCATTGTACATAAAATCATTAAATTTCAAGTGTCAGTGATGCATGGTGGTGAAGGACATTGTTGTGAAAAATACAGTATTTGCATTCCCAGATGTGGTGCAGGGTATACCAGCTTGTTGAAAGGACATCTGCTAGAAAGTGGAGTGTCATAAATGTCGCCACACATGGTACAGTGTCTGGCAGTCACTGCAGAGGGTTAAGACTCTGAACTGTTAATGAGTTGCTTCTTGTAAACAAGGGTTCAAGGTTTGATGCCTTCTACCTACATTTGCCTAATGTGCGACTCTGAGCAGTCAATCAGAAGGTACTCCCAGGTTGCCTTTGAAAAGGGACATTTGTATTCAATGGGTTTACTTGGTTAACATATGCTATATAAAAAATATAAAATAAACTACAGCATCAGATGATTGGAGTAATCTAATGTTGTGCCTTATGGGTATAGAATGGCCGGAAGTGAAAGTGGTGTAGAGATCCCATTATGTTGAAAACAGAGAGGAAAAAGAAAATGTATTCCCATCAAAGCTATAGTGCAAACAGAAAGGAAAGATAGCATGCTTGTTTTGCATTACCTGTCCTGTTGGATAGATTATGTGTGCATGTACATACGTATGCAGAGGGGGTAAGAATGAAAAGCGTATGTCCAGATTTCACCTAAGTAAGTGTTTTAGGTTTGGTGTGCAATGGTGGTTTGATGTTTCGAGCGATGGATCTTTTTTTTTTATAATGTAACATTTTCTCTTTGATTGTCCCTGTTTTTGCATTGCTTTGCCTATGTAACAGGTGTACCCATCCCTCTTTTCAGTGACACTTTGAAGACTTCATTTTCCAGTATTGCAGTTACTAAGTTACCAACAGATTTCTGCTCAATGCTTTGATTCCTTGATATTTTGTAAATTGATTAATACACACACACATGTATGTATGTATGTATATATATATATATATATATATATATATATATATATATATATATATATATATATATACACAGACACACACACACATATATATATGGTCTGTGCAGCACTTGTCATTTTGTCATGGACCTGTATCAGAGATTACTTTTGGTTTGTTCTCCAACCGTCAAGACTACAGAATTAAGACACTCAAGTGGAATTCCTTCAGGAGTACCTCAGTACTTCTCAGCCCTTGGGCTATTACTTTTTACAGTTTTTGGAAATGACATGCTTGATTTCAGTGGTATGGCAAAATCCATACAGTATGCAAATGATTCAGAATTTGTATTCAGCTTCTAATTTTACACAACTTATAAACAATCTTTAGACTATTGGTTTAGCTCTAATAAAGGCTTGATGATTCTGGTCCTGTACTAGCTCCTTTAAAACTAGTTATTCTATTCATTTAAAAAAGCAGAGAGAAAATAAACACAGTTGCAAAACAATATCCCTTTGAAATAGTAAAAATCACTTCATGAAGTCATCACCAATAAAAACTTAGTCTGACTTGCATATAAAGGTGATGGTCACAGAACCATTCAGAAAATTGGACTTTTGTACAAGGCCAAGCATTTCTTAGACTAACTTCACAAGGATTGCAGAAGCAATGCATTTTTTCTACCCGTACCGGCTGACTTTTGTCAGCAGTCTTAAGTTAGATATTCTTAACAATTTATTATGAATTTATTTAATACACATATCAATAAAATTTATTATATTGTTTGCTCTTAAGTATTTTGGTAATTGTAACTGTTTACTTTATTATTATATTCATAGATAAGTACTAGGCTAGCTGCCCTTGTGGGCCATTTTAAGCATAGCCAGTTTCCCTTTTATGTTCAAATTAACCTTTCCAGTTTGATTACAGGTTAACCTTACCCATTCCATGGTCTGTAATTATATATTACCCTGGGATCTTACCATTGATAATTTAAGGGGACCAGTGCATGGAATAAAGCATTTAGGAGCTTTCTGTTCTCATTAGTAGTCCAGAGGGTAGGCCTAGGGTAAATTTTCTGTTTCCCATTTATAGATCCAAGATGCACTTGAATATGGACATAGAGGTGCTTTATTTTATGTGAATGGGGAAATCTGTCCCATGCAGCTATAGATATCGGGCCGGATTCAGGAAACCTCCGTGTAAGAGTTAATATGTCTTACACGGAGGCTGCAGTCTAACGGTATGACGTCAGCATGCCATGCATATTCATGAGGGCATGCTGAATCATACCCTAGGCTAACACGGTCCATGTAGGAAAGTAGGGGGCATGTCCGAATGCTGAGTTCTGCAAAGGGACATGCCCCCAGAAGAGTCAGAGTCATGAAAGTAAACACCCACGAGCGAGTCCGCGGAAATGCCAAGGAACACAACACCACACATGCCCTCACAGACTATAAACCCAACTGTAATGTAAAACATAAAAATAGCAGTTTCATTTTTTTTTTTTTTTATAATTTCCAAAATGTTTGCACGTAGTTGCACTCGTTTGCGCGGGTATGCCCTCCTCTCAGCCACAGTTAGCAGACATTGAAAAGCATATAAGATCTAAATATGCAAATTAAGCCAAGTAACAATAGCGTAGCGGTAGAGACGTTGGCCAAAGAGGAGGTAGTCACGGTTCAAGCCCCCACAACATCATTTTCCATTTTTATTTAAATAAGCATGAAACAATCCCCTGACATACATATATATATATATATATATATATATATATATATATATATATATATATATATATAAAACTATAATTTAAGTAAAATGTAATGAAATGGGCCATGTATTTTTGAAGAAATCCGACATAATAAAATATAAAAAAAGGATCATAATTGCCTATAGCTTAGAAAGGCTTTAGCAAGCTGAATATGGGTGCCCATAGGTGAGCAGCACTTTAACAAGCTTAATATGAGTGCCCATAGGTGAGCAGCTCTTTAACAAGCTTAATATGAGTGCCCGCAGGTGAGTAGCGGTTTAACAGGTTAATATGTGTGCCTGGAGTTGAGCAGCGCTTTAACACACTTAAAATGAGTGCCCGGAGTTCAGCAATGCTTCACGCAGCATAATATGAGTGCTCGTAGCTTAATAACGCGTTACCCAGCATAAGCCGTTTGCGCGAAGCTGCGCAGCGCGCCAACCAGCTTACCGTCGGGCAACATTGGGCAAGCTGTATCAAAGCCGCCTTTACACAGACACACCTCCTAGCCTGTCTAGACAGTAGTAAAATAAAAAAAGCAATGCCCAGGGTCGAACCTGGGATACTGTGCACCATAGTCAAAGTACTGAACCACTAAGCTATGACAGTTGTACTGAGAAATGCAGTATTAGCGTATATATAGGAATGAATGGAAATAGAAGCATGACAAAGCAGGTTTTTTTAAGCTGATAAATATCCAAAACGGCCAATCACAGATAAGTGCGGGAAAACCGGCATATATAAGCCCCATAGGCGGGAATACACAGCATAACTGATTGTGTTACCCATTTGCAGTCAGGAGAGCAGGTGCAGGAGTGGGAAGTCGCTTTAGAGCACAAAGGTTGGGTGTTGAGGAGTCAAAATATATGGTTTGGCTCCTAGTCCATGATCATGAAACACAACTCATGCAGGACCAGGTTCACTGGGGTGCGTACAAGGCAGAGACGTGGAACCGGTTGGCACATGATCTCACCAGTGCAACAGGCATTCCGAGGACTGGTGAACAGGTCCGTCACCACCATGCAGACCTGAAGCGACGGAAGGAGGGCCAACTGAACCGTTGGATCCAGGAGGCCCGCCAAATGCCCAACGCCCCATTACTAAGTATCCATATAATTAAGAATGTAAGAAATGCTATCCTAGCCTATAGTATGGAGACGTATGTTCCAATATTACTTCCTGTATATTACAGCTGCAGGTGTTCATTCCGCGAATCAGCGAGCCTATGCTGATAGGCTGCTGAGGTTGCGCCACCAGGCAGGTTAGTAATTATTTAGCTGGTATTGTCATAGAATATAAGTGAGACAGATTGTAAAATAGTTCAGTGTTGTAACCCACTAATAAAGGTAAAATAAGCCTAGAATAAAGATTCTGCTAGTATTGTAAGATTAGATAAGTGATACAGCCTGGAAAAGAGTGTAATGCAATCCAGTAATAAAGATTAAACAAGCCTCAAATAGAGTTTCCACCTGTATTGTAATATCAGATAACTGCTGCAGCCAGAAAATGAGTGGTAATCAATCAACAAAGGATAGACAAGTGTCAAATACATCCTTGTAAATTCTGCCATATGAAATAAGTGAGTCAGCTGGAAAGGGTTGTTGTAAACCAGTAATAAATGTTAATAAAGCCTAGAATTAAGTACCATTCTGAAATGTAAATATAAAATAATTGAGAGAGTGTGAGAAAGACAGTTGAAGCTACCAAGAAAGCTGTAATAAGTCTGGAATGAAGGTATACTGCAGTCACTATATAATGAAATGAATGAGACAGCCACAACCAAACAGTGAAATGTGTTAAATAAAATACAGAACATGGACTGTGTCCGTCCCACAAATTGGATATGTTGCTGTACCCTTGCATTATGGAAATAGTATGGTTGTATGAAATGCTGAACATCCACAGTTGTCTAGACCCATATAAATCAAATGTAGCAGGATGCTGTACCTGAACACAGCCAGATATGAACATATATGAATAAAAATGGAATGTATATTAATGTAGCAGTAACATCCCATCACCAACATTCCTAAGGTTACATACAGGAAACTGTACTAATACATGTAGGGGATATATATCTGCATCTACTAGGAATGTACAGTATATGTATAGGTAGTTTTAGTTGTTAATGTAAAATTTCTCCACCTTACCCTATTTTCACAAATGATGGCATTCCACACCAAACCAGGTATGTGTATTCACAATTAATTCCCATGGACATTTGTCCTGTTGGTTCATACATATCTGTATGTACGTTGATGCATGTGCCCCGTTCACATATCCAAACCTGATGGCCTGTTGCCACCAATCAACCCTGCATGCTGTTGGAATGTGCACTGTTGTTCTAAATATGCATGTGTTATGCTTGCTGCTCAATGTTCAGAATTCATGGTTGTTTGATTAATGGGAATACTGATGCATGCTGTTACAACTAATTTTGAATGGTGTTGTTTGTTACTAACCCAAAATGCCATAAAATACTGCTAAACATAGGACAACAGGGAAGGCGGGTTCCAGCGGACCCACCTATCCCACCTCAGCTGGTGAGTGCACCTGGCACCAGTGCCCAGGCTGGGACCTCCTCCTCCAGTGGCCCTGTGCCACCTTTGGGTGGAAGCGCTGCAGGGGATGGGGCTCGTCCCCCCTCTGCAAGCGTGGCCAGAGGAGAGCCTCCACTCACCCTCCATAGGGTCCGGTCTGTGGTGCTTAGTGAGATCAGGCGTTCTGTGACTGATCCCCTACGCCAGCTTGAGGCGAGGGTGGCGCAACTCACGGGTGTGCCTGCCCGTCCTATCCAGCCCCCAGCACAGCCCCAGCCTGGGCTGTGAAGGCGCAGTGGTAACTGCCTATGGGTGGGGATTTCAGTTCCACTGTTGCCATCTGTGGGCTCATGGGCTTGCGATATCCAAACATCCGTCCCCATCATTTGTGTTTACCCCCCACATGTGTCATACTCCGCCCCTGTATGCGTCTTGTTTGTCTTGTCTGTTAACCTCCCCAACCTACCTCCCCAAATATACCTACTTCCTGTACCTCACATTCCACTCTCACCTGAAAAAAAAATAAAAAAGGGCACTCTGTTCCCACAAAAAAATTACGCCCCATACATAGCTGCCCAATTCGCACACATGTCCACTGGACATGTAAACTGATAATTCTAATTGGCAGTGCAACATATTTTCTTGTCCTCACCCCTCTCTCAGGGGTGGAAGGTTTCAAATTTCACACATATGCACAGCTGTTGCTGATAAAGAAATGGGCAGCTATGGGCCTTCCCTACATCCTTCCTGCACATCCTGAGCTTGTTTTCCTACTGTCCTACCCTCTTTGTGCCCCCTTTTTCACCACTTTCCTATCTCCCCATTTTCTTTTTTTTAAAAGAAATTAGCGCGGGTGTTAGGAGTAAGCACTTTTAAGCAGTAGTCAGTGGGTGTGTGCTTGTGTGCACTTAGCTAAGCGAGTGTGCGCATGTGTAAGCATCAAGCAAACCCGCTTACAACTGCTTAAAAGTGCCTTAGTCACTCTGTATGACAAGGCCTGTAGTCTGCTCATCACCAAAATAAAATACCCCTGTCAGTCTCGAACCCTGGACCTTGGAAACCCTAGTCTGCATGAATTACCACTGAGCCATGGCAGATATACAAGAACTTGGTGCTGAAAGAAATATATCATGAAATACAAGGAGTGAATGTAAAGGGATTATAGGAGGGCCATTACACAAATCTTGTTCCCTGAATCCTTACTGGCAATTCTTGTGGAATTGCAGTACATTAGTGTGATAAGAGAAACAGCCATGCTAGGAGGTAATAATGTTACAGTAGCACCTTACAAACCCCACACAGTATCAGAGCAGGATAAACACCGCCATATTTGAATAGGTATGAGGCCAGACTTCCCAACTGTGACTGATTTACAGGGATGTCCTTGATTTGCAAAAAAAATGTTACCTGTGCCCCACTGACTCCCTGCGAAATGTACTAACATTAGGCAGAACGGTGGGGTATCCCATATAATGGTGACTGTCAATAAGTTAAAGTAGACACTACGTGCATGTCAGAAATGGTGTAGTAATACATATGCTCAAAATACCCCACAGTCACAACTGCAGAATATCTGAAATATATCACGGGTGTATCCCACTGATATGTACCTTTCCCTGAGGCTGGTCAAATATATACCTGAGAGTATCTGAGGCCAGCAAGTGTCAGAAATACACAGGCATATTAGCCTGTCTGCTGTTACACACACTGCGAATAGCTGTAGAATTACTCCCACAAGCACACCCTCATGTAGGAGTACAACACAGAAATATCAAAGGATGTAGCCATCTAACAAACTAATGACAGTATAGCAGTTTACAAGCACTGCATGTGCCTGATATTCATAATTGTTAGTACAAAATGCAAGGCCCTAGTACTGCTGAGCAGCAAAATAAAATACTCTTGTAAGTGTCAAACCCCAGACCTTGGGCTCACCAGACTGCATGCAGTGCCACCAAGCCACAGCATACATATAAGAACTTACTGCTGAAAGAAATATATCATGCATTACAAGGAGTGAATGTAAATGGAAAATAGGAAAGCCATAGCAACACATTCCAGTAAAGACAAATATCAGGCCTTCAAGGAGTGAATGTAAAGGGAAAATAGTGAAGCCATAGCAACACATTGCAAGAACTACTGTTGTATACCAGTTAATCCACAACTCCCACAGGAAAGTACATACTCTCATGTAAACAGTGTTAGCATTAGCAGGTGTGAGTTAACATACACACTGAGAAGAGTGAACTGGAAAAAGCAACAGTCAGGTTTCATTACAACATGCATTTCAGTAGCTACAACACAGCCTTAGATATGAGAGACATACCAACCTTCTGACTGACACAACAGTGTCCACAGCAAACCAGCATGGTCCCCACCTTGCAAAACTGAAAGGCCTACCTAACCTAACATTTTATAGCAGTGTCCTGAAATCACAGTGAGAACTGCAATTACCACACAGCAGGCTGCATGCAATTAGTAAATGCTGGCCACCAATAATATCATTGCATCAATGATATATATATATATATATATATATATATATATATATATATATATATATATATGGGGGCAGTTGTACTGCAACTGTTGCCTGGTGACCAAGGCATTGACAGAACACCAGTGTTGATACTGCAGTACCATACCCCATTCCAAAACATGTTACCCACTAACTACCACATAGGTGGTTGCCTGCCTACCACTGGAGGTGTCAGAAGGGAACATGGGACACAGGTGTACAATAGCCTCCCCTTTGATATCCACAGTGGCACACTAGTCTTGTAATCCCTGTACGTGGTACGTGTCATCACAAAAGGTGTGTCAGCAAGGGGAAATGTAAGTCAGTGTACACCTCACAATATCCTGTGCAGTATGTACCTCCCATGAGAACTACAGCAAGTGGAAAGGCCACAGACATACCTAACAAAGACTGATAATGGCCACAAACACATTCCCTATGCAGACTGACTCACAAAATCAGAGCTAGAGTGCCTTGTGCATACTGCCTACACAGAGGTTACCAGTGCTGGACATACAGAGTTATGTCACACCCATACCAGTTGGCCAAACACCATGGCAACACCTCACAATCTGTCCAGCCTACCTGACCTAGGGCCCTAATCCCTGTCACCGCACTAAACAGCACATGCTGGAGGTACAGGTTTCTGTACACAAATATGCCATACCCTGGACTAAACCACCCAGCATTAACAAATAAGGCTCCTCATTAGTAGATGTCATACATACCCCTGATGAATGTCATGGAGATAGGTAATATGCCCTGTGCGTCACCTGTGTGTAACCGTTTCACAGGAGCAAGTAAAATCACACTACATGTGTACCAAAGGGCAGGGTAGCATATGGCTAGGTTGCCCTAGGCCTAGGGCCAATAGCATAGTACCTACCTATGACACAATGCACACACACATGTACTCAGTGCAATACCAGCTATGCGACATTGAATGAGTGTGACACTGACTGTGTGCAAGGTCTGTAAAGGTGTGATAGCTTAGCGTGAGTTTGTGTCTGTCATGGTAGTTGGTGTCCTTGGTGTAGTTGGTGTCCTTAGTGTGAGGCCAGAGAAAGATGTGTCAGTTATTGGGATGCAAACATAGTAGATTGGCATATGTTGTGCCGCAGTTCCCTGTGTACGACTGCCGTGTCCCATCATAGGCAGAAGCAATACATGTATGCTTAGTAAGTGGTACTGCTGTTGAATCCAGCTCACACATGAACTGTTGTACTACCTGATGTTGTAGGCCTAAACACTACAGTATGGTGTATGTTCACATTCTGTGGTAACACAGTTTGGTGTGTTACCTGTAGTCTGCATGGATTACATACCTCATGCATAGGTATCTGTAAGTAAGGGCACACAGTACTATAAGGTACACAGTTAATGCTCATCTGTGTCGTCATACATTTATGTGTTGTATGTATGTGTAATGTATGTGTAATGATGCCTGTACCATGGCCGCAATCACATGTGTGTTACAGGGTATGTGTGTGTACCTGGCAGCATGTCTACTCTGTGACAGCAGTATGCTGGCTTTAGTAACAACTGTGCACATGTGTCAGGTAGGGGTATGGCATCAAAGACTAGGGTGGACTACCGTTGAAACTGTACATGTGTATTGCATTCATTGCATGGGACGACAATATTCTTCATCCATTAGCTTGATACATACCCCAGTGTGAGGTTGTGCATTGTATCCCAAACAGTGTGCTGAGTGCTGGTGTATACTAGTTTGTTGTATGGAGTGTGGCAGGCACTGTCAGACAGTTGTGGGCTGAGCACTGATATGTGGTATCGAACATGTGTATCCCCTGATAGACAGACAGATGCTATATATGGCAATGAAGTGATATCAGTACATTTGAATATTAAGTGTGCCACGTGACTTGCTCACATATTTTTCTTTTCCTTCCTTCCAGGGTGATGGTGCATCAGAGAAACCCACCTTATACAGCAGCAGAGGATCAGGAGATCCACCAGAGCCTGGTGCGGAATTACTGTCTGCTGTTTTCCAGGACTAGCCAGAACCAGCATGAGAGGGCTGCACTGTGGCAAGAACTTGTCCGTTGGGTAAATGACATAGGCATGCATAACCGGACATATGAGCAGGTACGCCATCACTGCAGCGATTTAATTAGACATGTCTGGCAGCGTGCATCTGATATCCACAGACAACAGCTTGCCACAGGTGGTGGGGTACCTATCCACCCCCCCTCACTAGTGTGGAGGAGCACCTCCTAAGTGTTGTGGCTCCAGGCCAACAACAAGAACATCCACAAACGTGTCATCATGGAGGCCGGAGCCACCCAGCATGTTGAAATGGAGTGTGCAGGTAACATGCCATATCTGTAGTTGACTGTTCTCTGTACTGGTAGTCTATGCGTGTGTGAGATATGTACTGTTTGTGTAGCTGTTAACCTGCCCATTCTTCTGCAAGATTGATATTCTGAGAATAATCTGTACACCTGTGAAAGCCACCTGTTGTACTACTGTACTTTATCATACTCACAGTATCAAAGGCACAGTTGTGGCCACTGGCAATCACTGTCATATGTTTGCAGGTCCCTCTGGAGTGACAGCAAGGCAGCCAATCCATGCTGGTGAGTGTGTAATAACAATACTATTGCTAATGACATGTGCATGTCATATGGAGGTGTAGTGTGTGCACATGTAACACACCTACACATAATGCATGCTGTGCATGTTTGCTGTGAGACTATGCATATCCCATTATTCTCAGTAGCTGCCTCACTCACATGCAATACACAGAGCATGGCACACATGTGTGACAACACAGTACTGGACATTGTATAGGCATACCAGATACACATGTACACAACACACACATGTTTGGCATACACACTACACCTTAGCCTGCTACACATGTCCAATTATGACATCTGCTGTATGGCCAGCCTTCAGCATCCCACTTATCTACACAGCACACATAATATACTTGAGGGGTAGAGGCCTATCATGTCTTTGTGCAATAGTCTGGAACAAATAATACATTCATGTTAGGCAATGCTCACTATTGGCCACCTTACACACCCATGTAACAAGTGGCTGTGTAATTGTGGATGTAGTCATGTTACTGCACTTCAGGTACAGCATGCTAGCTGCCTGTCTGGCACACATTATTATTGTTGACTGACCACAAGAAGCATGTTGATCATGGCTCACGTTACTACACCACATCCAGTTCCACTGACCACAAAAGTACACATAGCTGTTATTGCGTAGCACCGTCATGTGTGTTGTGTGTGTGTGTGTGTGTGTGTGTGTGTGTGTGTGTGTGTGTGTGTGTGTGTGTGTGCAAATCTATGCACCCACAGCTTGTAACACTTGCACAACATTGTTATGTCCTTGTACACATTGTGTCCCAGGGTGGAGACAATCACTGAACAACTACACACAAGCATCAAATACACGTATACTGTTGTTAACAAGGGCTGTCTACACTTGCACTGCATGTTCCTGTGCAACACATAACCTGCATGCTGACACATGTGCAGTGATGTTTTTCCTTGTGAAACAGTCACCCACCCTAAAACAGTATTGTGTATGTGTTGGATTGCAGGTGTGTCTGTGTTTGTATCTGCTGTACTGAGGAGTGTGCCTGTGTGCTTGTGAACCTGTGTGCCTGTGCGCCTGTATGCATGTGCGCCTGTGTGCATGTGTGCCTGTGTGCTAATATCGTGTACACATTTGTAAACTGTGTTTCCTATCTTCCTCTCACAGGTTCTGATGTTGCTCTGGTGGAGTGCAGCAGGGAACCTGAAGCCAGTGCTGGGAATAGTGCCAAAGATGATACATGTGTAATGGCACAGGGAGGTGTGACAGGATCTGTCATTGGTCATCCAATTGACAGTACACAGCAGTCAAACCACATCAATGCGCACAGTCATCCTGCAGATACATCCATTGTCACCAATGTCCTTAGCTGAGGGACAGCATACAGTGGGCATTGACCAGGGTTGTGTGGTATCATTGGCACATACATCCCCTCACAGCAGCCATGGCCAGATTCCTGACATGGTACCACACAAGCAGATGTCCAGGGGTTCTTGTGGGAGCATCCATGGTCGTACTGCCCCTGTCAGACGTGCCCACAGAGGTCTATCAACCTCAGCTATGTTCCGGGCTGTAATGCAGGCACAGGCACATATGGAACAGTACACCAGACAGGGTCTGAGGGAGCTTTAGAGCACATCGCACTGCTATGAATGACACTATGCATGACGTTGCGTCTGCCATCCGTAATATCAGCGACATCATTGATAGACTTTGGGGGGACACATTAGATCTGTTCCACAACTACATGTCCAGGAGCCAGGACAGTGCAGGACGGTTGAGGCGTCGACGTGGACGTCTGCCAGCAACATTATCAGCTGCCAGTTGTCGCGGACGACAACAAACCCGCAGCCGCTCCCATAGTGCCAGTACCAGCCCCAGCGATGCTGGGTCTGTGCTGTCATTAGACCATCCTAGAAGACCACGTGCACGTGGCTCTGGGCAGTCCCAGCAGGGACATGTGTCCAGTCAACAACCCACTGCTTCTGATGACAGTACCCAGCCTGGCTTAGTACCTGATACTGTCCGTAGCACCCCTTCCAGGCACAGGTACCGTGTCCTTGGCCAGAGACAGTGACCTGTATGACCTGGCAGGTACAGTCTGTGGCTGTCCACAAATACCCGTATATGGCAGCCACATGGTGGAACTCTGTGCATGCATACACACACACATAATGCTAACACCTAGGGCTAACACATACACACACACACATCGCAGCAACGTTGCCCCATCTTGTACTGTTGTCCCTCACTAACACACACACACATACATGTCGATTGGATGTGTCAGTGGCGGACTCTGGCAAACCAAGTACACACCCTGTGCATATGATGAAACTGTGCCACCTCCTGCCATCTGTAACACTGATGCTGGAACAGGATAGCATGGTACTGATGCACAGGGTGACTACATAGCACTGTAGTAATATTATCATGTTGTTAACAGTACAGTGTAATGATATTGTTGTGGGTATATTCGAGCATGCATAATGCATTAACTATGTTTGTCATTGCAGTTTTGTATACACCAGTGTTAATTCCCAAAGTGTACTGTCTGCACATGTGCCACATGGCTGTTGTGTGTACCTGTGCCTGCATGTGTTGGGGTGTGGACAGTACATGTGTGATGTTTGCATCACCGATTTGCAGGTGTACATTTGTGAACATGGTCAGCATGGAACATGACATGGTTTGACAGTATGCTGTGGGTGATACAATTTCCACATGTCAGTGGTCTGCATTCTGGTAGTATACACAGCTTACATAGCCTGACATTCAGTGGTCATTACATGATGTCTCCTCAACTGATACACAGACGTAGGAACCTGGTGTCAGTGATATCCCTGCAGTACTACACTATACCAGAAGCCATTGTTACTGAGCCCCACACATCCCTTGGAACAGTACCCTTTGGCATATAGCAGTCTCATGTACATGCCAACACACTATGGATATGTCCATCCATGACTGCAAATACATACAGTGGCCTACAATGTATTCTACACATGACACACCTAACCACCACAAGGGTATCATACGGACAGATACCTGTTGTCCAAGCCATGGTATATTGCTGTAACACTACTGTGGCATTGTCATCGGCATGTAGTTAACATAGTATTCCAACAGTACCATGTAGGTGGTAGCACCCATCATGTAGAACGGGTAATGGTGTGTACATGTGGACAGGTGTTATCTTGTCTATCCTGTGATATTCACATTTCCAAAGGTATTCTGCAGTCCCTCTGTGTATCACCTAAGCAAGAAGGTGTCTGTATGCATATCGGCAACAGTTGCCATACACCTACACTGGATGGCCATCACTCACAGACTTTGCTGTGTTTTAACATGTCTGACATATACTGCAGACATGAACAGTCACCCACATTAATCTATCAAAGCTTTCATGGGTGTGTGTCATATAGCTGGCCTAGGACACAGATCACTGCAGTAGCTTGCATTGTCACCAACATACATGTATGGCCTAAGGTCTGGTAAGCTGCGGCACATGGCGGCAAAGGTAACAACTGTATTCATATGGGGCAGGCTTCACACATTGGAACTATTAAAGGTCACAGGTACATATCTGTATGTGGCAAACACATACCTGATGTGTGCATGGCAATTACTGTTATAATAATATGTCATACAATAATGAAAGCAAAACACACAACACATTCACAAACTGTGTGACAAATGCACACATGGCATTTGTAGGATTCAAACCCCTACCTAACTAGGTTATGGCACTTGAGAGAGATGCATTAGCACAGCACGTTATTCGCATTACTGGATGATTTCCCTTCTCCTGCTATATTTATAGGGTGCTGACATCATCAGTCTTTCCAAAGAAGAATGTACATCTTTTAGTGTGTTATCCCAGTCTTCAAAATGGCCATTCCTTTTACGAAGAATTGCAGATATACACACACCCCTGCCCCCCCCCCACACACACACACACACAGTGTTTGCAGGAGTCAAACCCCTACCTAACTATGTTATGATACTTGAGACAGATGCATTAGCACAGCGCGCTATTCGCATTACTGGATGATTTCCCTTCTCCTGCTGTATTTATAGGGTGCTGACATCATCAGTGTTTCCAAAGAAGAATGTACATCTTTAACTATCCCTCAGTATGGGAGATAACAATATCTGTGCAGTCACAGAAACCTAGTTCAGGGTCACATATGCACACTAGCACTGCCAGGTTATGTTCTGTACCATGCTTCGTGACCACAGGACTTGTGACACAGAACACAAGTAGGGGGTGTATCCATATACATCACAGATACACACACCTCTGGGTTGCTCCCACTGCACTAAGCATGACGGGCCATACATATACACCTACCATTTTGCAAAACTGCCTTTTGGTTTGGTGTGCAGTTCAGACCACCCACCCATACCCAGTAACTACACTTGGCTTTCCTGGGAACAGTGTCGGATATGAAGGTCTTCACACACACCATTATAGTGGTTGACTTCAGGTACACAAATATTGACTGGGGATACTACTCAAGCCCTCAACATCACCTTACAGTCACTACAATTTGTGAATCCATGTGCTATGGCACAACCAGTCACCACACCCACTAGGGGGAATACATATTGGACCTGATCATCACCAACATGGGGACTCTATGTTCCACACCAGAGGTAGAACTGTCTTTGTTAAGATCAGACCATGATCAACTTTCCCTGGACATCCATATCCCGTCCCCACACCCAGCCAAGGAAATCACTGTAAAGAATTTCTCAAAAGCAGACTTTGCACTTGTGAAGACTGGGGTGGAATACTTTAGAGGCCCCGTGCTGGAGGTTAATACAGACCACTCTGCAGAATTCTTTACAAACGCATTGTATGAGCAGCTGCAGGTATGCATTGATCATGCTATCCCACATAAAACCATGACTCCTCCAAAACAGGAGACCTGTCTGGTTGACCCCAGCCATATATAAGCTGTACAACAGAAGGGGGAAGCTACTACATAACAGAGCAATATCCCACAGACCCAGATAGATCATAACCTCTCCTTTGCTAATCACATTGACAGAGAGTCATTGCTAAGAACTTTGTATAGCCCTCCTTCTCACATGGATGTTTGCATGTAGATCATGTGAGGTCATTGTGGCCCTCTACTACTCACTCATCAGGACCATGTTTGACTACAATGCCCCTTTTGGGGTGTACCTTACCCAACACCTGCGGCAACTACAGTGAACACAACAGTACCTCCCAAAGAGAATCATGGGCTACACACAGATGTCCTATGCAGCTCAGCTAAAGGATCTCCAGCTCTACTCAGTTGCTTAACGCCTACTCAGAGGTAATCTATGCCTGACGTACACAGCCATTTCAAACCCAGAAGTAATGGACATGCTCCACCTCATAACATCCAAGACCCTTACAGCTACACACTCCAGGGACGTAAACCTCAGCATAAACATAAATAGGACATGCTGCAGGGACAGATTCATTACTCACAGGCTCCCCTCACTCTGGAATTGAATCCCAATTAAAGTTAGACATAGCCCCTCACCAACCCTCTTCCAGCAAAATACAGCCGCATGGATGGGAAATTGCAAATTCACCCCTGGGATCTCCACTGTGTCCCTGCTTGACAGAGGCACAGCAATGTAGCCTTAAAGGGTGCCTTCTGTGACCTACTTTACAGAGGCACAGTAGGCTACTCTACTGGGGAGGCAGACGCCAAATACACTCTGCCTAGGCTTATGAATTCCCTAGGGCAGACAGCCTAGTATTCACCTCTGCACCTATGTTTATGTTTGGGATGCACAATATTTTTTGCTGCTACTGTTTGCAGGTCTTTATTGCTGTAGCTTTCACAGTTTCTGTGAACAACCTGTGTATCTGCATAACATGTTTGATCATGACAGGGTTCCGGTATATTAATATATTGTGTCTGTTTTCATTTAACTGTGTGCACAGGGTGGATTGCTGGATCGTGGGAGGTTCCTGGCTTAACACATACAACTGCCAGATATGTGTGACTGACTGCTATACTCAGACATGGCCTAAGTGTGTGAGCATGCCCAGTTCAGGCTTTCCATGGTTTGTTGCCTGACATGTGTCTCATTTATCCAAGTGTGTGAGCATGCCCAGTGTGACCTTTTCATATGTTGTGATCTGAAGTCCACTACATTTGTGGTTGTGTGTGAACATGACCAATATTGACATTAATACTGTGTGTGTTGGAAGTCATGTTGTGTTCTTACTGCCAGACTCCTTTGTGTCATAACTCAACAGGGATTATGCTGTGCTTTCAGGGTTTCAATGGGATAGTTTGCAAAGACTTGGCAACATTCTCTCATACTGGCTGAACACTGCAATACTGTCATGGTGCAGTGGTTCAGTACTTCCACTATGGTGCACAGTATCATGGGTTTGAGTCCCATCACTGCTGTAAATGCTCATACTGAGCAGACCAGACTAGTTAAGGGCCAGTTGGGCAACTATGAGCATGTTGCATTTTGTCCAGCTATGGCCTACTTAAACCAGGCTTGTCCGACATTGCTGTGTATTCACCAACTTGGGTGGACATTGGCAAACATTACTCCACAGTGACCACAGTTGTACTACTTGGTGTGTGTGATTCTGTTCATAGGTTCATACTAGGCTATCTGCCCGAGGGCATTTATAATCCTAGCCAGAGTGTGTTTGGCTTTCAACACACATTGTAAGTGGAGTTTGCCATTACATTTTTCACGGTTAGTATACTGTGCCTCTGGCTAACAGTGACATAGAAGTTATACCCAGGGTAAACCTACAATCTCCCATCCACTCATCAGGATTCCTCTTGAAGAGAGTCAATGAGGGACTCTGGCTAACCTGGAGTGGGAGTTTACTCAAGAGTGGGGGGAGCCTCTGGGTTATGGATCTGTCACTCCAGCATGTCCTATTTATTTCAGTCCTGAGGTTCAGGTCTCTTGAGCGCGTAGCTTGATGGGATTCTGATTTTTCAAGGTGTGGCATGTCCATTGATTCCAGGTTGGACATGGCTTTATACATCTGGCACAGATCGCCTCTGGGCAGGCAGTATGCCACTGAGTGGAGCTGCAGTTTCTTTAACCGGGCAGTGAATGGCATGTGTTTGAGCCCTTTGATCCACCTGGTGAGGTACTTTTGTGGTCTTTCCAGCTGCTGCAGGTGTCTGAAAAGGTACATCCCACAAAGGGCATTGTACTCAATTATGGGCCTGATGAGGGATGAGTTAAGAGGCACAATGACCTCCACTGATGTAGATGTGATTACCTTCATGATTAGGTGGGCTGTATGAAATGTTTCTCTGAACACCTTGGCCACATGTTTGTCGAATGTAAGATTGCTATCAACTTGGGTCCCCAGGTCCCTTATCACGTCTTCCATACTTAATGGGTTACCACATATGTAGTAATTTGTGGGCACTTAGTTTTTGACAAAGGTGAGGACTATACACTGTTTTGTGTTTAGCTTGAGGACATGGCTCTGGCACCAGTTGTCTGTTTCTATGAGGCCCTTTTGTAGGATGCTTGTGTCAGCTGGATGGTCGATTATGGCGCCCAGTTTACAGTCATCTACAAACTTGTTCACCAACAGTCCTTCTGTGTTGGCCTGTACCTCTGTGAAATGTATACCAAACAAGGGAGGTCCCAGGACTGAGCCTTGTGGGATGCCACTTGTAGCTGTTTTGTGGTCTGACATGGCTCCAGCATTTCAGACCATGTGGGTTCTGTCCTTAAGCCAGTTTGCAACCCATCTAGTGACAAGTGGTTTCTATTGAAGCTGGTGATCTTATCTATGATGACCAAGTGGGGTACTGTATGGAAGGCTTTTGCAAGGTCCAGGTAGGCGGTGTGGACCACCATCCCCTCGTCAATGGCCTTTGGTGACTGTTTCAAATGACTCAACCAGGTTTAAGAGGCAGGATCTGCCTTTATCAGAGCCAAAATGGGTAGGATCCAGTGTCTGTGTGTCCCCAATATGTTTATTTCTGAGGTCCATGATGATCCTTTCCATAGCTTTGCAGACCAACCTAGTCAGGCTTCTGGGGCGATTGTTTGCAGTATCCGTTGAGGCACTACCTTTGTGGAGAGGGTCCACTGTTGCTGTACACTGCTCTTTGGGTACATATCATGTGTTAAGGCTGACATTGAACAGTGGTTTTATGTGTGTGTTCAATTCTTCTTGGGGTTCATGCTGGACACAGCCCAGGACACCGTCCGGTCCCATTGATGCTGTGTGTTTTGCTTTTGAGAGGCTGGCTGTTACCTGAGCATCTGCGATGTCAGGGGGCCAGCACTCTGCTGGGATAGATATTTGCCCTTTTGGTGGGGGGGGGAGAAGTTTGCACTGAACCTGTCAGCTTGAGTGTTGGCAATGTCTGTGGGTTTGTTGTATTGTTTGTCATTCTGGACTAATTCTGAACATATCTGGGGATTCCCACACAGGTTCCTACAATAAGTAAAGAATGCCTTGTGATTATCCTTGGTGTCCTGTACAATTTTTATCTCACAAATGGCCTTAGACAATTTTATGTGTGGACGTTGTTTTTCAATAATACTGGTCAGAGATGGCTTCCCTTTTTGTGATTTGGATCTATCATATAGTAGCTTCCTCCTTGTATTGTATGGTTTGTTTATGGCTGGGGTCCACCAAACAGGATGGCTGCCTTTGGAGGATTGGGTCTTGGTTTTATTTGGGGTTGCATGATCCATGCATTCCTGACAGTGTTCATAGAATGCGTTTATAAAGGGTTATGAGGTCTGGGCCATATTTTCCACAGACATAGGGGCTGTGAAGGATTCCACCTCAGTTTTGAGGTGTGTGACATATGCTTTAGTGAACATTTTTCACTATGGTTTTCTGGCCATGGGATGGGGTGGGGATGTGAATATCCAGTGAGATTACTGTCTGGTGTGATCGTACCAGTGAGGGGATACACTTCTGGTCTTGGGCATAGAGTCCCCATGTTGGTGATGATCAGGTCCAGTATGTTTTCCCCTCTTATGGGAGTGGTAGAAAGTTGTTCCATAGCATTTTGGTTTATAAATTCTGGGAACCTTTGGCCCAGGGTGTTGGAGCTAGGGTGATGCTCCCAGTGTATGTTTGGGTAGTTGAAGCTGCCCAATATAATGGTGTTTGGGGAGCTCTTCATATTTTCATGTGTTCTCCAGTCGGCCAAGTGTGGTTCCTGGGATTAGGAGGGTGGTCTGTAGCAGGCTATGAACTGGAAGGCAGTTTTACCCACTGTTGGTTACACATGGGTAGACTCTGATGCTTCATGCTGTGCCACCAACCTGGGGGTGTGGGTATCCTTGACAAATATCGATACTCACCCTCCTTTTGTAGTTTGTTCCATGTTTTGCAGCTGTAAAGCATGGTATGAGGTGTACCTGTGAATGCTAGGGTGCTCTTGGGAGCCTTGAACCAGGTTTCTGTTACTGCACAGATATCAACATTCTCCATGCTGAGGAGTGTTTGGAGTGCGTGCATCTTGCAGTTTAGACTTCTGGCATTGAGTAGCATTACTTATACTTTCTTATCCCTTGTGATATCTATGGAGGTGGGTTTGTCTTTTGAGCCTTACCTAGAAAAGGCACTATGGCAGTGACAAGAGCCTTTGACAATATCCAATAGGCCACAGGTGATAGGTGAAATCCATCCCTAGCAAAGCATCATGTCTTGTCGAGCATCTCATCCCAGGCTGACAGGCATTGAATCCCCTTTCACTGACACCAATGCTTAAGCAAATTGTTGTAACTGATCATCATGTCTTCATATTGTGGCCTCATGTTTGGTGAGGGTAGGATGCTACTGAAGATCATCAAGTTTGCACATACGACATGGTGGTAAATGCTGTTTAGCACTACCTTACATTGCTTAACACATGGCAATCATGCCTCAGGTGGTGCTGCAGGGCTGCCTATGTCGGATGCACATACTGCACTCCCTATACATGTTTGGAAACAGGTAGTGTCAAGTTAGGCATCCCTTTTACTATATGTGCGAGTCAGGGAGAGGTATCATTTCCAGGGTTCCTACTGAGACAGTGTATGTGCTATGCGTTGCCTCTGCCAAGGCCAAGGCATACTGGGCATGCCTCCTTCTGCCTACTGGGGCAGGCTCAGGTTGTTCCTCCTCTGAGTCACGCTCTGCCTGTGATGGCCTTGGCACTGGTGGGGGGCTGTTTGGCCCAGGCCTATGCTGGTCCTGTTGCAGCTGTTTTAGCAGGATCATATTATGTAGCATAGCACATACCATGACAATTTGGGTACATGTAGATGGTGAGTATTGCAAGGCTCCACCAGATGTGTCCAGGCACCGGAACCGTGACTTGAGCAACCCAAACACACACTCGATTAAATTTCATGTTTGTGCGTGTGCCTCATTATGGCGTTCTTGTTCAGGTGTGTGTGGGTTTCTGATGGGTGTCATCAGCCACGGCTCCAGTGCATAGCCAGCATCCCCCACTAAGTGACGATGTGGGATGTCCCCATTGGCAAATGTCTGGTACAGCTGCGTTAGATGCCAGATATGGGAATCATGGTAGCTTCCAGGGCAGCCAGCACACACATTCATTATTATGCCCTGGGCATCACACACGACCTGGCAGTTGATGGAGGGGAAGCCCTTGCGGTTAATGTAGGCCCTACCCCGCTCACCGTCTGGTGCTTTGATGCGTATATGCTTGCAGTCTATTGCACCCACTACCTCAGGGTATTCTGCTATTTGCTGGAAAAGACGCATATTGTTGGCCAATACCTCATGGGAATTGGGGAAATATACATGATCACCGACGTGCTGACATGGCATCCAGGAACTGGTGCAGTACCCTGGATGCTGATGCCTGTGATATCCCCATCATATCACCAGTTGGTCTCTGAAAGGTACCTGTTGCTAGTATTCTTAGGCCAACACATACCTTGGTTTCCACTGGGATGGGTTCCCCTCTGTTGGTTCTGTGTGTGAGGCGTGGCCTGCACAGCTCAACAATTTGCTGCAGGAGGTCTCTGGCCACTCTATAGCACTCCACTATCTCCAGCTCATGTAACCCCTGGTAGGTGACCCTGGGCCTGTACACTTTTCTCCGTCTCCTCACTGTGGGTTGTCCGGCAGCATTTGCATTGTCACCACCCGCAACATGTTGCATATGTCGTCTTATAACAGCAATGGCAGCCCCTAGCATTTTTTGTCTGAGTGAAGCTTTTTCAGTTTTCACTTCTAGTAGGATACTCCAGTGTTTCAGTGTTTCTTGTGAGAAACAAACTGCACTGTTGTTTGCAGAGTTTTAAGTGCTGGGCTGGGCTAGGCTAGTGTTCTGCCTGTGTTATTGCCTGATTCGGGTTTTCACCTGCTAGCTCTACTAGTATCACCTGGTAGCTTCCTGCTATTTGTTTGCTTCCTTTTTCCTTTCTGTTTCCTCAGGGGGAGCAACGTGCATACAAGTGCAAACATGCTCACAGCAGCTCACACACGCGCATACATGCTTAGACGGACTAAAACTTGCTTATTCGGGCTAAAACGCGTGCACACCAGCGCAAACAAGTTTACAGGTCTTCCAACAGCCTTATACATGCTTACTCCGGCTTAAACGCGCGCACACGCGCGCATACCCGCTCAGCAAGAAATTTTGGTGTTGTCCACAGTATACGCCTTTCATTTCTTGGCTTTCCCTGGCCTACCTGTTGACACACCTGTTTCCATGATGTCTAACTGACACCTGACAGATGCCACTGTCCTCCAATGAGCTGCACTACTTTCATACATACCCCCCTTGTGATGTCACCTATTTCCTACTCTGTTCCTCCCCATATCCAACTCCTACACTCCACTGACTGTGCTCATTTGCTATGTAAAAGTGCGATTCACTGTCCTAACACTCATTTACATAGGATTGCCTACTAATGCTTGGTTACATGTCTTAGACTGGGCTTCTCCCCTTAGCAACCCCTACTCGGTGGCCATGTTGTCTTCAGCCTGCTATTCCCTTACATTGTAATTTGACAATTTTAATAAATTCCATGTTTGTGGTTTTTATTGCCTTATTTTATGATTTTTATAGCGCACCCTGTTTGCGCAGCGCTGCGCTATGCTTAAACATCGGAAATCGGCGACAAAAAATATTATTTTTATTTTAATTTTGCATCAGGGATACTTTCCAATGGCCGTATATTTGGCCATTGGCATGCTTCCTCAACCATATGCAACCTTTATTTGGAGCTGACAAGGCTCCATTGTGCTATTTGCAGAACGGTATTCAGTTGTCAACTGAGTACATTTCTGCAGCTAACACGTCTCCTACTCAGACAGGTTTCTGCTTCCTGGATCACAAATTTACCTCATTTGCATGCCTTTCGGCTGCAAGTGAGGTAATTTGCATATCACAGCCCTCTCCATGTAGGAGACGTGTTAGGAGCTCTCTTACACGCCCCTACAGGCTGTTCGTGGATCGCTCATCGGACATGATGGCTGCATGGGGTCTTACTCTACTCGTAGACTCCATGCAAGCCATTGTGAATCCGGCCCATCCACTGCCAACTACACTTGCCCCTCCAAACCATTCTGTTGATGTTGTAGAAGAGGTTTAGATCCCTAGACAAGCATTTCTGATCCCATTTGAATTGCTGATGTGCAGTAAATCCATCACTATTGGGTCTGGGGATGCCTTGTATATTAGACACAGGTTATCTCTTAGCAGTCTAAGATTATCTCCATTTCCACAGTTGGTACCCTTATAAACAAATGTCTGGTCAAGTGGCAGATGGTTAGGCTGGCCAGAATTATTTCTAATGACAACAATTTATATAATGAATTGGAAATTCTTATTAATATGTTTTTAACTAGGGGCTATCCAAGTGAGATATTTGTGAACATTAAGGATGACATTTTAAGTGGCAAGCAACATAAATGTAAGCCTATTTTGGGTGTAGGTTTGTCATATAATTATATTAACTTAGATAATATGAATGATTCTTTAGGTTATGATAACAGTGTATGCCTTAACTATACCAAGGAAAGTCTGGCTGTGTTGCCCCTTATTAGTAAACATTGGAATATTATTAGTAATGATAAGTATTTACATGAAAAATTGGGCTGCAGATCCCATTTTATTTTTTCTAGACATGTTAATATTAAAGAGTAACTAGAAATAGGTTCCACACATGTCAAGTGCAGCAACAGTAAACCCTTATGAACAGGCAATATGAATTGTGGACCCTGTACTCAATGTAAATTTATCTTTGAAGGGAAAGAATATACCTTGGTTGGTATTAAATATACATTTAAGTTCATTTCCAGTTAAGATTGTAACAGTAGAGGGGTTGTCTGTCTTATTCTCTGATTTTTGTTTTCCTTTTGTATAGTTAAACTGAACACCAGATTAGAAAAGAAATTAAGAACACTATTATGATATCAAAACCAAGAAAGAAAGTAGTGCTCTTTTTAGAAATAAAGTAATTTGCAATACTAAAAAATATTTTATTTCTTTATTTTAGAACAAGTTCCAAATCCCAGAGGGGGACCTTGAGAACTTACTTTAGAATATTGAGAATTGTTGTGGCAAATTAGGTTAAATGCATTTGAACTCCCTGGTTTAAATGAGGCTGTTTCTTTAAGTAGTGTTTTAAAATTACAAGCTTCTAAGTTGTGATTATTTTTAATTTGTTTATTATGGGATGATCATGATGAGGATCTTTACCTGCCTAAGATGGTGGTTTACTTTCAGTGGTGTAGCGGAATACAATTTGCCACAGATGACCAGAGTTAAAGTAGCAGCTCAGGTGCCTATATGAGCTGGCAGAGGAGAATGGGAGTGTGCTGCTTTCGCCATTTTAACACCTGGCAGGAGTACTGGGTGATGTTGGTAAAGTTCCAGCCAGCTGATTGTGTGCTGTTGTGGCTTTTAGTACCATTAAAGCTGAGGGGAAAAAACAGCATATGGAGGGGCACTTCTCAAGGGACAGCAATACTTAGTTTGAGGGGGCCACAGAGGAAGAGGGGAGTGCTCCAAAATGGGAGAAGATGGGCTGCAAAAAGACTGATCCAGATTCCCAGGAATGAATAGGCCATTTTGGTGTTGGTAATGGAACCATCACACAAAGGTCTGTGGGAGGTGTAGAGCAATGTGTGTGATATACCTTTAAGAGGCTTTCCAGTGAGTCAGCACATGCATATAAGTACTGAGCACATGCAAGCAAGAGTGCCATTTGTAGTGAGCAGCCAGAGTGTGAGCATGCAAGTATGTAGTCAGTTAGTTAGATGGTCCGTTTAAGTTCAGTGTTCCTGCAATCCATTCTGATGTGTTTGTATACAATAAACTACTTAAACAAACCGCCAATGCATGTCTTCTTAATACACATAAGAAGAGCGACATGCTGTCAGAAAGGGATCCAGAGTTACAACCATGAGGCAACCGGTTAGAGCTGGAGGAATATACAGAAATTCATAAATTCATACTAGGCTATCTGCCCTAGGGCATTTATAAGCCTAGCCAGAGTGTGTTTGGCTTTCGCCACCCATTTTAAATTAATTTTGCTATGCCCTTTTTCAAGGTTAGTATACTGTGCCTCTGTCTAACAGTGACACAGAAGTGATACCTGGGGTAAACCTACGATCTCCCATGGCATCTGTTTGAGCCCTTTGATCCTCTTGGTGAGGTACTTTTGGGGTCTTTCCAGTTGCTGCAGGTGTCTGGTAAGGTACATCCCAAAAGGGGCATTGTACTCAATTATGGGCCTGATGAGGGATGAGTAAAGAGGCACAATGACCTCCCCTGATCTAGATGTGAATCCCTTCATGATTAGGTGGGCTATATAAAATGTTCTTCTAACCACTTTGGCCACGTGGTTGTCAAATGAGAGATTGCTATCAACTTGGGTCCCCAGATCCCTAATTACTTCTTCTGTACTTAATGGATTACCACCTATGTGGTAATTTGTGGGCACTTTGTTTTTGCCAAAGGGGATGACTATACACTTTTTGGCGTTTAGCTTGAGGCCATGGCTCTGGCACCAGTTGTCTGTTTCTATGAGGCCCTTTTGGAGGATGCTTGTGTCGGGTGGAGAGTCGATTATGGCACCCAGTTTGCAGTCATCTGCGAACTTGGTCAGCCACAGTCCTTCCGTGTTGGCCTGTACCTATGAGAAATATATACCGAACAAGAGAGGTCCCAGGACTGAGCCTTGTTGGACGCCACTTGTAACTGGTTTGGAGTCTGACATGGCTCCAGCAATTCTAACCTTGTGGGTTCTGTCCTTGAGCCAGTTTGCAACCCATCTAGTGACATAGGGGTTTATATTTAAGCTGGTGAGCTTATCTATAATGCCCAAGTGGGGTATTGTATCGAAGGCTTTTGCAAGGTCCAGGTAGGTTGTGTGGACCACCTTCCCCTCGTCAATGGCCTTGGTGACTGTTTCAAAGAAATCGACCAGGTTTAAGAAGCAGGATCTGCCCTTAACAAAGCCGAACTGGGTAGGATCCAGTGTCTGTAGGTCCCCAATATCTTTCTTTATGAGGTCCATAATGATCTTTTCCATAGCTTTGCAGACCAAGCTAGTCAGGCTTATGGGCGATAGTTTCCAGGATCCGTTGAGGCACCACTTTTGTGGAGAGGGGCCACTGTTGCTGTACGCCACTCTTTGGGTACATATCCTGTAGTAAGGCTGAGATTGAACAGTAGTTTTATGTTTGGGTTTAGCTCTTCTTGGAGTTCATGTAGGACACAGCCCGGGACACCGTCTGATCCCATTGATGCTGTGTTTTTTGCTTTGGAGAGCATCTGAGGTGTCAGGGGGGCAGCACTCTGCTGGGATAGATATTTGCCCTTTTGGTGGGGAGGGGGGAAGAAGTTTGCGCTGAACCTGTCAGCTAGGATGTTGGCAATGTCTGTGGGTTCGGTGTATTTTTTGTCATTTTGGACTAATTCTGTGTATATCTGGGAATTCCCACCCAGGTTCCTAACATAACTAAAGAAAGCCTTGTGATTATCCTTAGTGTCCTGTGCAATTTTTCTCTCGAAGCTGGCCTTAGACGATTTTATGAGTGCCCGTAGTTTTTTGCTAATACTGATCAGAGATGCCTTCCCTTTTTGGGATTTTGCTCTATCATGTAGTAGCTTCCTCCTTCTATTGTATAGTTTGTTTATGGCTGGGGTCTACCAGACAGGACGTCTGCCTTTGACGGATTGGGTCTTGGTTTTATTTGGGATTGCATGATCCATGCATTCGTGAGGGTGATCATAGAATGCGTTTATAAAGGATTCTGTGGTCTGGGCCATATTTTCCACAGGCCCGGGGGCTTTGAAGGATTCCACCTCGGTTTTGAGGAGTGTGAAATTTGCTTTACAGAAGTTTTTCACTGTGGTTTTCTGGGCAGGGGGTGGGGTCGGGATGTGAATATCCAGTGAGATTAGTTTATGGTCTGATCTTACCAGTGAGGGATACACTTGTGGTCTGGAGCATAGAGTCCTCATGTTGGTGATGATCAGGTCCAGTATGTTTTCCCCTCTTGTGGGAGTGGTAACAAGTTGTTCCATAGCATTTGAGTTTATAAATTCTAGGAACCTTTGGGCTAGGGTGTTGGAGCTAGAGCAATGCTCCCAGTCTATGTTTGGGTAGTTGAAGTTGCCCAATATAATGGTGTTTGGGGAGACCTTCATATTTTCCAGTGTTCTCAGGAAGGCCGAGTGGGGTTCCTGGGTTTGGGAGAGTGGTCTGTAGCAGGCTATAAACTGGAAGGCAGTTTTACCCACTGTTAGTTGCACATGGATTGTCTCTGATGCTTCGTGCTGTGCCACCAACCTGGAGGTGTGGGTATCTTTGACGAATATTGATACCCCCCCCCCCTCCTTTTGTGGGTCGGTCCAAGTTTTGGGGCCGAAAAGTATGGTATGAGGTATAACCTGGTAGTGCTGGGGTGCTCTTGGGAGCCTTGAACCAGGTTTCTGTTACTGCACAGATATCGATGGTCTCCATGCTAAGGAGAGTTTCGAGTGCGTGCATCTTGAGGTTTAGACTTCTGGCGTTGAGTAGCATTACTCTTAGTTTCTTATCCCCTGTGATACCTATGGAGGTGAGTTTGTCTTTTGAGCCTTGCCTAAAAAAGGCACTATGGGGCTAGCAAGAGCCTTTGCCAATATCCGAAAGCCCAGGGATGACAGGTGCAAGCCGTCCCTAGCGAAGCATCGTGGCTTGTCGAGCATGTCATCCCAGGCTGACAGGCATTGGATCCCTTTGAATGACACCAATACTTAAGCCAGTTGTTGAAATTGATCATCTTGTCTTCATATTGTGGCATCATTCTTGGTGAGGGTAAGATGCTACTCAAGGTCAGGTTCATACCGGCCTGGGCTACATGCTCAGAGAGCTCCTCTATGTCTCTTTTCATGTAGTCCAGGGAGGTACGTCTCAGGTCATTCACACCAGCATGGACAATGACTGAGTCATATTTGTACTTGCCTTGGAGTGACCTGAGTGCTTGTGTTATGTGGCGGATCCAAGTGGATCGTCCCTACTGCTCAAACGTCTCGGAAAACAGGTCAGAAATAAATTCCAGGCACTAAAACTTGCTTAAGTGATTTATTTTGCTGTAAATATAAAATGAAGCACTCAGAACGCGCAAAACAAATTTCTTGTTAAACGAGATGTCTGAAACTGTGACATATTGATAAAAATATTTGAAACAATTACGAAGTTTGAATATCTGAATCACTTAAAATGTACAAAAAAGGGAAAATCGCCATATTTTTTCTATGTGCTACTTTTTCATGTTAACTAAAGCTGTTCAAAATATCCAAAGTGTGCAGTGTTTGCAACTGTGTGCAGTATTACAGTTCAGTTATTTTGCAGAGTACAGTTATTTCAAAAAATACTTCGCAAAGTACAATTATTTCAAAGCATATTTCAGAGAGTACAGTATTTCATGAATTTATTGTGCATTTGAATATTATTACAAGTTTCTGGTGTGTGTGAAAGTTTGTACATAATTATAAAGGCCAAGATTGCATTGTGTGTGTTTTTACTCTAATCTGTTGTCATGGCAGAAGGATTTTGCAGACCCGCACCGCTTGTGTTTGATAACAATATTGCGGAAAATTGGAGAGTGTTTGAGCAGGAATACGATATTTTCATACAGGCTGCTTTTTCTGACAAAGACCCACGTACAAAAGCATGTATTCTGCTTATTTTAGCTGGTTCAGAGGACATTGAAAGAGAGTGTTCATTTGTGTATGCACCTGCAGTGTTTGCAGGGGGGAGACCACTATATAGTGTTACCAGCTGAAACAAGGGAAGACCCAGACTGCTTAAAACCTAAATATAGAGAACTGTGTAACCCCCAAACGAATATTACAATGGAAAGGCACTTAGTTTGCACACAGGATCAAACGTCTGTTAAAATTTTTGCAAGATATATAACAGATTTGAGAAATAAGGCTAAAATGTGCAGATCTGGTGAATTGAGAGATGAATTGATAAAAGACAGGCTTGTGTGTGGTATTAATAATGAAGCAGTGAAAAATATTTTGCTTTGAGACAGTGATATAACGTCGAATTAGGCCATTGAGATTTGTCAGATATATGAGCTTACAGAAAAGCACACAAGTATGCTTTCAAATGAAAATAGCTGGGGAAAGCACAGTGATAAAGCTCATGTTGATAGTATTCAGCACGTGGTTAAAAGAAGCAGGCTTGCTCTACTGCAGGTTCTGTAACAGTCCCTGGGAAACTCCTGAGTCTTTCAAGAAAATTCAAGAGCATGCTCAGTGAAGCATAAGGATGAGTTAGCAAAGTCAAAACGTGCTTTCACTCAGCTTCATAGTCAACTGTTGTAATTGTGTTGGAAATCACAAACCCAAAAGAGAAAAGTGCTTAGCTTTTGGTCAGCAGTGTAATTCTTGCAGTAAGTGAAATAATTTCAAAAGGTTTTGTAAATCAAATAAGGCACATTCTTTTATTAAAAGAGGGCATTCCAAGAGGTAAGCTGATCAATTAAAAAGTTGCAACCGTACTTTTTATGCTGATAGTGTGTCTATGCTTAGTGATACATTCAGCGCAATAGATTTGTTGGCAAGAATGAGATCTTGTGTACTGTTTGGATTAATGGGATTCCAGTAGAGCTCAAAGTGCAGTGTTTTGTCAGCAGAAACATTTGCTAGAGTAAAACCTGCAGAACAACTTGATTTGACAAAGTGTCTGAAGCTTGTTGTTTATGGTGCTGAAGAGAGTCACACCAAAGGCTCAGTAATGCTTTCATGTTACTCTGCTGGGAACAGCTATGACTTGCAGTTTTTTGTAGTCAAGAGACATGTGCAGCCATTATTAGGTCTCCGAGACAGTTTGAAAATGAGACTGCTTTCACTTAATAAAGAAGTCCACCATGTAAGCCTGAATGACAATAGCTCAAATTTTGCCCAAACTATTTTTTCTGAGTATGATGATATTTTTGCAGACAAACTACCAGTTGTGTACTCTATGAAGTTAGACCCAGACCATCATGGAAAGTTCCAGTAGCTATGTAGAACAGAGTCAAAACCGAGCTAGACAAAATGGTGCAGCTAGGAGTAATTTGTCCAGTAGAAGAACCTATTGAATGGGTATCCTCCATGGTGGTAGCTCATAAGAAAAGCTCAAATGTTATCAGAATATGTATTAATCCAAGAGATCTGAACAAAGAATTAAAAAGACCTCATCATCTAATGCGCACAAAGTTGCTGACCTCATGCCAAACACCACTGTTTTTCTGTCTTAGATGCAGAGTTCATTTTGGCAAATTTTGTTTGACCGAAAATCTTCGTTGTTAACCACATTCCGTACGCCATTTAGAAGAAACAGATTTCTGAGAATGCCATTTGGAATAAATCCTGTTAGTGAAGTCTTTCAACGTGTGATGGAGCAAATTTTTTCGGGCTATTCCCTGTGCTATTATAGTAGATGATATTCTAGTAGGAGGCAATGGTGAAGTCGAATATGACAGAAACCTCAAGAAAGTTCTGGAAAGAGCACATGAAGTGAATCTTAAGCTGAATCCTCAGAAGTGCAAGTTCAGGCTATGGGAAGTTACTTATGTTGGTCACTTGTTTACCAGTTCAAGCTTGTGACCAGATCCTTCCAGGCAAACAGCAATTCTCGAGATACCAGCTCCATACAGTGTTCAAGCCCTACAATGTTGTCTTGGTATGGTCAACTATCTAGGCAAGTTCATTCCAGATTTAAGCCAACATACAGCACCACTCAGATAGCTGATATTCAAAGATGTAACTTTGTCATGGTCAGAACAGCGTCAAAGGGTTTTTGATGTCCTGAAGCAGAAAATTGCCAACCCATCAACTCTTAGCTACTGTGATGTTCACGAAGCAGTTACTCTTTCTTGTGATGCTTCTAAGTTTGGTTTAGGTGCAGTCATTCTTCAAGATGGTAGACCAGTAGCATGTCCATCAAGAACTTTTACCCAGACCGAGATGCAATATGCCCAGATTGAGAAAGAGCTTTTGGCATTTGTGTTTTCATGTTTGAAGTTCCATGATTATGTTTATGGTCGACCTATCCAGATCGAAACTGATCACCAACCTCTTGTTACTATTTTGAGAAAGCCTATGCATACAGCTCTAGCCATATTGCAATGCATGATGCTCAGCTTGCAAAAGGACAATTTCAATTTTGTTTACACAAAAGTTAAACTTCTTTATCTTGCTGATACTTTGTCCAGATCACCCAGAAAAAGAGCAGAACAGCATAACAGTTAGCAACTTGAT
The DNA here is from genome assembly GCF_019279795.1 of Protopterus annectens. Classification (NCBI taxonomy): domain Eukaryota; kingdom Metazoa; phylum Chordata; order Ceratodontiformes; family Protopteridae; genus Protopterus; species Protopterus annectens. The sequence continues at coordinate 784,788,229 of NC_056744.1, forward strand.
TTTGAGGTAATGGAAGTGAGTAATTTTTCTTCTTCACGTCTTTTTTATAGAGAGACATCTGAAACAAGTGTTGTGTAAGAATGAGTATGTTTTAAAAGATGCACAGCAGGTTTTGCATGACTTGTTTGTAAGCAGGTCACATTTTGAGAACAGAAATTGTTTATTAGTAACTTTTGATGTACAATCACTTTTTACTCTTATTCCCAACCATATAGGTCTTAAAATGGTTGAGGAATTTTTGGTTTTATGTAGTGAAGATGGAAAAAGTTTTATAGATTTACTATGTTTGCTTATGGATGTTGTACTTGACAATAATATGTTTATATTTAACCAAGCCATATATTTACAAAAGGAAGGCATAGCTATTGGCACATCCAGTGCCAATAGCTATGCCAGTTGGTTATGGTGAGATGGGAGGAGACTAGTTTAAGTTTTAGCTGAAACAGTTCATTTCTTTTTATAGATGTTTTATGGATGACCTGCTCATGGTAGGGACAGGCACAATCAAGGACCTTGAAACGTTACTTGATTTTATGAACACTAGTACTGCCTTGTTAAGGTTTTCCATGGTGTGTTCGCCTGTACAGATACATTGTCTTGATGTTAGAGTTATTAGGGATGCCAAGGGGAATTTCACAACAGAGACTTTTAGGAAAGACTGCCACAAAAATACATATTTGCACAGAAGGGGCATGCACCCTATGCACATATTTAACAGTATAGTGAAAGGCCAAGCATTAAGGGCATCTAGGTTAAATGTTGAAGACATTAAGTTTTTCAATGAATTAGACCGCTTAAGTGAGAAATTTATTGAAAGTGGCTATGATAGACATGTAAACAGTATTCTGTCCAAGGTCCCTGTGTTAAGGGAGAATGAAGGGATACCTTATTTCTCAGATAGGGTGGTTAAAATAGCCAAAGTAGTTAGTAGTAAGAAAGCTGAGTCAAGGACCAAGCTTTATATGCCCTTGTTTTACTCAAGTAATGTTAAACAAATAATTGATATTTATAAGAAGTACTAGTATATATATATTAAATACTGATGAAAATATCAGGGAGATAGTGAGTGACACACCTTGTTTCACATATAAAAATAAAAAGAACCTTAAGAGGCTTTTATGTTATCCTAAATTTGACATATCTCCACACATACCCAACAGGGACTCTGGTATGATACCCTGTGACAAGTGTAATTATTGTGATTTACTTGACCTATCTGGGAATGTTATACATCCTGACACTGGTAAAGAATTTAAGTTTAATGTTTGGGCTGCTTCTGATACCTATCATCTGGTTTATTTGGCTTATTGTATGGAGTGCCACTCATTTTATGTTGGAGAAACTGATAGGCATCTTAAGGATAGGCTAAGGGAACATGTCTGTAATATTAAAAATAGTATTTGCACTAATGCCTTGGCCAAGCATGTTGTCCTTCATGGACCTACACACACTTTTAAATTCATGGTGAATCAGCTTATTAGTCCCAGTGAGCGAAGGGGTGATCTGGTGAATAGGACTGAGACAGCAGAAAGTAAATGAATGATTAGGCTAAGGGCAGACTGTGGCAAGGGGCTTAATAATAAAGTTCCCCTGAAACCGATTTTAGCTGCATGGAGTTTGAAGTAAATTATCTATGTGTATAGTAATGTTTTTATTTGTCTATAATGTTATGTTTCTATTTTTTCTGGTTACTTATTTTTAAGTGATTGTTTATGGCTAGCTTATATTGACTATTTCTTTAAAAGATATTCATCTAATTGTGATGCAAGTTGATGTTTTAATGACTATGATGTTTTTATTGGACTATGTTATTTAATTGTACCTATGGCACACGCTAAGAGTAATTCTGTGAAAAAAGATTTCAGTTTTACTTCATGGACTGAAAAACAATTTCAATTCAAACAAGGTACTGTTACTGTTAACAACAGCACTAGTAATTGTGCTGAACATGACTTTAAAACTTTCAATGACAAGTTGTATGCATTTAAGAGCACGCAATTAGAAATAGATTATTTGAAAGAATGTTTGTGTGTGCAGCATGTCCCGAAGGGGTTACGCTGCTATAAATTTCCAAACAATGCTGTGGCTGGTTCATCTCTTTATAACAGCTTGGTTAAAATCTTTGACAAAGCAGGGCTTGAAATGGTAGAATGTATGATAAGGGACTGTGAGGAAAAAGCAGGTTTATTACTTAAAGAAGTAACATCACTTAATGATTCTGTGGTGAAGAGTAAGAATTTATTAGGTGTTAAAAGAGAATATAATCGTGTTTTTAATGAAGTAGATCAATATTGTTTAAAAATTGTGACCCGTAAAATCAGGAAACTGGAGCGTGACCTCAAAGAATACAGGGAGGGTAAGGCCTACCCTTTGTTGGGTAGAAATAGGCAGGACACCAAACAGTTTCATAACCAAAATAGTGACATGGTTTTTAATGACAATGTCCCAAGTGCTGAACTAGAGATACCAAGAAGTGAGAGACTTGCTCAGAAAAATAGTCAGAGTGGCCTATCGGATTTTTACTATCCCCTGGGCAGACCAGGGGGTAGGAATGTAATGCATCAACCGCAGATGTGGAACAGAGCACGCCGATAATAAGTTTAGGTGATGTATTTGATAGGATTTCTGTTGGTGAAGCTTTCAGAAGATCTCATGACAATTGTGTTTTAACTAAAAAGAATAATTTTGTTATATACAATTATACTGATATCAACATCTCTGATGACTTTTTTGAGCTTTTTACAAAAGGGCTTCACTTTGTACCTTCACGTAGAGTTGACTTATATAATATTTTAGTTGATTTGAAGCTTTTTGTTGACGCTTGAATCTTGCTTTTTATTTTAAAGGTCAATCTCAGACTAATGAAGGGCTTTCTAGGCCTAGCACATTTAACCCACCCTTAAACCCACTGTTAAAATTATTTGAAGGTTTGGTGGAGGCAGATTTAAGAGACTTTTGTTTGAACAGGTCCCACATACCATCGGTTAATTTTAGACCAGAACTTGGTCAGTTAATCAAGAGGCTTGGTGATGAAGACATTCGGGTGATGAAGCCAGATAAGGGTGGAGGCGTAGTTTTAATGTATAACATGATATACAACACCCACATTCACAATATGTTGCAGGATACTGAGGGTTATGAACTGGTTTCTAGGAATGAATTGAATTTAGCACATTCTAAAATTTCTTATTTACTCATGGATCATTTATTACAGGGTGTGATAAATGAAAAACTATATAATTATCTCTATGTTAGAAACCCAAGGATACCTGCAATTTTTGGAATTCCCAAGACACACAAGGGCTTAGACCCTTTGAACTTTAGACCTATTGTCTTAGGAGCTGGGGGAATAACAGAGCCCTTAGGAAAATTCATTGATTTTACCATCAACAAATTTGCTTTCACTTTACCTCATGTTTGCAAAGATTCATGGGACTTTCTCTCAGGCATCCAGCAAAATCTCTATAAACCAAAGCTTTTAATGGCCTCTATTGACATAGTTGAATTATTCCCCAGTATCCCTCATGCTGTAGGGCTGGAATGGTTCAACAATATTCTAGCTGCTGAATCTGGGTTAGCGTCTAACACGATTGGTTTACTGGTTGAATTTATGGAGACTGTCCTAGAAAACAATTTAATCTATTTTAAGGGTGACACTTACAAACAGAAAAAGGGTGTAGCAATGGGCACGGCTTGTGCTTCTAGTTATGCAAACATAGTGTTACACCACTGGGAAAACAAATTTGTTTTTTCCACACATTGGGTTCAACATATCACCCACTATAAACGATACCTGGACAATATTTGTTTGTTATGGGATGGCTCTTTAGATCAATTCTTAGACTTTATGGTTTACTTCAATTCTACCACTCCCTTTCTATCTTTTACTTATAAAGTAAATAAGGGTTGGGTTGGGAGGGTGGCCTAATGGTTAAGGTATTTGCCTTACAAATACAAGGTGCAGGGTTTGAGTCTCTCAGGGGATAATTGGCTAGGCTTAAAATGGCTCGCAAGGGCAGTTAGCTTAGTACTAACCTATGAACCTATGAACCTAAATAATGATTATTTGCATTATCTTGATGTTGCCCTTCTTAAAGATGTCAGTAATGGTACTTTCCAATCTAAGATATATAGAAAAAACTCCTTTTCTAATTCCTACCTACATTTCAACAGTGGCCACCCCTTCCACCAGAAGAAGGGTATTGTGAAGGGTCAACTTATACGTGCTTCAAGGATGTGTAGCACAATGGAGCTTTTTCTTGAAGAGGTTAACTTGCTAAAGCAACTTTTTGATGAAAGGGGTTACCCAGCACACTTAGTAAGTCATTTGGCTGAGGAGGTTACTGCTGGTAGGGAGGCTATTTACTGCCCTCTGTTAGGTAAGGGGGCATCTGGTGGCATTCTTTCAAGACCATCGGAACAGATTGAATACCAAAACAGTTTTGTGTATACCTTTTCTGGTGATTCCTTAAAAATTGAACAATCAATTAAAAAATATTGGCCAATTTTGGTACAACATGATGATTTCAAACAGATTGTTAAGGAGCATCCCCATTTTATTAGGAAAAGGGACACGAACTTCAAGGGTCTCTTTGAGATCAGACCTGGTGTGGACAATAAAAGGGTTTATTCGAAACTTGGAACGTATGAGTGTCGTTCATGTAAGCAATGCCCTTATGTGCATAACGACAGTTCATTTTTCATTCCCTCTAGGAGGTTTAAATTCAGGGCTGAACACCATTACAACTGTGGTACGAAAGGAGTTGTCTATTTAGGTTTTTGTACTCAATGCTCCAGTTTTTACATGGGTAAAACTGAGAGAACCCTTAGGAGAAGGATATATGAGCATCTTTATGATGTTTCCAAGAAAAAGGAAAACAATGCTTTTTTTAAGCATCTTAGCACATGCCCTAATATGCAACTTAAATTTTTAATCCTAGAGCAAGTCCTACATGACAGTAGAGGGGGTGATTGGGAAACCCGGCTTGAATACAAGGAACTGTTGTGGCAGCTCAAGTTGAACGCAACTAAGCCTCCTGGTTTAAATGACAGTATTAGTATTATAAGTGTTTTGAAACTGAGGAGGGCCAAGTTATGATTTTGTTCATTATAAAAAATTTTTTAGATGGGTTGTTCATTGCCAGTTATTTTGGGCAACATTTTGTTTTGCGTGGATGTAACTTTGGATGTTAAGTTGTCCATCTCGCCTTTATTCTTGCTGGATGGGTTCGGAGCCAACCTCGGCTCCGACTCGGCCACTCTAAAAGCTCGAGAGTTGGTTCCACCGGCTCGAGGCTCCCCTTATATCCCACAATGCTAGGCGGTATTACCTCAGATCTCGTTTGCCGCTACAGCTATCGAGACGTGTTGCTTCACCGGCTTCAGGTTAGTGTAGGAAATAGTTTTAAAAAAGTTCATAAAACCCTTTAAAATTAGTTTTCTAATCAGTTTCCCCTTATTTTAAAGGTTTTATCCCTTCCTCCTTGTTCTTCATCCTTTTTTTACCAGAAGAACTTATAGTTCTTCCCTTAGGCCTTCGGGCCCTCCCATTCCCTTGGAGTGTGTGTGTTTTTCTGTAGGGACTCTTATTGAACTAGAGTAATTTTATTTAATTTAACTTATTGTTATTTTGTGTATAGTGTAACCGGTGTGTTTGTGTTGTGTTTGGTTGCACTTGTTCCTTGTAATGTCCAAGGATTCGAAGGTCTCAGGCTTCAAGAAGTGTGACTCGTGCTGTCAGAAAATGTCTCTGACAGACGGTCACACTTCTTGTGTGTACTGCCTGGGACCTTTACACCTGCAGGACTCTTGTGCTGTATGCCATGGCTTCAGCCCTAGAGTCCTGCAGGAAAGAAAAAACAAACTCATTTTAAGAGGTTTGCTTAAGCCTGAGGGTTCCCTTACTGCTACTTCGGGCAAACCCTCTAAGGCTTCTAGGTCCTCGACTCCAGCTTCTGAGTCAAGGCCTAAGGCTTCGAAACCTACTGCTACATCGGCTCTGGCTGGAGCCGATGAGTCTCAGACTGCAGCTTCTGTGGTTCCCTCGGCTCCGGCTGGAGCCAAGGCATTGGAAATTCCTGTGTCGGCTCCAATCAGACCATCGGAGCAGACATCTAGAAAGAGGTCTAGGTCACCGTCCCTTGGCTCCGTTCATTCGGCTCCAGCGTCTCCCTTGCTGTCTGAACGGAGCCATAGATCTCACTCCTCTAGGTCATCGAGGCTTTCGGATCATGACCTTCAGAGGGTAGTGAGTCGACTTCTTAAGTCCGAGGCACTGGCCCAAATGCTTCAGAGCCCGACTCATCAGTCGATGCTTGACCCTATCCCTCAAAATGTTCCTCCTCCGACTCCTTTGAGCTCGAGGCAGCGCTGAACCGAGACTGTGGTAGCGTCGGAGCCGATACAATTGTCTTCAGTTCCGTCGTCGGCCCCTTTTTCTTCCTTTGAAGAATCTCGGCGCCTGACTTCCCTCGTCGGCTCCGAGGGGGTGAGTGGCATCGGACCCTTGTCCGACCCCGCTCTCCCTCTCGGTGCCTCGGCGCTGGTGAGATCGGCTCCGACATCGGCCTCGGAGCCATCACTGTCGGTGCCGAGGGGGGTTCTCAGCTTTTCGGAGCGGGGACCTCTGGCTCTGCCTGACAGGGGTGCGTTCGAGGTCATGCGGAGTGTGTTGGAACCTGGTTCAACTCCACAGTCGGCTCCGTCCGCCCCTCCCTCTTCGATGCCTCAGGTTATGTCTACTCACTCCCTCATCCCAGACTGCAGAGAGCCAGCTCCTCAAGAATCCCCTGTGGGGATCTCATCCTCTTCCAAGGCCTCTCCTGAATTGGCAGGGGAGCCCCCTAGGAAGAGAAAGTGTAAGAGGAAGCACATAGACTCACCTGAGTCTGTCACCTCTGACACAGATTTAGAGGATTCCGAAGGTTCCCCCCGTTCCCCTTCTGAAGATGTCTCCTTTGCAGACATTCTAGAAATCCTGAAACAGAGGGGAAATTGGCCAGCCCTTAACCCTTCGGAGGATGAATCTGTGTATCTTGAGGCGTTTGGCTCTCGCCCTTCCACCTCCTGGGTGTCCCCCCCCTTTGTCCCCCTCATGCAAGTGGTAGCAAAGGCTTGGACGGCTCCTGACTCAGTGGACCCCACCCCAGGAGACCTTCAAAGTTTATCACAGCACCAGCAGATAAGCAATTTCTGACCAAGGGAGTTTCTGTGGATGCTGTGGTGGTAGCTGCTGCCACTAAGAAGGAACTAGCTGATCCTTCGGTGCCTGTCCATCCTCCTAACAAGGAATCTAGGTCTATGGACAGGTACGGGAAGCGGATGTTTTCGTCAGCAACCTTTGCTATGTTCGCTGAACTACCTATGCCATTTCACTGCCTTCAAAGAGATTTGATCAAGGAAGCGAGTGACATGTTGAAGGATCCTACAGCTGCGGGTTTTCAGGACAAGATGAACGCTCAGCTGGCTACCCTAAATTCTATAGCTAACTCCTCCATGCGCCTCCTTTCATATGCGGCTGATGGAGCGAGCAGAGCCGCAGGAACAGGTGTTGCCTTACGCCGGCATGCCTGGATGCGGCTATGCAATTTTGCGGACCCCTTTAAAACGTCTTTCACTAATTCCCCGTTTGATGGATCATCTCTTTGGTCCTCAAGTGAAAGAAACCTTGACGAGGTGCGAGACGGATGGCAAAACTCTTTCTGCCGTCGGAGTCCGTTTTTCTACTCCTTCTAGGCCTTACCCCAAAGGCCAGAAAAGTGGAAAAATGTGGTTCCGCAAACAATCTCAAGGGACTTTGCCTGACGACAGAGTCGGTTCCCCTCCAGAGGCAGAGGGGGAACAATAATGGTAGACGCCCTAGAGGCAGGGGGTCCAGAACCAGGGCAATCGAGAAAACTTTTCCGATAAGCCCTTCCAGCATCCCTGAGGTGTTGCCCGACTGTCCACCTTCGAGGCAGTCGGGGAAGATTGTCACTGTACCCAGAAGCCTGGCGATCCCTAACTCAAGACAAGTGGGTACAGTCCATCATTTCCAAGGCTATTCCATTCCGTTCTTTCAGATTCCAAATCAATCAAAAATCCCTTCCAGATGTTCCACCCGCTCAAAGGGATCAAGCAGCGTTGGAAATTTCAAAGTTGCTTGCAAAAAGAGCCATTCAGCCAGTGCCAGCAGACCAGCAAGTATCCGGAATCTACTCCAAATTCTTTTTGGTTCCAAAGAAAACAGGGGACTGGAGACCCATTTTGGATCTCAGTATCTTGAACAAGTCGGTCAAGAAAACAAGATTTCGGATGGTCACGCTACAATCCATCCTATCCCTTTTGGGAAAGGAAAACTGGATGTGCTCTATAGACCTCCAGGATGCGTACTATCATATAAAATGAACAGACGCTCAGGAGATTTCTCCGCTTCCGGCTGGGAACCAGTCACTTTCAATTCAGAGCCCTGCCCTTTGGTCTCACCACTGCCCCCCGGGTGTTTACCAAATGCATGGCAGTGGTAGCTTCTCACCTGAGATGTCAAGGATTCCAGGTGTTTCCATATTTGGACGACTGGCTCCTCACAGCTCCTACCAAGCATCTTCTTCTAATGGCCAGAGACTACACCTTTCGCATTTGTCAAAAGTTAGGCATCTCAATAAATTGCGAAAAGTCTGTTTTGTCGCCTTGTCGTGCTATTACCTTCATAGGCGCAAATCTAGACACAGTCAACATGTCTGCAAGACTAACAGACCAAAGAATAGCAGACATACGCAAACTGGTCTCCCTTCTCTTCCACAGCAACAGAGTCAAAGCCAGATTAGTTCTGAAAGTACTGGGGATTATGGCGGCTGCTATCCCTCTACTTCTATTAGCCAGATTCCACATGAGAATCCTTCAATGGATGCTCTTCACACAATGGTCGTACCAGCAACCTCCGATGTCCCACACCATTATGATTACGCAAGCATGCAAGAATCATCTTCTTTGGTGGATTTCTTCCCCTCAGCTCTCCCTGGGAAGACCCTTTGTTCCTTCCCCTCCGGTTGCTACTCTGACAACGGACGCCTCCCTGATCGGGTGGGGGGGGCATTATCAGGGCAGAACAGTCCAGGGCATATGGCAACCAGACGAATGCCACTTGCATATAAATGTTCTAGAGATGAGAGCAGTGCTTTTAGCGTTGCAAGCCCTTCAAGACTCTCTTCCCTTGGGAACGATAGCAATCCAGACGGACAATATGTCTGTAGTGTGGTATATCAACAAACAAGGCAGAACCAGGTCCTATCCCCTATGTCGAGAAGCACTCAGACTGTGGCAATGGGCGATTTCTTCTCAGTGGTTTCTGATAGCAACGCACATCCCCGGGAAGTCCAATCTAATCGCGGACAAGTTGAGCAGAGCTATACTCATGCCTCACGAGTGGTCTCTGAAAGATTCTATTCTGGAGAAAATTTTTCTCAGGTGGGGTCAGCCTTGCTGCGACCTTTTTGCTACTCCCCAAAACAGCAAGTGCAGAGATTATTTCACCCTATTCCCGTTACCAGGCCAGCCCAGCAGAGACGCTGTAGTCCAAGTTTGGCCCCGGGGACTTCTGTATGCATTTCCTCCCTTCCCACTAATCTCTCAAGTGATACAGAAAGCTATCGCTCAGAAGGCCTCATTGATCCTCATTGCTCCTTACTGGCCTCGACAGGTTTGGTTCCCCTTTCTACATCAATTTCTGTTGGAGCAACCTTGGCATCTGGACCTAGTTCCAGATCTTTTGATCCATCAATCGGGTCAGTTACATCGCTCCCTCCCCTCTCTGAACCTCACTGCTTGGTTCCTCCAATTCCAACCTTAGCCAGGCTTCCTCAAATATCTCACTCTGTTCGAGATATTTTGATAGCTTACCATAAATCTTCCACTCGGAAGATTTATCTTAGTAAGTGGAAACGTTTTGCCTATTGGGCTCAAGGAAGGGACATAGATCCTTTCACTGCTTCCATCCAAATAGTCCTTGATTTTCTAGCTGAACTCTTCCATGCAGGTTCATCTCCTTCTACTCTTAAAGTTCAATTGGCAGCTATTTCTAACTTTCATGTGGGCATCTCAGATTCTGCCATCATGTCTCACAAGCTTTGCAAAGCTTTTTGAAGGGAGTTTTTCTTCTCAGACCTCCTATAAGAAATCCTCCTCCTTCTTGGGACCTTAATTTAGTTCTCACATCTTTGATTCTTCCCCCTTTCGAACCTGCAGCTTCCTGTTCATTGAAATTGCTATCCTGGAAGACTCTCTTTCTGGTAGCCATTACTTCAGCTAGAAGGGTCTCCGAACTTCATGCACTCAGCAGTCGACCACCGTATCTATTGTTTCATAAAGACAGGGTGTCCTTACGAACCAATCCATCCTTTTTACCTAAAGTAGCCTCTGCCTAACCTAAATCAAAGCATTGACCTCCCTGTGTTTTTTCCTAACTTTTCTAACAGGTCTGAACAAAAATTGCATTGGCTAGATGTTCATCGTCAGTTAAGGTATTATTTGGATAGAAGCAAACAGATCAGGAAAACTGACCAGTTGTTTGTCTCTTATGCAGAAGGCAGAAAGGGACTTTCAGTTTCAAGGTATCACTCTCCAGATGGCTAACATCTCTGATTTCCTTTGCTTATGAAATTAGACACCAAAAGCTGCCTAACAAACCTAAGGCCCACTCCACCAGAGCTTTGGCTACTTCTATAGCCTTCCAAGACAGGCTGCCTATTGACACCATTTGTGCAGCAGCTACTTGGGCTACTCCTCACACTTTCATTTCTCATTATAAGTTGGATTTAGCTTCTAGACATAGAGCTAACTTTGGTTCCACTGTTCTCAAGAGTCTGTTCCGATAGGCCACCCGGGACAAGGTGCTAGGGACGCGGTCCCATCCAGCAAGAATGAAGACGAGATGGACAACTTAACATATAGAAGTTATGTTCTTACCATAACGTTCCATGTTAGTTGTCTTCTTCTCGCCTTCTTTCTTAAGGCCCCACCTCCTTCCCCCTAGCCTGGACAGACCTAGAGGAGTTTGATTGTGACCTCTCTTTCTACCACCTCTATTGTATATAGGTATATGCTATTCTGTGCATATATTCCTTCATCAGGTTTTCAGGTCACCTTCTTCCCTTCCTTTTATAGAGGTGGGTTTTCCCTTTTCCAGTGGTTCTGGAGTTATTTTTGGCTGGGCATAGCTTACAAACGAGATCTGAGGTAATACCGCCTAGCATTGTGGGATATAAGGGGAGCCTCGAGCCGGTGGAACCAACCCTCGAGCTTTTAGAGTGGCCGAGTCGGAGCCGAGGTCGGCTCCGAACCCATCCAGCAAGAAAGAAGGCGAGAAGAAGACAACTAACATGGAACGTTATGGTAAGAACATAACTTCTATTTAACTGTTCCTATGATTAACAGAGGTCTTAGAAACCAATAGTTCTTAATAGATTTTTTGGACATAAAAAGAATTTTTTAAGACTGTTTTTAAGTTTTTTAAGCTTGTTTGTAGCTTTATAAAACATTCATACATGCTTTATTACGAGTTGTAATTTAAACACGTTTTTACATTATTTAGTACAATTTTGTGGGTTATTAGACATTGTATAATTTCATTGAATGAATGAATTGCTGTTGGCACTTTAACATCTGATTTGCATATTTCATTAGTTGCTATTCTAGTCACATGATTTGGGCTAGAAAATACTTAAGCCTTGAATTTTTAATCATGGTTCATCTTGAAAAAGCCTGGTATGCCTCCAGGCGAAAGCGCTTGATGTGGAATTTTTTATCATTTCATTAAAACAGAGTTTTATTTAAGTCATTTTGAATTTTTTGTTCCTGTTGAGCCTTTGGATACATCATTTTGTTCTTGGTCTGGTTCGGATCTAATTTGGTTTTAATTGTACCTATATAAATGTTGGTTCTGTTGAGCTTTTTATAGTCTAAAAAAGCAGTGTTATGGTACTGTGAAAGTACTTACGAATAAAGTGTGTATTGATCTATTTATTTGGCTTCGTTTTGGTCTCACCTTTGATATATTCTATTATTGGGTCTTGTTCTTCTTGGCGTGACAATTCATGTGAGCTCCTGGATTTTTTAGCATATAACAAATAAGTAAAGCAATGCATTGGATTCAAGTTTAATGATATGATCAGTCACAATAACACAATTAAGCTAATAAAGAAATGTATGTAAAATGTATATGATCTACTACAAGGATGTAGAAATCATCTTATCTGTTGTAGATTAGGATCTTGTGCTGTGTACCCAGAAGGATTTACACTGGTTTGTGCTGCTATTGCATGAACTGAGGAAACCTCTTATTTAACATTGTCAGGTTTCATTTCTGAAGCCAACCAGTCAAATTCAGCCATCACCTAACTCAGAAGTCATCCAATCAAAGACATGCACTCCAGTCCTACAGTAGAAACCAAACTCTGGTAGCTGTCACTTAAAAGCTCACTAACCAGAGACAGGTACACTACTGAGCTGTTCTTAGGAAGCCAGTGAAGAACTTGTAATGTATGGAATCAGTAAGAACCCAGATAGTAGTGGGCAGTTTGAGATTCTTCTTTTCTTTAATTTCTTGTTGTTTTTTGCTGTCAGCTGCCCGGCATGAAGAGCACTGAATTGAGCAAACCTTCTAATGTTCAAATGCTGTAAGTTTTCACCCCTGCAGAATCAGGTCTGCATTAGATGAATGAACGCTTAAAATGTCGAGTACAATATGCTCAACAGCTTTTAAATGAACTTTCATCTAAGTGAAACCCAAGAAAGTCGAAACAAAGAGTCCCCCCCCCAAAAAATGCAAAAACAAATCAACAAACAAAATAAAGTGGCAGCTTCACCCCCCCCCAGACCCTCCCCCCAATGTGGGGAGCTGTGCCCCTCACATCCGCCCATTTAAATATACCCATCCGAGATCGCACCACAGTGGAGGACTGTAAGAATGGATAAACAGGGTGAACGTTCTGATGTCAGCCGTTGGCTTCCTGACAACTGGCCAACTATAACTTTTTGAAACTCCGTGTTTCGACATACTGAGGTTTCGCTTAGATGAACGTTCACTTAAAAGCTGTCGAGCATGTCGTATGTGACATTTTAAGTGTTCGTTTATCTAATAGGGAACCACAGAATCTGGTTAATCAAAATCCAGTCTACTCTCTTGCAGTAGCCAGCTTATCAGAAATAGAGACTCTGATATGAAATGGATCCCAATCTCAAGTAGCTGTCACATTGAAGTTTCTACTGTCACCAGATGCTGGTACGCTGCAGACTCATTCCTAGAAAGCCAAATTAAGTCCTGGTGTGTGTATTAAGCAGAGAACCTTGATGGAAATGATTTAACAATCTTCTCCTCGTTCTCTGTAGTGTCCTGTTGTCTTCTCCAAATGTACATACATATAATACCAGTAGGTTTCACTTGTCCTTAAAGTTATTTTAATGGAATTAACACATTTTAACTTTATCATATTTTTTCAGATATGATAAAAGAACTTTACCAAAAGGAAGTAAAAATTAAACGACCATTTGTTAACAAAACAAAGAAAGGTAATCATCTTATTATAGTGCTGAAGTAGATTTAGATCAAGATCTTCATGCCTGACCTTTAGCTCCACTTTCATCATTAGTATTTTAAAATCTATAACTGTCTTGACTTTTTAACTTTAATAATATTGGTTACTTTATTGTTGTAATGTGTTCACACACAGTAATCCTATACAGTTATGAGTAAATTAACAATATGTGCCTATGTAAATTAGATGTTAAAAGTGACAGGACCCATTAATTATTACTGCCAGCCGAACTGAATGTATAAATTATTTGATGTTATGTTGTCCTATCTCGCCTTCATTCTTACTGGATGGGTTCGGAGCCGATCCTCGGCTCCAACTCTGCCAAATACACTAGCTCTAAGTCTCTGACTTGGCTCGTGGCAGAATAGGTATCCCGTCATGCAGTGGTGTAATTCTCTAGATCTCATTTGCCGCTTTACAAGTTCGGATGTTCTCTCCTTGACCGTGGCTAAGTTCTTTAAAAACCTTATATTTTTTCAATATTTTTCTATATATTTAAGGTTAATATTACTTTTTAGTTCACTAAAGCAAAAAACTAGTAAAGACCAGGCTTCCACTTTCCAAAAAGCAGTTTTAATTCTAGTCAGACTGACACACACACAAGCGCTTTCACAGTTAGCTTCTTCAGGTGAATAAAGGTCAGATACAAGAATACCTGTTATATAGCAATTAATCAAGATCACATGACTAATAATAATTAATCTTAAAGTAAACTCCTCATTTCATGAAACCTACAAAGTACATACACAAAGCTTCATAAATATGATATAGGTATAAACAAACAGTAAAATTCATATAAAAGTATATGTTTTTCACATAAATGTATCATTTCATACACATTGGCTAAAAAACATACTTTAAAATCATTTTCGTAGGGGTCATGTGCCGTAAGTAATGGTCTGATGGGGACATGGTCATTTAGTCCATGTCCCACATCTGCCCTAAGTCCACTCTGCTTCGAGTGTTTCAGTTCTTGTTTTGATATCACCTCCCCTCCTATTTTCAGAGCATCTACCTAATGTTAAAAACTTAAAATTATGCTGTATATCAGTCTCTTTGACATGTTTAGCCAAAGCATTATGTGCACTTTGTTTCTTGATATGGTATAAGTGCTCTCTAATCCTAAATTTAAATTGCCTATCCGTTTTCCCTACATAAAATTTATGACAAACTTGACATATAGCTAAATATGCTAAATGTAAGCTATCACATGTTGCAGATGTCCTAAAATAAAATATCTCACCTGTATCTGGGTGCACAAATTTGGTCTCTTCTAGAATATATCTACAATATTGACAATTTCTACAAGCCTTCGTCCCTTCCAAGTGATGTACTTTATTAACATCTCTAGTGGTACATAGCCTTCTCCTTAAAGATTTCTTATTTTTAAAAGTGAACTGTGGTCTAATATATGTCTCCTGATATTTTGTTGTGGGGTAGGTATTTTCTGAAAAGAAAGGTTTAGCCCTACCCTCTCTAAGTTTAGCCACCTGACTTATATTTGTTTGTACAAAATCAATTTCATACACTCTCTGTATAAACTCTTCTTCTGCATTCCCCACTTGCTTTATAAACTCTTCATCCTGTACATTGAGTCTGGATAATCTAAAAGTCTGATTTTGCACGACATTTTTAAATATAAAATTAAGGTGCATGCTTTCTCGACTGAGCATGATGTTGACATAGCATTCTTTTCTATAAATTTAGTACTAAGCTTGTGATTCCGATCCCTAAAAATTGAGACATCCAGGAAATTGATTTCTACAAAGGACCAATTCATAGTGAACTTTAGATATAAAGTAGTCTGATGAATAAAATGATGAAATTCCTTCAGCAATTCGACCGACCCTCTCCAAATAAGGAAGAGGTCGTCCACAAATCTACGAAAGAACACAATATTATATCTATAAGGACCTTGAACTAAATTTCTGGCTTCCCATTCTGCCAGAACTGCATTGCCATAAGTGTTAGCGCATGAGGTACCCATAGCTACCCCATTGCGTTGCCAGTAAATCTGTTTTCTAAATAAGAATACATTGTTTTCTAACACTAGGTTAAGTAATTTCCTAATCAATCCCACTTTATTAACATCAAAATCCAAGGCTTCAAATTGTCTAGTATTACTCTCTGTACCTATTCCATTTGGTATCACTGTAAAAAGTGACACCACGTCCAGAGTAACCAATAAGTACTCTGGAGGAATTTGACCTCCATTAGTTTCTTTATATAGGTCTCTTACAAACTGCTCAGTAGCTTTTAAAATGTACTTAGAGCTATCTATAAGACAGTGTAAACTCTTCTCTAAATAGATAGAGATAGATTCTGTGCACCAATTCCTGCCTGCTACTATTGGTCTCATTGGTGGCTTCGCAAAACTTTTGTGAAATTTAGGAAGTCCTTGGATGATGGCTATTGTGGGTTTCATTATGTTAAAATATTTAAATAGTTCATCATCTATTTTCTGTGTTCTCTTTAACTCATATAATTCATTTTCTATTTTCTTAATCATTTTATTAACAGTAGCGAGTGCTATTTAATCTTACTACTGTGTGGTTGCTTTTTGGCTGTCGTCAGTTGCAAGGCTATTTATATAATTCCCGTCGGTTTTTGTAGTTGTATAGTTAGTAGTTCCTGTAGAATAGTTAGTGTGTACTTCCTTTTCTGCGTAATTATTGTTGTTGCTAGGTCTGTTTGAGTTAGAGGGCCTAGTGCCCGTTTAACTTGGAGGGCAGAACTGTTCCCTTGTTCCCTTTCTGCTAATTAGATGTGCTGTTTTTTTATAGTGTCTTTCTTAAAATTTAAATAGCGTGTGCCTCTAACTTTTCTTATAGAGGTGTGAGTAAAGTTTTATTTTTTGTTAGTATACTAGTGTTTTTTTTCCTTCTTAAAATGTCCAAGGAAATTAGAGAGAAAGAGCCTAAACCTTCAGGGTTCAAAAAATGCCAGAAATGTTCTCAGAAGATGTCCATCACTGATGGGCATAATATTTGTGTTTATTGTTTGGGGGCCATTCACCTCCAAGAGACTTGCATGTTCTGTCATTCCTAAAGCTCTTGTCTTTTACAGGAAAGAAAGAACAAACTGATTCTCAAAGGGCTCCTGAAACCTTCCTTTGATGAAGCTCTACAGAGTTCTTCTTCTTCAAGTAGGTTCCCTTCTTTAAAAAGTGACAAGACTATGAAACAACCATCTCCTGCTTCTTCAGCTTATTCTGAGCCTCCTCAAAAATTGGCTAAGTCTTCGGATGCATCGAACTCCTTGGCTCCTCAGTCCTCAGAACTGAGAGAGATCATATATTTGGACAAATCTAGTCCTTTGGTTCCATGGCTTTCGGAGCCAAAATAAACTGTTTTTCGGAGCCGGTCCACTGAACTGTTACTGGTCTCCCCTACCTTGAGATCTCCCATTTTGGAGAGATCTCGCTCACCAACCCTCGCCGCCAGGTTCTCTAGGAGCTTATCGGACGATGACGTGGAAAGGGTGGTGCTCAGACTTTTGAAGTTGCCGGCGCGTGCTAAACCAGAGGTGTCCTCGGAGCCGGGGGGATCTGCCTTCGAGCTGATGAGGAGGGTGCTGTCCCAATCTACAGGTCTGCACAAGGATACTGGTATCCTTCCCTCCAAGGCACCGGCTTCTCAGCACCATCCCATCCACAGGACAGCAGAGATTCAGAGCCTCATGGAGCCCCATTGGGTGAACCCCACTCTTCCAAGACCTCTCCAGAATACCCTTCTGAGGAGGCTCCTTGAAAGAGAACATGCAAGAGGAAGTATATAGACTCCCCTGATGTGTCCATCACCTCTGACACTGACCTCGAGGAGTCAGAAGGGTCCCCACAGTCGCCTCTGAAGTTATCTCTTTTGCAGATATCCTAGAGATCCTGAAACAGAGAGGCGGCTAGAAAACTATCAACCCTTCTGATGAGGAGTCGGCGTACCAGAAGGCTTTTGGATCTCAACTTTCAGCCTCCTGGGTGTCTCCGCCGTTTGAGTTATTGGAGTTTGTTAGTTGAAAGGCGTAGGTGTCTCCAGACACTATGGAACCAGTCCCTCGGAGGCCAAATAAGTTCTTGTCGGCCCCTTAGGAAAAGGAATTTCTTACGAAAGGTGTTCCTGTAGATGCTATGGAGGTGGCAGCAGCCACCAAGAAAGAACTTTCTGAAACATCCTTATCTGTTCATCCACCGAACAGGGACTCCCGAACGATGGATAGATACAGGAAGTGTGTTTTTTCATCAGTGATTTTTATCCTTAGATCGCTGAACTACCTTTCGCACTTTACTAGACTACAAAGAGATCTCCTGAAGGAGTTAGGAGATGCTGTCCAAGGTTCATTGGCTGCGGGGGGGGGGGGGGGGGGTCAGAAAAGGTCATTCTCAGCTATCAACCTTAAATTTCATCATTAACTCCTCCATGAGACTGATGTTCTATGCAGCGGATGGAGCGATCAGGACAGGTTCAGAAGTTTCCCTGAAGAAGCACTCCTGGATGCGCTTGTGCAACTTTGCGGAGCCTTTCGTTTACCTTTACCAATGCCCCTTTTGATGGTTCCTCACTTTTTGGAACAAAAGTCAAGGACACACTCACCAGATGCAAGCAGGAAGGGAAAGCTCTCTCTACTGTTGGAGTACGTTTTTCCATACCTTCAAGGCCTTACCCTAAAGGTCAGAAGAGTGGAAAAATGTGGTTCATCCCAGGAAGTTTTTCAAGCCGCATGAGGTGAACAATTCCCCAGGGGCAGAGGGGGAGGCAATAATGGTAGACACTGTCGTAGAGGCAGAGGGGGTCCACAAAACCAGGGTGACAGTGATTCCTTTCGCAGCCGGTCCTACCAGCGCTCCTGAAAGGAGGCCCGTCTGCTGTACTCTGGAGGCAGTCAGGGGGCATTTATCTTTGCAATCAGAAGCCTGGCAAGATATCACAAAAGACAAATGGGGTCAAAGTATAATATCCAGAGGCTATTTCATTCCCTTTTGCCATCCTGTCCCACAAATCAGAACAATCCTAGATGTTCCACCCAGTCAAAGGGAACAAGCAGCTGTAGAAATTCAAAAGTTGCCACACAAAAGAGTCATCCAAGAAGTCACCACAGACTAAATAGGATTCAGAACTTACTCAAGATTCTTTTTAGTGTCAAAAAGAACAGGGGACTGGAGACCCAAATTGGATGTCAGAAAACTAAACGAATCCGTGAAGAAGTCCAAGTTCTAAATGGTGACTGCAGTCAGTTCTTCCTTTTTTAGGGCAAGACGATTGGATGTGCTCAGTAGACCTCCAAGATGCGTACTGCCACATAAAAATGGACAGAGCATCAAGGAGTCACTTACTCTTCCAGCTGGGAGCCAGTCATTATCAGCTTCGAGCTCTGCTGTTTGGTCTCACTACAGCCCCCAGAGTGTTCACCAAGTGCATGGCAGTAGTCATGGCTCACTTGAGACGTCTGGGATTCCAAGTGTTTCCGTACCTAGGCGACTGGCTCTTTACTGCCACCACCAAGCATCTACTTCAGCAGGCGAGAGACTCCACTCTGCATACCTGTTCTTGGTTAGGGATTACAGTCAGTTTACAAAAATCTGCCTTGTTGCTTTGTCAACATATTACTTTCATAGGCGCAGATCATGACACCGTCTCCATGATGGCATGACTGCCTCCCGACAGGGTTTCTCTTCTCAGACAACAAATAGCCAACCTTCTACCCAGAAACAAAGTGAAGGCAAAGATGATTTTGACAGTCCTAGGAACCATGGCTTCAACGATCACCTTAGTTCCCCCATCCAGAATACATATGAGAATTCTTCAATGGCTCCTATTTGCTCAAGGGTCATTTCAAGAACTTCCCATGTCTAACCAAGTCAGAATTACGTAATCATGCAATAGAGGTTTCCTATGGTGGCTTCAGTTTGACCATGTGACCATCAGATGACTTTTTGTGTCACTATAGCCTGTAGCTACGGTGACCACGGATGCCTCTCAGATAGGGTGGGGGGGGGGCATTATCCAGGAATGACGGTCCAAGCCACATGGCAAGAACACGAGGCCCATTTGCACATCAGTGTTCTAGACATGAGAGCAGTGCTTCTGGCGTTGCAGGCACTCCAGGGCTCTCTTCCACTAGGAACTGTTGCAATCCAGTCAGACAACATGTCGGTAGTCTGGTACATAAACAAGGAAGAACCAGATCATATCCCCTTTGGTGAGAGGCACCGAGAGTATGGCAATGGCAATCTCTTCCCAACGTTTTCTAGTGGCAACACACATCCTGGGGAAATCAAGTGTGATAGCCGCCAAGCTCAGCAGAGCAATATTAATGCCTCACAAGTGGTCTCTAAACCAAAACATAGCAGAGGAGGTTTTTCAAAAGTGGGCCCAGCCTTGCTGCGACCTGTTTGCCACTTCCATGAATACCAAATGCAGCAGCTACTTTGCCCTAATCCCCCCTCTGGGGGAGACACCGAGAGACGCACTTGCTCATGATTGTCCCTCGGGACTTTTGTACGCATTTCCCCCTTTCCTCTCATACCCAAAGTCATTCAGAAAGTAAAATCATTGGGAAACAGGCTGATTCTCATTGCCACATACTGGCCTTGTCAGATTTGGTTTCCCTTTATCTGGCATCACCTACAGGAGAAACCGTGGGTTCTGGACCTAGTTCCAGACCTTCTGACCCAGTTCCAGATCTTCTGACTCATATGTTAGGAACTCTCCATCCTGCTCTTCAAACCCGCAATTTGACAGCATGGCTGCTCCACTTCCAATCTTAGTCAGGCTTCTGGACTTCACACCAGCAGTAAAGCACATTTTGGTATCCTCTCACAAGGCTTCTACCAGAAAATTATATTCTAGTAAATGGAAGAGGTACTCCTACTGGGCACAAGCAAAAGAAACATTGATACCTTGTTTTGGAATTTCTTGCATAACTTTTCAAGCAAGGCTCTGTTGCAGCTACAATTAAAGTCCAACTAGCCACAATTTCTAATTTCCACATTGGTGAATTTACTCCTTATCTGATGTCACACAAATTGTGTAAAGCATTTTTAAAAGGCACTTGTTTATTGAGGCATCCCATAAAAGAACCTCTCTTACCATGGGATTTGAATTTTATCTTGACTCATTTAACATTACCTCCTTTCGAGCCCTCATCATTTTGTGATCTCAAATTCCTCTCTTGGAAAACCATTCTCCTAGTAGCCATTATATCTGCAAGAAGAGTTTCGGAGCTGCAAGCCCTATCAATCAAGCCACCATATTTGATTTTCCATAAGGACAGAGTATCCCTACAAACTAATCCATCCTTCCTGCCAAAAGTTTGTTCCCAGACCAATCTAAATCAATCTATTGAGCTCCCAGTCTTTTTTCCCAATCACAGCAACAAGGCAGAGTACAAACTTCACCAACTGGATGTGCATAGACAACTTAGGTTTTATCTGCATAGAACTAAAGATTTCAGGAGAACAGATCAATTGTTCATTTCCTTTTCCAAAGCAGGAAAGGGCATGCCAGTTTCAAAAACTATGCTTTCAAATTGGCTCTCAAATTGCATTACCTGTATATACACCTCAAATAACAGGAATTTACCATTCAAAGTTAGAGGCCACTCGACCAGAGCATTAGCAACATCCTCTACTTACCTAGCCAGGTTGTCAGTGGATAGTATTTGTGCCTCTGCTACGTGGGCAAGTCCCCATACATTCATTACTCATTACAAAGTTGATTTGGCCTCCAGGGACAGGGCTTCCTTTGGTTCCACTGTGCTCAAAGGTATTCTCCCCTGAGCCACCCAGGAAAATGGTGCTAGGGATGCTGCCCCATCCAGTAAGAATGAAGGTGAGATAGGAAAACATAACATAAAGAAGTTATGTACTCACCATAACGTTCCATGTTTGTTGTCCATCTTGCCATTCATTCTTACGACCCTCCCACCTTTCCCCAGCCAAGGACTCCTAGAGGACCTAGATGAGAGATCTCTTTCCTTTAGTAAAGGATCTCCTTTGAATTTCCTTGTTCTTTCTATCCTGATGTCATATTGTTAATTTAAACACATTGTTATGATTGGCAGCAAACAGGATCTGGAGAATTACACCACTGCATGATGGGATACCTATTCTGCCACAAGAAAAGTCAGAGACTTCGAGCTAGTGTATTCGGCTGAGTCAGAACCAAGGATCGGCTCCAAACCCATCCAGTAAGAATAAATGGCGAGATGGACAACAAACATGGAACGTTATAGTGAGTACATAACTTCTTTTTTTTTCTAAAAGTGTTATGGGGCTGAGAAAGAAAAAGGGGGCAGGGAAATGTGAATAAACCTAATGCATTTCTTGGTATGAATAGTTCTTAAGTAAAATTAGAATTACTTAAGCTTTGAGTATTTGCATATATTTATTTGATGAAAACTCTGGCCAGTCCTGAAAGCCTGGCTGTTTGGTCAACATTACCATTTGTATTAATATTAATTTCACTCAGTGTTATTGGGTACCCTTTTAAGAGCCTTCAAGAAGCTGGCAGGGGTTCTGGTGGTAGTGATAACAACCTTATAGTCTGGGCAGAAGGGGGCATAGAAGGTGAATCTGTGCCAGCCTTTCTCAGGTGTGTGTGTAAATCAAATCTCAAACAGCATACAAAGCATTGGTTTCACAGAGAGTACGTGGGAGGACTTAGGTTGGAACCCCAGCTACGGACTCAACACTAACCTGTGCCAGTGGGGACTCTTATTGGTGATGTGGAGGGAGACAGCTAAAGAAATCCATACCCCAGGCTGACTGTGTTCCCTGTGTGCTTTTAAGGGAAATTGTGCTTGATGCAGAGAGATCTGCATCTGGAAATACTGAGTGTATCCATTTGTATTCCAAATGAATATCTTTCTCCAGTGTCAGTGGTGAGGATTCAGGCTCCTTGATTACTGGCCCAGTGTGGGGACATCACAGCACTGACTATGCATTCTCCATCTTAGCACCTAAACTATGGGACTCGATTCCTCTGTCAAGCAGAGATACCAAAAGTACTCAGACTTCAGACAACAGCTCAACGAACATCTCTTCATCCAAGCAAAGTGCAGCTGCACTCAGGTCATATTACATGAACCCTGCAGCTCTCTCAACACCCCTTTATTCCTGTTTCATCCATCCTTACCTCATCTTGTCACCCCCCTCACTTACTGCCTCTCATTCATCCTACTTCCCTCTTCTCTTTGTATATCTCAGACTCCTCTCCTTTCTATTCCTCTTCCTCTGCATGCCTCTCTTACCATTTCTCTGTCTTCTCCCCTTGGTATCCTTTCCTGCAGCTGTCCACATTTATCTCTTCTTATGTCTTCATACCTTTCAGTATAATGATATGCTGTTATCCCTGTAGTATAAACCAGGTTAGTCATTATATAAATATAACATATCCAAAAAAACTCTGCTAAGCATGATTCCATTTTTCCATCCATGTTTTAACATAGTAAACTGCTTCATGAACTAAATGTTGTAGCCTGTTCTTGCATCTATGAATATGTATATGTTTTAGCAGATCCTTGTACCAGGAAAATATGTTTTGTTCATTTCTTATGTGATCCTGTTGACCCAGGCTGTGCTTGCAAATGGTCTATTGACATCAATGCACTATCCCAGTAAACACACATATATATAAAAAAAAGAAAGAATTGAAACATTATTACAACTAATGTGCAAGCTGCCAGTCAGCTTTAACACTTCATATGATCTGCAACATCACATTGTTAAATCTGCAGGGCTCAACAGATTCAGCAGCATCACATTGTTACATTTGCACGTCTCAACAAATACAGCACAAAACCCGTATGTCATTCTCAACAGATATAGCACAAAACCCAGAGTATGTTATTTCCCCATACAGCTTACAAAAAATGAAGAAATAAGCAGGAAGATCTAAGACTAAAGGATCTGTCCCTCTCTTCTTTGCCCTTCAAGTTGTCAGACATTACCACGGGGCACAAAAGCTCTGTTCTCCATAACACATTTGAGTAACAAGTTCAGACAAAGCAAGTGGAAGAACTGTATGTTTAAATCTAAACCAAGGTTGCTATTTGCATTAGACAAGATGCAACCTTGATTACCTAGGCAACTGAACCACTGAATCACTCAAGGCAACTCAAGAAAACAAAGTCACCAACATGAAGCTCAAGTATTTGTTTTCCTCAGATTTAATCTGTTTAAGATTAAAAGCCCTACCAAATATTAATAAGATCATTAGCATGTTATTAAATGTTAATTGAAGATTGCATAGGACTATTATGTTTCTGCTATTTATGGTCAGCAACCATACATATCAATTGTACAATGAGGAACGTTCCTCATTTTGAGTCTCAAAACGTCTGTGTTCGATGCTGTTCCACATTGAAAGTCTATCAGTCCTTCATTTTTTAAGATTTTTTTTAAATAATATACATACATTGTAAATAATACTTCATATTAATTCATCAAAAATGCTTTATAAGTACAAAGTAGCACTTTTTCACCATGCTGTAAGCTTCCTGTTTGAAGGTGTCACTAAGTTGTTAGTAAGTGTTCCACATTAAGATAGGTAGTGATCCACATTTTGGAGACTGAAACTTGAGAGCTTTGAGAGCTTTGTCAGTATTTCACACATATGTATCGTATTTTCAGGAAGTTCACCTGGACAGTATTCCCAATTGGCTTTCTGACCCTGCAGAACATCTGAATCTAGTGCATGCTAAGTAAACCAGTAGATAAGAATCTATTTCACAGATTATTTCTCCCAAGAAGGTTTGCTGCTGTGGTCTTTACTTCACACAAATGTGTTTTCTAAAGATTTATTTGTTTCAGGGCCATGCTTATCTGTTGATGAACTAGCAGCATGACTTTGAGGTGTATCACTAAGGTAGATTCATGAAGAAACAAATGTTACTAGAGGTAGTGAACTGATCCACATGGACCCATTTCAGCCACAGTAAGTGTTCAGAAGCTTAGGGAATTAAACTCTTCGGTACTGAAAAAAAATGAAAGACCAGGTAACCATATGGAGCTTTTAACCTCTATGCCAACTACCAGACAGTGGCATATGCATAGGACCAGGTTTTCTCGTCTTCATATTATAAGACAGTATTATAGCCAGTGTAATCTTCAGCAAATTATTTTATCAGTTTGTCTTTTCGGCTTTTCCCAGTTAGGTGTCACCACAGCGGAACTCCGGTCCGCTAATGATTGGCAGTCTATTTTTATGGTGCCGAGTTGCCAGCCCGACGCCCAACCTTCAGCGAAGGCAAGCTCATTCACGCATGTCTTTCGGAGGCCACTCAATCGACTGCAGGGAGGACGTGCAGACGCCACACAGAAGGCACTCCAGCCGAGAATCGAACAGGAGAACCTCTTGCTGTGAGGCAACAATGCTACCGCTGCACCACCGCGGCAGCAAATTAGCTGTTTAATATTTCACCTGTGTGTCTCCCCATTTTATGATTTGTGCTGTAGCAGATATTCTCTGAAATTGTTTATATATTCACAAGCATTTATTAATACATCTTCAAAATGATGTTAGGAAGTCCAATCTCACCTTCATTTTTACATATGGATTCAAAGCCGATCCTCGGCTCCAACTTGGCCGATTTACAAGCTGGAAGACTTCTGGTTGGCTCGTGGCTAAGCAGGTATCCCATGGTGCATCAGTACAATCCCCAGATCTTGTTTGGCGCATCGACGAGTTCGGTTGTGCTTCTCTTGGCTCTGGCTAAGTTTTTCAAAATTCTTTATATTCTATCGTAGTCAATGCTTTATTAGAACCTTATTGTATATTTAGTGTTGCTAATATGTTAGGCAGTTGTATTGCTTGTCCTCTTTGAGTGCAACTTAGTTTGCTAGTGATTATTGGTATCCTGTGTGCCAGTTAGTTTTAGGCGCCGTTGCACATTTTTTGATTATTAGGTAGAGGAGTTGGCGGTTTTCCGCTCTTAGTCAACAGGGACTTCTGTTGTGTTGTCTGTTGTTATTCTGATCTTTTTTGGTCACCGTTGGCAGTTAGTTTCTGCTATTTTCACATTGTTTGTTTTGGCTGGCATCTGCTTGTGAATTTACTAGGATTGCAAGTATACTACCTGTTTTTAGGAATATAGAAATTTATTGTGTCATTTACGGTTTCTCTTGTGTGCATGGGCTTTTCTTTCTGGTCTGTTTAAGTTAGAAGACCTAGTTTCACTACACTGGGGTAGGCCCGTTTAAATTAGAGGACCTAGTCCTCGTGTATCTCCTTTAGCTAGCTTTCTCTACACTGGGCTAGGCCCGTTTAAGTTAGAGGACCAAGTCCTCGTGTAACTTCTTCTTAGGTCTAGGCCTGTTTTATTTAGAGGACCTAGTCCTCCTTCTTTTTTCTCTTTTTCAATCTCTCTGGGTTGTGTGTGTGTAATATGTCTAAGGAAAGTAAGGAGCATAAACCTTCAGGGTTCAAAAAGTGCATGAAATGCTCCTAAAATGTCCTTAACGGATGGCCACAGTAGCTGTGTCTACTGCCTAGGGGCCATCCACTTACAGGAGTCGTGTTTATTCTACCATGCTTTCTGTCCTAGAGTGTTACAGGCGAGAAAGAACAAACTCATACTCAAGGATCTATTGGAACCATGCTTTGAGGAAGCACTATACAGTTCTTCGGCTTCCTCTAAGTCTGGGAAATCAAAATCCTCAAAAAGGCCTTCTCCGGCACCGGCTGGTGTCTCGGACCCACCTCCTAAACAGTCGAAACAATCCAAATCTGCCTCCTTGACTCCTCAGCCTTCGGAGATGAAGGAGAGCATCATGGTGGTGTCAGAGTCGGTTACAGGTGTTTTGGAATCAATCTCTGAGCCTATTGATACAGTAGTTGCTCTGCCGGTCAGTAAGCTCCCTACTGGTTTCTGTAACAATTAAGTCTCCAGTGCCCCCCAGGTCAAGCTCCCCAACTATGTCTTCCAGGAGCCTTTCAGAAGAAGATGTGGAGAGGGTAGTGCTGAGACTCTTGAAGTCGTCTGCCTTACCAAAATTATTGTTGGCTCCGACCCAGTCAGCTCCGGAGCCACTTGGCCCAGCTTTGCCCTTGTCTGCTATTCCTCCTCCGAGCCATACTGGCCTTTCGGAGCCAGAGTGCTTGGTGCCAATGGAGAAAATGCTGGCTCCAGCACACCTTGTTGCTGCCTTGGTGCCGGGTTCGGCTCCGACACGCTCGGTGCCGTCCGTCGTGTCCAGGGTCCGAAGCTCTCCTGTCGGCACTGACAGGTAGGGTTGGAATCGATCTTCTTCGGTTCCGAGCCTTCCTCTTAGTGCTTCGGCCAGGGTGAGCTCAGACCCTGCATCCATCTCGGAGCCGACAGCTCTGGCTCCGGCGCTGACCCTCGTCTCTTTGGAGTGGAGGAGGTGTTCGGAGCCAGAGAGGTCGGCGTTTGAGATGATGAGGAGTGTGCTGTCTCATTCTCCAGACCCTACCAGTGGCACCAGCACTGTTCCCCTGAGAGCACCCACTTCAGTCTCAGCCCCTAACTCTCTCTGGAGACAGCAGAGACCCGCAGCCTCAGGAGCCATCGGCTGGTGGCCCCCACTCTTCCGAGGCTTCCCCGGAATATCCTTCCGAGGAGCCCCCCCTGGAAGAGGTTATGTAAGAGGAAACATATTGACTCCCAGGATGAGTCTTTGACATCGGACACTGACCTCGAGGAGTCAGAAGGGTCCCCAAGTCGTCCTCTGATGATGTCTCCTTTGTGGACATTTTAGAGATCCTTAGGCAGAGGTGTGACTGGCCCACTGTTAACCCTTCTGATGAGGAGTCGGTGTACCTGAAGGCTTTCGGGTCTCAACCTTCTGCCAATTGGGTGTCTCCACCTTTTGACAAACTGATGGATTTAGTTAGTCGAAAGGTATAGGATACTCCTGACACCGTGGAGCCAGTCCCCAGGAGACCAAATAAGTTCTTGTCTGCCCTGGTAAAGAGTTCTTGTCCAAAGGCGTTCCCATAGATGCCATGGTGGTAGCAGCGGAGACTTCTTCATCTGATCATCCGCTAAACAAGGAGTCTTGACAGATGGACAGATTTGGGAAGCGTATTTTTAGTTCAGTGGCCTTTACCCTTCGATCGCTGAACTGTCTCACGCACTTCATGAGGTTGCAGAGAGATCTCCTCAAGGAGTTAGGAGATTCCATACAAGGTGCGTGTACTGAGGGAGTTCCTGACAAGATTTCTACTCAGTTGTCCACCTTAAATTCTGTGGTTAACTCCTCCATGCGACTTATCTCTTATGCTGTGGATGGAATGAGTAGTGCAGCGGGTTCTGGAGTTACCTTGAGGTGCCACTCCTGGATGCGCTTATGTAAATTTGCGGAACCATTCAAGTCTTACTTTCACCAACGCCACGTTTGATGGTTCCTCATTGTTTGATTCCAAGGTGAAGGATACACTCACTCGGTGTGAGCAAGAAGGAAAGACACTTTCTGGCCTGAGAGTGTGTTTTACTGTCCCTTCCAGACCATACCCCAAGGGTCAAAGGGGCGGTAAAATGTGGTTCAAGAAGTCCCAGAGGGTCTTTCCTGACTCACAGGGTGAATCCTCCTTCAGAGGCAGAGGAGGAGGAAATGGCAGACGTCACCCTAGAGGCAGGGGTGGTCCGCAATGCCAACAAGGCCGTGATTTCTTTCGAGGACGGCCTTATCAGTGCTCCTGATGTGGAGCCCAACTGCACTTCTCTGGAGCTGGTCGGGGGTTGCATTTCTTTGTACCAAGAAGCCTGGCTAAATGTCACCCAAGACAAGTGGGTACAAAAGAGTTGTTAGCAGAGGCTATATCATACCCTTTTCCCTATCACCAGTTGTTTCCAAAAGGATGTCAGATGTACCACCCAATCACAGGGATCAGGCAGCTGTGGAGATCAACAAGTTGCTCTTAAATAGAGTCATCCAGCCCGTCCCAGCAGACCAGATAGAATCCGGAACTTACTCCAGGTTTTTTATAGTTCCAAAACGAACCGGAGATTGGAGACCAATATTGGACCTCAGCAGATTGAACAAATCAGTGAAGAAGGACAAGTTTTGGATGGTAACACTGCAGACTATACTCCCATTGTTGGGGAAAGACTTTTGGATGTGCTGTCTGGATCTTCAGGACGCCTACTACCACATAAAAATGGAGAAGGCATCCAGAAGCCATCTACGCTTCTGGCTGGGAGCCAGTCACTGTCAGTTTCGCGCTCTGCCCTTTGATCTCACCACAGCCCCCAGGGTGTTCACCAAATGCATGGCAGTAGTGACAGCTCACCTGAGATGTCAGGGATTCCAGGTGTTTCCATATTTGGACGACTGGCTCCTGACCGCCCCCACCAGGCATCTACTCCTCCAAAACAGGGATGCCACGATTCAACTTTGCGCTCATTTAGGAATCTCCATAAATTGGAAAAAATCTGCATTATTCCACTCTCAATCTGTGATTTTTATAGGCGCAGAGGTAGACACAGTGAACATGACAGCTCATCTCCCCGATGAAAGGGCACAGAACTGAATCTCCCAAGTTCAACGTTTTCTCCCATTGCGAAAAGTCAAAGCGAAGTGGGTTCTTCAGCTCCTCGGGACTATGGCTTCCACAATTCTATTGGTACCATTAGCCAGGTTGCACATGAGAATTCTCCAGTGGCTTCTGTCTTCCCAGTGGTCCTTCCAATCTCTCCCACTGAGTCATCCTGTCCTGCTGATGGAATCATGCAAGAAGGATCTTCGTTGGTGGATAGCTCCCAATCAACTGATCACGGGTGTCCCCTTTGTTCTGGCCCAACCCGTTGCCACTCTGACCACGGATGCCTCCCTGATCGGGTGGGGGGGCATTATCTCAGCAGGACTGTCCAAGGCACATGGCAAGAACACGAGGCTCATCTTCATATCAATGTTCTGGAGATGAGGGCAGTGCTTCTGGCGTTGCAAGCACTTCAAGACCTTCTTCCTCTAGGGACAATTGCGATACAATCAGACAACATGTCGGTGATTTGGTATATCAACAAACAGGGCGGTACCAGATCTTACCCACTCTGTCGAGAGGCCATGCGAGTTTGGGAATGGGCGATTTCTTCCCAGCACTTTCTGGTTGCAGCACACATTCCAGGGACAACCAACGTGATAGCCGACAAGCTCAGCCGGGCAATCCTAATGCCTCACGAGTGGTCTCTGAAAGGGAAACAGTGGATCAGATTTTCCGGAAATGGGGACAGCCTTGCTGCAACCTTTTTGCCAGCCCAGTCAATACCAAATGCAGCAGCTATTTTTCCCTCATTCCCGCTCCGGGAGAGTCTCCCAGAGACGCTCTGGCTCACGATTGGCTCATGGGACTTCTGTATGCCTTTCCTCCAATCCCTCTCATTTCCAATGTGATTCAGAAAGCCAGTCAGCTGGGAAGCAAGTTGATCCTCATTGCTCCTTACTGGCCTCATCAGGTCTGGTTCCCCTTCCTCGAGCCTCTCCTCCTGGTTGATCCTTGGATTCTGGACCCAGCTGCAGATCTATTGATTCACATGTCGGGTTCGCTACACCCCTCAATCTACACCCTCAAATTGACAGCGTGGCTGCTCCAGTTCCATCCACAGTCATGATGCATCATCCTCAGTGTCACATATTCTTATGTCCTCAAATAAACCTTCAGCCAAGAGGCTGTATGGCAGTAAATGGAAAAGATTTTCTATTTGGGCACAGAGAATGAATGTAGATCCATACACTGCTTCTATTCCTGTGATTCTGGATTTTCTTTATGAGCTTTTTCAGCAAGGATCTGCCGCTGCCACTGTCAGAGTCCAATTGGCAGCGATTTCTCATTTTCACTTAGGTTTTCCAGATACCAATTTAATGTCTCATAAGCTATGCAAAACCTTTTTGAAAGGGGCCACTCTATTGAGACCACCTCTGCAAGAACCAGTGGCTTCTTGGGATTTAAATATTGTGTTGTCCAAATTGACTTCTCCCCCCTTTGAACCTTCCCACTCATCTTCTCTAAAATGTTTGTCTTGGAAGGCCTTGTTTTTGGTAGCTATCACATCAGCTAGACGGGTATTGGAGCTACAGGCCTTGTCTATTAAGTCACCATATTTGATTTTTCACAAAGACAGGGTGTCATTACGTGCTAATCCCTCTTTTGTCCACAAAGTTTGTTCTAATGCTACCTTAAACCAATCAATAGAACTCTCAGTTTTCTTCCCTAACCACTGTAATGCAGCTGAGTACCGTTTTCATCAGCTAGACGTTCATAGACAACTACGTTTTTATCTACAGCGGACTAAGGCTTTCAGGAAATCAGATCAGTTATTCATTTCCTTTTCTGACTCTAGATTGGGCTTACCAGTTTCTAAAGTGACACTATCTAATTGGTTTTCCAGTTGTATAGCCTTTATCTATAGCTCGAAGGGCAAACCTTTACCCTACAGGATCAAGGCTCATTCTGCCAGATCGCTGTCTACTTCTGCAGCCTTTCAAGCCAGGGTACCACTTGATAATATTTGTGCAGCAGCTATGTGGGCTCCCCCTCACACTTTTATTACACATTACAAATTGGATTTGTCATCCAGGGGTAGAGCATCCTTTGGCTCCATGGTGCTCAAGAGTATTTTTCAATGAGCCACCCAAGAATAAGGCGCTAGGGATATGTTGTCCCATATGTAAAAATGAAGGTGAGCTTCAACTACCTAACATTAAGAAGTTATGTACTCACCATAACGTTCCATGTTGGTAGTCCATCTCACCCTTCATTTTTACCAACCCACCCTCCTGCCCCCCATCCTGGAAGATCTGGAAGTAATAATTTGGTTGCCTTTGGTTGGAGACCCTTTAGTATTGGTTGTTTTTATGGTTGTTATTCTAGTGAGCAGCAAACAAGATCTGGGGATTGTACTGGTGCACCATGAGATACTTGCTTAGCCATGAGTCAACCAGAAGTCTTCCAACTTGTAAATTGGCCGAGTCGGAGCCGAGGATCGGCTCCAAACCCATATGTAAAAATGAAGGGTGAGATGGACTACCAACATGGAACATTATGG
The DNA here is from genome assembly GCF_019279795.1 of Protopterus annectens. Taxonomy (NCBI): domain Eukaryota; kingdom Metazoa; phylum Chordata; order Ceratodontiformes; family Protopteridae; genus Protopterus; species Protopterus annectens. The sequence continues at coordinate 784,819,794 of NC_056744.1, forward strand.
TGAGTACATAACTTCTTATTTTCAGTAATGTCCCTGTTTGTCAGAACTTGCATGCCACACTTAAAAAAGTTTATTATATTGGCACACTTCTTATGTTTGTTTTTCTTTGTACTTCTAATGGTAATGATTCATTTTAAGCCATGATGTAGGGGGAAAACTGATGAAATTATTAAACTTCAAAATGTATATGTATCATTGTCATTCTATTACGATACAACAGTCAGCTGTCCCTTGTAGATTTCTTTTATAAAGACTTGTAGATTCAGAATCTGAAAGTGTCTGAATGCATAAACTAGCAAAATGTGTTAATTTATTCTAAAATTCTTTTTTTTTTTTTTTTAATTCTACAGGCTGAAGCTAACACAAACAGGTTGAAAGCTCAGGCCTCTATGATGACTGCTGTAGCTTGTGCCTCTGTTCCTAAGATAACTGTAGTCATTGGTGGCTGCTGTGGAGGGGAAAGTTATGCAATGGTATGACCCACCTTGTCCTGGAATGAGTTAGCCAGTTTAATATTTGCATTCTTGCAAATTAACTGACCACAGCCTAAGTTTTGTATAGAAATTGTGACCAGCCTTGATATCATCAATTGGTGTTTAGGTATTTATGAACTGCCTATGTGCTTCTGAAGGTGTTTCAATTTTCTGGGGTGTGAAAACTTGCTGCAAGTGGCTGTAAATTTTGACCAAAATTGTGTCTGAAAAGGCTTTTGACAAGTCTGCTCACCCAGGTGTCAAATGTAAAAATAGAAAAATGACAACTTAGCAGTATTTTGAGAAAATGTGTTTTTTTTTTTTAGGGAGAAAATATTTACCTTGCTATGTGGTTGCATTGAATTCATGCAGTTGGTCTTTTCATTCACAGTATTACAAAATTATTTCTTGGGAAGTTACTACACTTTACAGTGAAATCTATGCCTCAGTGCAGAGCCATAACTAAGGTGGGGCACAGTGGGTAGCTGCCCCTGGCACGAGCTTTTAGAGTTTATGATCAGTGGTTGCTGATGGGATGCAAGTGTAGTACTGAGATTCCTTTAAAAAGCAGCATGTAATATTGTGGCTTTTTAAATGAAAGTGTTTTGTAGGTTACTGTGTTAGTAAGTGTAGCAAAAAGCTTGCAGAAGCTCTGTGCTACAGTTCTGTGTCTGTTGTTTTTTTTTTTTTTTTTTTTTAGTCCTCATCTTCAGTTGGGGGGAACCAATCTGGGTACTTTCCAGGATGTCAGTTGACCCTAGGTATGGTTCTTCCTTGGTAGTAGCATTCTTCTGTGAGTGCTGCTGATGCCCTTCAGAATGGATCACAGGAACAGTAAATCATTTAGTTTACTTCCCACATACCCTGCTTCACACATTCAGCATTTTAACCAGTAGCTTCTGGTTTACTATAAGAGTAGTACTGGCCTTGCACCCATGTTACATGAATCTTTGGCTGGTGCATTAGACACGTATACCTAAAGGGTATTACTAAGAGATTACCTTAGTTTTTCTGTCCACTGTCAGTACTTCATATTCCACCTTTTCTTAAGAGAAACTTCATCTGTATAGTGCTCCATGCTGCCTTTAGTTATATTTATTCAGTCACTGCCTTTTTGTTATGTCAGTTAACATAAAATAATTTTGATTTCTTTTCTTTGATGGTCACCAGATTTTTCAGTGATGTTATCATTTGTACATTTTCTGTTTTCAAGACTAACAAACTTCTGGTAAAAAAAGGGTAGTGTTTTAGAAATTTTAGTTGTTTTACTTTACTGTTTTCAAGTAGCATTCAGTTTTCAACATTAGATCACTGTTGCAGTACCCTTAAGCTGTATGGATTTTTATCCTGCCAAGGATATGGCCAGCCAGTCAGTCTTCATTGTTTCTTAGGTAACCTTTCCACATGCCTTAAGCACTCAAGGAAAGCTGCATAAAAGCAGTGGTTAGGGCAGCAAAAGCTTCAGACCATTCTTGATGCTGAAATGCGAACCCTGTGCTGGTTCATGACACTGATGGTCGGCTAGCAATCTTCAAGTCTGAGTAGATAAAGTACCCTGTTGGGGAAACTCTTCCACGTCAACATTTTTCTGAAGAAAATCTGCATTTTTTTCTTTTACCATTTGTAGTTTATGCTAGGAAATTATATTTGTATGCTGTGTGATGTCTTGTAAATGTATTTTTACTTGGGGAATGCTTGTGTGTAAAATTTCAGGCTCTTTTCCTCAGCTAGCCGTAGAGCAGTTATCATTCTCCCCGGTTCTTCCTTCCAGTCTCTGAGAATAAGAAGAAAAACCTCTTGAGAGTCTTTGGGTGTCAGGCCTGGTGCCTCACTATCTCAGCCACAGATGGGTGACACTGCTGTGGCCAGGGCTGGTTCCTTGGAACGCTCATCGTTGTTTTTCAGTCTGAATAATGTAGCTCCTCAGAAAGTCAGTAAGGACCGAGAGGTCATCTGCAGCTGTTGGATCATCCTTTCTGGCATGGGAGAACACCTCTTATCTCAGAGGAAGTAGCAGGTGATGTTTTGCTACATAGCCGGGCTAAGGATCCTGATTCCTGGGCTAGTGCTCCTGCCGTAGATTCACTTGTTTTCCAGGAGGGTCTACCAGGAAAAGATAGCAAAAAATTAAGGTTACTTCTGCTGTTTCACTCTGTCTACGGACAGGGAAGACTTGCTGGGTTTTGCCAAAGGATTATTTTCTGCCTTTAATGTTTTAAATCCTGCTCCTTCACTGACTGCAAACAGAAAAATAATTCCCTCTGCTTCTAATACTGATATTTTTGTTTGGTGAATTTTCCTTAGACTGAAGATTCTGATTCTGAGGAAATGCTTTTTCTGGTTTCCTCTCCAGAACAGTCATCTCTTTCTGAAACTATGGTTTAAAAGAAATATTTATTTCAGTGGGAATAAGAATCTCAGTTTACAACTGCTGTTTTATTGCATTGCATTGGTTTTTGGATTTTCTGCATTTATGGTTTGTATATTTCCATTATTTTTTTTTATTTTGGTCTTATTATATTACAGTTTATGTTTTACATTTTGTGCATTTTTTTTCTTGGAGTCCTAAAAGTTGTTGGCTAGGGTCAGTCAGAAAGTATTCTTTTTGCATTTATTGATTAATTGAGTAGTAATTAGATCCAGCTAATTAGTGGGAGGAGCTGAAAAACAGTTTTGTTATTTAAGGTATTCATCTACATTCCTATGCAGCAATGAGAGCTTTGAGTTTACAGCTTGGCCACCCCAGACAGCAAATCAGCCTTTGGAAAATGCTGCTGTCGAATTCCAAGCTTTGGGGAGGTGCTTCAATTGCTTACCTTGAAAATATCTGTCTACAGTGCAGACATTTCTGATTTAGCCACTTTGTCATCAATTTACATCTTCACCGGACATTATTTCTTTGACCTCATCACAATGAATAAAGCCTTATTTGGCATTTTGTTACTCCAGGATACTGCTTTAGTACTTCAAGAATCAAGCTTTTTAAGCTGATCTTTTGGCTGTCCTCCAGCTATTGCCACTATAGGCAGGTTTCTGCAGTCTGGGATTCCTCCAGTTGAAGTCCCACTGATGAGGGTACCAGGTGTAAACAATGCATTCTTGAAATATCAATTGATCTGTGAGGGGACCCTCTTCAGTATTTCAAAAGTCACACTATGCATTTGAAGCAGCTCTAGCCGGTAGTCGTTGCTGGAATGCCCTGTAAGTTGGGGAAGTTTATATCATTGTGGCAGTAATATATATATATATATATATATATATATTTATATATATATATATATATATATATATATATATATATATATATATGTATGTATATATATATATATATATATGTGTGTGTGTGTATGCATATATATATATATATATATATATATATATATATATATATACACACACACACACACACGTATATGTGTGTGTGTGTGTGTGTGTGTGTGTGTATATATATATATATATATATATATATATATAGAAACACACATTTATGAAGTGTGCTCACTCTTTGGGGGGGCAAACTTTCTGGGGCCAGTAAACAAGTGGTTAGCATAGAGGATATCTGTCAGTTAGCCCAGATGATTAAGGCTGTAAGCTGATAATAAGCTGTTTCCTGCAGCCCAGGGTTTGATTCTCTCAGTCTTCATTTGCTTACTTTGTGAATTCAAGCACACAGTGCTCTGGGATAGTTACGAAACTAGGCTGGGTTTCTCAATATTCTGCTTGACCACATGCATACTAACTGCCTATGACCATTCTTTTGGTGTGGAACATGTTAACAACATGTGACAGCAATGGGTGCATGCACTGTTGAATGTAGGAACTTCAGAGACAAAGATATATTCAACAGGAGGAAAGGATTATCCTAGTCAAAGACCTGTTGATGCTTAAAGATCAGCTGATATGGAAAATGTGTTTCATGCTGTTTTACAAGGATTCCTTGGCATTCAAAGAGCAGGTCACCCATTATAAATATAGGTTACATGAGAGCGATCATTGATGACACTGAGGAAGACTGAAGTGCTAGAATGCTGTCTACCCTTTGTTGTAGCTACCTAATTCATGGCTGGTCACAGACTTTAGAGGTTAACTTTGATGCTGGGGGGATAGTGTCAAAGGAAGTAGCGAAAAGTGATAGTAGGAACAGTCAAACTTGCACTGCTGCTTTAGTTTATGGTCTTCAGAAATGATAGAGTCCTGCTTAGGAATGATATTTGTAGTCACAGAGAAGCAACAAGTTAATCTGTCTGTTCTACCCTTTGCAGAACATTCATACATGCATAATATTATTTTTACAGTGGAGAATAATTTCTGGATATCGTTGATATTTATTGATACAATCAGCGAACATTCATACATGCATAATATTATTTTTACAGTGGAGAATAATTTCTGGATATTGTTGATATTTATTGATACAATCAGCTGAAACCAAAAGCAAGCTGCCTAACTCTGCCAATAGCCAGAAGTCATGTAGCTGCCATCCCTGATTATGTAATGACTTTTCTCAAAGTCCTATAACCTAAGAGCTGGTATCTCTGTTAAGCTTAATTAGGAGTGAGGGAGGCATGGTTTTGTTAAACCACTTTTTAGTGACTTTCTTTTGATGCAGTGTGATAATTTCTAAGCTTAACCAGAACTGACTGCATACCGCTGAAGAGGGTATCATGCTTATGGGTGCTCTCTGGAAATTGTTTATTAAAGTAACATTACTAAGTATACGACCCTAATACTTGGTAGTAGTATCCAGGTGGTAAATTTCACATTAAGTTGACAAGTCAGGTTATGTTGGAATATTTTTTTTGTGATTCTTTGTCTCTGGTGCCTGCCAACCATCAGACCCTCTCTCTGGTCAGCCGGGCCATTTGTTCCCAACAAGGTGAGAGCTTACGAGACTGATTTGAGCATTGTTATGTTTTCTCCCTGTCACTAACTTGATGCACTGTGTGCAGTGCCAGAGAGACTGGAGGGGGATATGCAGTGGGCTGTCTGGGAAAGACATCTCATCACTTCCATGAGGAAAGTTGCCTTCAGTCCCTCCCTCTGCAACAAGACTGATCTCTCCAGTTTCCTCCAGGGAGATTCCATCACCTTGTTTATCTCCAAGTGCTTGCAAACTCCTCCCTCCCCTTGGTGGAGGTAAGTGGGCCATGCCTCTTTACGTGTCCCCTTTCTGTCTGGCTCCTCCAGTGCTGGGGCTGCTATCCAAACCACAGTCGGCACTTCATCCCTGTGTACTATGGAGCTAGGCTAGTGTTGGAATACCATGAATAATCTATAACTGTTTACTAGCAATTCTGTCTAGATTGTATTGGAGATCCAGGTTTCAAGGTTAGACTCTTTAAAGAAGAGGCTTCATGTATTACATATACAAGCTTGATATCCACCCCTTTTAGATTATAGTTGAAGTGAAATAGGTGGGGTGAAATAGTACAGGTTCAAGATGATGAGCCACAGCCAAGTTGTATTATCAAGAAATCTGAGAGGCCTTTTTGCATTACATGTGATGGAATGATGCCTACCATGTCATATCCTTTTTGGGGCTGCAGCCAAAGTAAAGACAGATTTGGTGAAACAATGAAGGTTCACAGTTGATGGGCCATCGGCAAGTTATTTTGTCCAAATTATGAGTAGCAAACAGTGGATTGTCAGGGGGCTGTGTACTTTTTCTTATGTGCTTATCATCTAGTTTATGGTTTATTTCCTTCTTAGCCTCCATTTACCTACTGCATAAGTCTGAACAAGTCACTTAACCAGATGATGCTCCTGGTTCACCACAGAAAACAGACTTAATGCCTAGTGAAATTACTTGGTTAACAAAACTTAAAAAAAATATATATGTATGTGTGTGTATATATATATATATATATATATATATATATATATATATATATATAGGTGTGTGTGTGTGTGTGTATATATATATATATATATATATATATATATATATATATATACACACTCACACACACACACACATATGTGTGTGTGTGTGTGTGTATACATATATGTATATATGCATGTGTATATATAAGTACACGCACGCGAACACACACACACACACAAACATACATACATATAGCAAGAGGGTTTACCTTCATAAGTGCGTTATGCACTTATGCAAATCCAGCTGTTCGATTTGCTGATTTTCGAACTTCTGGGAATGTCGAAGTTTGAAATTCACACATTTGGTCCGTCCAAATGTGTGATCGATATTGTCATTTTTGACAATATGAAGGTAAACCTAGCAAGAGGCAAGGATGGGATATAGTTGATTTGAATTACCAAAAAGCCATACTTGCCTGTTAGGGAGTAGACAGTTGTTTGAGACATATGAGTGTATACCTCTGACAGTGATGCGGAAGGGACATAGTCATGGTATATATGGGAAGACATTTTTTAGGGGTAGTATACAAAGTTGATCTGAGAGATGTGCATGATTCTAGATGTAGTCAGAAAGAAGAGTATATGCAGTCCATGTTTACAGGAAGGTGTGATGAGGTATATAAAGCCATGCACCAAAACATTTCAGAAGTAAATGAGAGAATGAGAAATTCCAGAATAAGTTCAGTATGGAATTTAATGAAACAGAATGGCAGAAATACCTGAGGTGACCACCAAGACCTACTTACTTGGATCTGAGTCGAGACTGTGTCTGCTAATTGCTAGGGAAAGTAGGGGCATCAGTCATCTTGTCCTGGCCATTTCTGTTGTTCATAGGTGATTACTTGTCTAATGGCACAGGAGCCTTTACAAGCCTAGCCAATAATACTCAGGGTATGACAGTATTATGTCTTATTTCCCCAGATATGGGATGGGGTAGTATCAGGGTAGTGGGTCTTTGGGTGTTGGAGCCCTGAGTCATTTTACAGACTACGTCTGTCGATAAGGGACATGGGCAGTACCCCAGAAGTGAATTTAAGGTTCCCCATCCATTTATCCAAATTCTTTTTGAAGAGAGTGAGGGCCATGCTTTGTTTTATAAAGATGAGAAGTTTATTCCATAGACAAGGTAGCCTTTGGGATACAAATCTGTCTCTCCAGCAGGTTCTGTTAGAGTAAGAAATAAGGTTCAGGTCCATGGAATACGTTACCCTTGTATAATTTTTCTTGCGAATGTGTAACATTTTCATCAGGGCTGGATCAGAGAATGCCTTGTAGATCAGGCATGAGTCCCCTCTCAGTAAACAGTATGAGACAGCGTAAAGAGAGAGGGCCTTTGGTCGGTCTGCATAAGACATGTGTCTTATGTTTTGTGTTTATTTTTTAATGAGAAACCTGTGGCTGCTCCAGGTGATGTGAATGCCTGGTTAGGTACTGTAGAAGGGAGTATTGTACTTGATTATGAACCTGATGAGGGCCAAGTACAATGGCACTATGACTTCCTTTGATCTTGATGTTATGCCTTTATTTATACATTGAGCCACACAGAAGGATTTCCTCACTACTGTAACTACCTGGTGATCAAAGTTTAGGTTACTATCTATCTGTATTCCTAGGTCCCTCACCATTGGCTGTACTTTTAGGGGTGCGCTGTCAGTATTATAATTTGCAGGGATATCTAATTTATCAAATGGTATCATCATATGATTTTTAGCATTTAGTCTCAGACAATAGTTTTGGCACCAGTCGTTTGTCATTTTTAGGCCTGTTTGTAGGATGTCACCATCATTTGGGGATTCACTGATTGTTCCCAGCTTACAGTTCATCAGTATACTTGGTGAGCCAAAGGCCCCCAACATTGGCCCTCAATTCAGAGAAGTATATACCAAACAGGAAAGGTCCCAACACTGAGCGCTGTGGGACACTGCTAGTACTAGCTTTCTTGTCTTAAGTGGATTCACCTAGCCATACAAGTGTCCTGTTAGTGAGCCAGTTGGCTAGCCGTCTGATGATATAGGGGTTTATGCATAACTCAGTAAGTTTATCTATGATCCCTGAATGGGGGACTGTGTCAAAAGTCTTGGCCAGGTCTAGATAAGCGGTGTGTACCATTTTACCTTCATCCATAGCCCTGATGAATTTCTCGAAGAAGTCCACCAGATTGAGCATGCAAGACCTTTTTTTGACAAAGCCAAATTAGATCTGGTCCAGTTTTTGGAGTGGGGCCTATGTCATTATTGATCAGGTCCATGATAACTCTCCATGGCTTTGCAGATAAGAATGGTCAAGCTTATGGGGCTGTAGTTCCCTGGGTCAGTTGATGGACCCTCCTTGTGCAGAGAGATGGCTGTTACAGTCATCTATTCCTTTAGGCAAAAGACTATTCAGAGGCTGTGGTTAAAGAGGGTTTCTAGTGGCCTTGATAGAGTCTGTTTTAAGCTATGTAAGAAGCATCCTGCAATGTCATCAGGACCCCTGGAAGCTATGCCTTCATATCTTTCCATAGTTGAGACAAATTTTTTCGGTTGACAATTACCGATTGTGACTAACTATTTTATTTCTGATTTGACTTACTTTTACTGGAGTTTATTCTTATTGTACAACAAGAGTGTAGAGGAGGTTCAAGCGTTCAAAGTGTGGTCAGAAAAAGAAATGGTCACAAAGTCACATGGATTCTTCCCATTTCTTTCTCAAGGGGGGGGACTCTTTGGACGGGACCCGAGCGCTCGACCTGATGAGGAAGGTGTTGTCTACCCACAAACCACATCATGGAAGCAGTTTCTCCTCCCCCATAAAAAGGGCCCTGCTGGAACCTGTTCCAAGAAAACCTACAAGTACACATCACAGCACCTCCAGGATAAGTCCCTTACAAAAAGGAGTTCCAGTAGGCTATGGTGTGGTGGCAGCAGCCACAAAAAAAGAGAGTCTCTTCTTATCTGTCCATTAACATCGATTGTTAACTTGTCCATGAGGCTGATTTCCTACGCTGAAGGAAGGTTCGAGTAGGCTTCAGCGGCCTGGCAAAATATAACTACAGACAAGTGGGTAAAAAGCGTGTTACCAGAGAGGTTACACATACCCTTCCTATCCTATCCCATTCCAAAGAAAAAGATGTACCACCCCCCCCCGATCTGAGCCAGCTTTAGAAATTTTCAAAGCTGCTAAAAAAAAAGAAAGAGAGTCCCAGCCAGTCCAGCAAGGAAGCAAGGACTCTTACTTACTCAAGGTTCTTTTTCCAAAGAAAAGAAAAAAAGGGAGGACTGGAGCTAGATCCATTCTTACAGAAGGAGTGGATGTGCTCAATCACATAGATATGGGATGCATACTACCACATCAAAAATGCAGGGGCATCCAGAGATCATTTGCGCCCGCCGGCCAGTCACATCTGGACGACTGGCTCCTTTCGCCACACCCAAGCCCAACTACTGCAGGCCAGAGACTTTGTTCTTCAACTGTGTGTTCACTTAGATTCCAGATCCGTGAAAAATCCTTAAATCTTCAGCCATCACAAAATATCTTGTGAGCAGAGTTAAACACACGTCAATTGATTAATTGATTTTCCCAGAGCGGATATTATCACTGCAGACTTGTCAAGGAAATCTCCAAAAAAACTAGTACTGAGGTTGTTAGCCTCATGCAGCCTCTTATATTGCATCCTGGAAGGCTGAGGCTGCGAGAGTCCCTACAATGGCTACTGTTTGCTCAATGGTTCATTCAACAAACTACTCTAAACACACGAGATTTCTTAAACAAAAGACTGCAAAACACATCTAAACTGGTGGGCTCAACGTGCACACTTTCCCTCCAATTTGGAGTACAATCTGCACATCAGTGTTCTAGAGTTGAGGGCAGTGTTTCTAGCTTGCAACACTTTTGCTCCTTCTTCTTCCTCTAGGGACTATTGCAGTTCAGACCCGACAACATGTCTGTAGTCTAACAAATAAACAAACAAGGGAACCAAGTCCTATCAACTATGCAGAGGCCATGAGAATTTGGTGGTGGGTGTGGTCGGCTTTTAAAAATAGCCACGCATATCATCCGTCATCATATATCATAGCCGACAGGCTGAGTATTCTGTTACCGTACGCACACGGTCTCTCTAAAAGTCAGTGGAAAAAAGGATTTTTTTTTGGGGCCATGGGCCAGCCCGACCTGTGTTTTTTGTCCCAATGAATGGGTTTCCCTTCCTGAAAATACACTGCATTCGGGGACTGGATTCTGGACCCAGAACCAGATCTATTGACTCACTCGTCAGGGGTCCCCATCCCACCGCCCTGTCACTCCATCTAGCAGCTTGGCTGCTCCAATTCCCAACTTAGCCAGGTCTGATCTCTTTTGTCACCACATAGGATATATATTAGTGGGGCTCCACTACTGTTCTTAACAGACTTATTTCATCAGGGTGCTTCTCCCTGCTACCTAAGAGTTCAATTGCTGCCATTTTTTTTTTCCATGGAAGAATGGAGCTCCTGTTGTCTGTCTCACAGACAGTTTGTAGCCTTTTTTAAAAGGAGTTTCATATTTCACCCACGACCAGATCTCCGTCTCCGGCGTCTGAGTCTGAATTTGTTGTTATCTAATTTAATGTTGCCCCCCCCGAACCCCCCGCCTTTGCCCATTAAAATTTTTTTTTGTGGAACTCTTTCATCTGAACTTCAGGCTCTCTCCATCAAGCACCTTATTTGATCTTTCACAAATGGAGTATATGTTACACAAATTGGATGTTCACAGACAGCTAAGATTTTATTTGGATAGAACAAAAGATCACAGAAAAACAGATCAACTCTTGGTGGCTTTTGCTGATAGCAGGAAAGGACTGGCAGTTACCAAAAGAACTCTTTCTAAATGGTTAGCGGATGTATAATCTATGTCTTATTCTTCTGCATCAACCTTTTACACAAACAAAAAAACACAAGGAACATCCAATATCATCTTCTACTTTTTTGGCTCATGCAGCCACCTACCCACCACTGCTAACATATAGAAGTTATCCTACTTACCATAACGTTCATGGTGTTAGTCCCACCCTCCCACCTTTAGAAGAAACGTTTTTGATGCCTGGCATTTTTGCTACTGTTATTATTCTGTGTATTTTCTATAATTGCTTTCTATACTTATGTGTATAAGCATGAATGTGTTATTCTGTAGATTTGGTTTTGCTTGCAAACTAGATCTGAGTAAAGGCAGAGGGGGGTGTGGTATTTTAGATTGTCTTCTTCTTCTTCTCATGCAGAGCTTGCAGGAGGCGACGCGAGCCGAGGCGAAACCCACTCTGTGTAAGAACAAAGGCGAGATGAACATGGACATGTGATGGATTGGGGTAGGACATAACTTCTATTTGTTGGCTTTAGTGAAAACATTTAGGACCTGTTCCCTCATAACAAATGGTAAGGGCTGGTTTTCGGGCATTTCTTTGGATGTGGTAGGAGGTGGTGGGGGGAGAAGTTTGAACTGAACTTGTCGACCAGCAGGTTTGCTGTAGTTTTATGCTGGGTGTTAGTGTTGCCATTCATGATTAACTGGACACATTGCTGAGCATTTCAGATGAGAGTACGAGCATAATTTAAAAAAGCCTTATGGTTATCTTTCACCTGGGAAGCTATCTTTGCCTTATGGTTTGCTTTGGCAGATTTGACCAACTCTCTGATTTGTTTGTTTAGTCTGATGAGTGTCTTTTTGCACTGATTGTCTGCTCCTTCTTGGCTTTGTGTAACAGTTGCTTCAAACTTGCCAGTAATCCATTACTCTTAGCAAGCACAGATACCATTAGGGAGATGTGGAAATAGTTATTCAGATTTGAGGCTGATATGTATCTGCCCACTGCCTGTAAGCATCCTACTTGCACCACATAGCATTCCAGCAGTAACTCAACATTAGTGTAGTTTAAGATATCCTTACGTAAATCTACTAGTCACCTCACAGACAAGCCACAGCCACCTATGCTCACTGCTACACCCGTGTCTGTATCCCAACCCTTTTCCACAAAGGTCTGTTGTTACAAGCCTCCATTGGTAAAGACCTTTGTTATTGGTGACTCTCTAGTTAGGTACACAAGGTCTGTTCTCTTGTTGCAGTATCTGCCTAGCGATCCAAACGTCCAGCCAGTATACAAAAGCTTTACTCACTGCAAGGTACATGGGACGTCTGATGTTAGGCATAGAGTACATGGGCCATAAAAGTGACATCTGCACATTCCTTCCTCAGAACTTCTCTGACACAAGTCGACGTCAGCTCATTCTGCCATCAGATCCTGTGATTAAAGATAAGTACCCCATTAGGGCCTTATTTCTTGTTCTTCTTTGTTCACTGTATGCCTGTTCAGGTTCATGACATCCAGCAAAGGAAAGTGTAAGTGCGGACGTCAGATCCTACATAAGGATGCCTACAATCTGTGTCTGTTCTGCCTAGTGCCCAACCACGACCATAAGGCCTTTGCGATTTGTCAAGCCTTTGTCCCATAGACTGTTCATAGCTTGTCTGCACACCCTTAATATCTGTTTAGAGAACCAGCACCTCAGATCCCTCGCTCTTGTGATGGAAGGGCCATCCAGCCATACTGCCAAGCCACCAAAAGAAAAAGAAGGCCAAAGTTACCAAGCCTGAGCCTACTGCTGCACCTCTTCCACCCGACGTTCCCCCTGTGGCCAAGGTACGCCTGGAGGAGCATACGCAACCAGATAACTCTGGAATAGCGAGTACCGTTCCGGAGGCCACAAAACCAAGGTCTGAAAGTACGCCCATTGAGATTACGCAGACGTTGGGTGCCAGTGACAAGCAGAAACCTCTGCATGATGCAGATGTCCAGACCGGTCCTTCCACCGTTAGTGAGGCTTCTGAACCTAGGCCCTGCTTAGGGCCTGCGCCTTCTAGGCCTGTTTCTTGTTTAAAAAGAAAATAGAAAACTAAACATGTCTTCACGTCCTGAAAGCTTAACTGATTGGCAAGCTTTCTGTCAGAGCTTGTCCAATGCCTTTGTGGTCCTTAGGCCTACCACGGCTGCTTCTCTTCTGGCTGCCTCTCCTGTTGTCAGCCCTAGACCACAGACTGCAGAACCTCTTTCAGTAGAGGCCAAAGACTCTTCAGCTTCCTCTTCAGAGGATTCTCTGTGTTAAGCTTCACAAATGCCTTCTCCTCTAGGGTATGCTTCTCCAGAGGAAGACCCTGCTGAGGCGGATTCTACTGGGGAAGACCTTACCTTTGGAGAAACCATCTCTCAGATGAGAGAGTTTTTCAAATGGGACTCCACAGAAATGTCTGAAGGCCATAAGAGGTACTGTGAACTTCTACAAAGGGATACCCCTTCTCCTTCTGTCATTCCACCAGTCCTCCCAGCTTTCTTAGATGCCTTTTCGGCAGCTTCTAAAAATCCTGATTCCCAGCTCCCTGCTTCTAGAAGGCTGGACAGATTTTATAAGGTCCAAGAAGGGGCACAATTTCTCATTAAATGCCCTGTTGCAGATCCTGGTACCATCTCTTTCTGTGCAGACAAACCCTCCAGACAGCTACCCTCCACCTCTGTCCTTCCTACTGATAAAGACAGCAAGATTATGAAGAGACTTGGCAAGAAGGTGTACACCTCTGCCACTTTGGCATTTAGGGCCATCAGCTATCAGACACGTATGTCTAAGTACTTCCTGGCCCTTTTGACTTAGGCTTCAAAGCTCTTGGCTGATCTCCCTGATTTAGCCACAAAGTCACAAATCTCTGATCACTTTATCCACACAAGTGACAAGACACTCAATCAAATGCAGTTATGATGCTGCAGAGGCCTCAGCCAGATCTGCAGCTTCTGCCTCAGTGCTCAAAAGTTACTCTTGGGTGAGGCTCCAATCCCTACCTGACGATATCAGGGCTAAACTTCTAGATGCCCCCTGGACAATACTGCATTGTTTTGGGGCCCAAGTGGCAGAACTTTTCAAAATCCTTCAACAGAAGGTAGAAGAACTACAGGACTTGAAATATTTGTTTGTGTTCCCTATTCCTAAATTCCATAGAAATTAACCTACTAAGATCCTCTTCATTAGAAAACATTCTGCTCCTCCTCTTCCTACTAGAGTCAAAAGGAGTTCCAGAAAACAGCAGCCACCTTCCAGGCCTGCTCAGACACCAACCCAGAAACCTTCATTTCAGGGCAAGGCAGATAGTCTCTGACTACGTGTCTCCTCTCCCTCCCCCTCCACATACTATTCCCCTTTACCAGAGACTGTCTCACTGTTTCCCTCTGGAAAACATTACCTCAGACAAATGGTTTTGTCAGTCATAGAGAAAGGTTACCTCAAGACTTGGGAAATTCCTCCGGTCTTAAGAAGCATCCCACAGCCACCAAAGGACCAGCTGCCTCTATTCCAACCAGTCCTGGACAGCCTCCTTTCTCAAGGGACTATTCAGCCAGTCCCTGCGTTAGAAAAGGGAAGGGGCTTTTACTCCAGACTTTTCTTGGTCCCAAGTAAGGAGAGCCCATGGAGACCCATTCTGGATCTCTCTCTCACCTCAACCTTTTTCTTCAGTTACCACCTTCTGCATGGTTACGCCTCAGACTGTATTTCCACTGCTAACGCCGCAGGCATTTTTGGCTATTCTGGAAATCAAAGATTGCCTACCTGCATTTCCCCTATCCAACCCAAATACAGGAAGTACTCATGCTTGTCTGTGGGTTTCTCGCATTTTCAGTTCTCTGTTTTACCCCTTGGACTATCTACTGCTCCAAAGTATTCACCGGGTCTTACAGATTTTCTCCATACCTGGGCGACCTCCTGATCCAGGCAGATTGTTACAGTGCTATCCAGAACATTCTCCAGTTATTTCTGTTATGCAGTCTCTGGGTTTCACCATCAACTTCCCCAAATCCAGCCTAAACCCCTCCCAGCACCAAGTCTTCCTGGGATGCAAAATCTGGACAGACGTTATGATGGCATTCCTCCCACCCCTAAAGGTGGAGAGCTCGAAGGGATACCTGTTGTCTGTCATCCATGCCCCTGCAATGACAGCAAGGGAATACCTCACATTCTTCAGCCATATGGCTTCTACAATCCCTATATTGCCACTGACAAGACTTCACATGAGGAAAAGTCAGTGGTACCCGAGATCCACATGGACACAACACTCCCACCCCTTGGACCACTCCATTCCCTTCCTACCTTGCCTAAGGAAGGAGATCCTTTGGTTGATCGATCAAGTCTCTCTGAACCCAGGACTTCCCTTACAACCCTAAGTCCAGTCCAGGAAATGTACACAGATGCTTCAGTCCTAGGTTGGGGAGCTGCTGTGGGTAGCTTGAAGGTGCAAGGTACATGGACAGGCCCCTGCAAGAGGGAGTACACCAATATCAGAGAGATGAGGGTTCTCATTTTTGCACTGAGGGCCTTCCAAGGTATTCTGAAGCAAGGACTCCTAAAGTTGTTCACGGACAACACCACTGTTCTTTGGTATGTGAACAAATGGGGGACAAGATCATACTGCCTATGCAGACTTTCACTCCAGGCTTGGGAACTGGCAGTCCAGCATGGAGTCACTCTGCAGGCGGTGTATATCCCCTCAACTCAGAACACTCAGGCAGACATCTTGAGCCAGTCCATGTCACAATCCCATGAATGGAGGCTACACATGGGTGTGTTTCTGGGTATAGTCCACAGGTGGGGTACACCACAAGTAGATCTGTTTGCCTCCCCTCTGAACAGACACCTTCCACAGTTTTGACCAGGGTACCCAATCCCTAGCGAGGGCGATGGATGCCTTCTTTATCTCATGGAAGGAGATGTTTCTGTACACATCCTCCCACTTCCCACACTTACAAAAAGTCCTAATGAAAATTCAACAGGACCAAAAATCTTGTTGGCGACTCCCTTTTGGCCAAGACAGCACTGGCACCCCCTCCTTCTGCATTTAGCCAGGGGCAGTCATCACAAGTTACCCCACAGAGTGGACCTACTCACACAGGACAAGGGATCCCTAATCCATCCCCACTTGGAATCTCTGAGCCTAACCCTGTGGGTGATAGAGTTTTGATCCCTTTCAGACACCTGTACTCTGAAGACATGTTAAATGTCCTGCAGGAGGCCAAGAAACCCAGTACTAGGACATCCTGTCTGTCCAAATCGAAAAGGTTCTCCATTTGGTGTCTACAAAGACGGCTAGACCCTTTTCAAGGTACAGTCCCCTTAGTGCTGTCTTATCTGTGTGAATTGTTGCAGGCAGGGTTGGCATATTCCTTTATTAAGGCTCACCTTGCTGCTATTTCTGCTTGTCTGCCTCTTGACTCTTCCCTTGCTTCTAGACTTTAAGTGAAGCTATTTCTGAAAGAAGTTCTTCATCTCAGACCCCCAGGAGGGCCAGTTCCTCTGTCTTGGGACCTGAAATATGTGTTAGAGAAGCTCACCATTTGAGGCACCAGCTACAGCCTCTCTAAAGCACTGCACTTGGAAAACTGTGCTTTTCGTGGCCCTGACATCAACCAGGAGAGTGTCAGAGCTCCAGGCCCTCATGGTCACCCCACCCTTTTTAATGTTCCACAAGGATAGGGTAACTCTATGGACTAACCCGTCCTTTATGCCTAAGGTGGTCATTGAGTTGTCCCTGAACCATTGTAGCCACCTCCCCACCTTTTTACCACAACCACAAAATGACAGTGAGAGAGTCCTGCATTCCCTTGATGTTCATAGACAAGATTCTGTTCAGACAAGACCAAATCCCTTAGGAGATCAGAGTAACTGTTTGTCTCCTTTCATCTCAGGGCTTTAGGAAAAGCGGTGATAAAGCAGTCTTTTTCTACCTGGATTTCCAAAGCCATCTCCTTTTGTTATACCTACCATGGGAAATATGTGGACTCTAACATAAAAGCCCATTCCACTAGGGCCATGGCCTCTGGAGCATTTTTCAAGGGGATGGACAGTGCCTCTGTTCTAGAAGCAGCTACCTGGACATCTCTCCATACCTACACCAAGCACTACAAACTGGACCACATCTGCAGATCCAGAGCAGGTTTTGCTAGAGCAATCCTGCGTGAATTTTTGGAAAATAGTTCCAAACCACCCTCTTCTTCTTCTTCTTCCCTTTGAGCTATGGCACTCACCCACAGGTTATGAATACTGCAACATGAGAATAAAAGGATGCAGAATAGTTATGTAAAATCTTACCATAGCCATAGATGTCCTTCTCTTCCATGTTGCAGTATCCTGTCCCACCCTCCTACCCCCTGGAAAAGAAAAAAAGTTTTACTGGATGATTCAGGACTTGTGCAGCTATCCTGGGACTGGGGTCCAACTGGGGCATTCACTTCTGAGGAAGGTACGTGCAGATATCACTTTTATGGCCCATGTACTCTACAGCCAACATCAGACATCCCACGTACCTTGCAGTGACTAAAGCTTTTGTATACTGGCTGGTCATTTGGGTCGCTAGGTGGGGGCTAACCCAAAGGTTATGAATACTGCAACATGGAAGAGAAGGACATCTATGGTTATGGTAAGATTTTACACAACCATTCTTTCTGCACTCACCAGGCTAGACAAGAAGACTGTGACAGCTCCTTTACATAGGTCAGAATTTGTAGCATGACTAGACCCCTTAGATCCCTTTAACCTTTATAAAACTATGAACTTGTGATTGCCCATGTGGGAGTGTATAATTAGGTGCTCTTTCCTAGGGTGAACGCAGAGAGTCATGATGGCGTTTTCTATGCATGTGTCTGAGGCAGAAAACACTAGTCTTAAGCAACAATGTGCAGCCACAAAGAGCTATGCCATAACAAAAGAACAAAATACTTACCTTTAATGATTGACTAGTCTCAGACAGGAACTTCACTGGTGGATTCAGCAGTTGTCTCTGAATCCGGAGATCCCTTTTTATTTCCCTGTTTCCTCTCAGGAATTGTTCACAGATGCTTCAGACATTGGATGGGGTCGACATTTGGCTCCTTAAAAGTTCAGCGGGTATGGTCGCCTCGTCAGCAGAAGGAGCACATCAGTGTCAAAGAGATGAGAGCTCTTCTGCTGGCTCTTCAGGCCTTTCATCTCTTTTCTCTCCAGGGCCTGTCATGGTGTTCATATACAATGTCACAGTGATGTGGTATATCAACAAACAGGGAGGAATGAGAACTTTTTTTCTTTGCCAGTTGGGACTCTTGGTATGGGATGTTGCTGTCAAGTATCAATTGACTCTTCAGGCAGTTTATATCCCTTCCAGTCAGAAAATGGTGGCAGACACTCTGAGCAGGTCCTTAACTCAGCCCCACAAATGGATACTTCACAGGGATGTGTTTCTGGACATTATCCACTAGTGGGGTAATCCTCACTTTGATCTTTTTGCCTCTCCTCTAAACAGACAACTTCCTCTGTTTTGTGCCAGAGTCCCAGGTCCTCTGGTGTGGAAGGTGGATGCCCTCTCATCCTCTGGAAGGGAATGTTTCTTTATGCATTCCCTCCCCTTCCTCTCATTCTGAAAGTCTTGTTCAAAATTCAGCAAGATGCTGCCAAAATCTTGTTGGTGACTCCCTTTTGGCCGTGACAGCTCTGGTTCCCTCTTCCTCTGCATTTAGCCAGGGGTAACCATCACAAGTTAACTCACAAGGTGGATCTACTCTTACAAGACAAGGGATCTGTCATCCATCCCTACCTGTCCACACTTCAACTGACACTGTGGGTGATAGGATTTTGATTCCTCATAAGCACCTTTTTTTCTGAAGACATGCTGCAAGTCCTGCAGAAGGCCAGGAAACCTACTACTAGGAAATCCTACTTATCCAAATGGAAGAGTTTTTCTATTTGGTGTCTCTCTCGTAATGTGGACCCACTTACTACGGATGTTCCTTTGGTTCTTTCTCATTTATATGATTTGTCCTGTTCTTCTATTAAGGTCCACTTGTCAGCTTTCTCTGCTTGTCTGCCTTTTTCTCCTCCTCTAGTTTCTAGATTTCAGGTGAAACAATTTCTTAAAGGCGTCCTTAATATTAGACTTCCCAGGAAGCCTGATGTTCTTCGTGTTTCACTGTTGCAGTCATTACATTTGGGTAATCTGCTGGCAGGTTACCCACAGTGAGCCTGATTAACAAAGTCTTGGGTCCTGCATCGGTTGCTGTCCCTTCTTCCATGACGTCAGGTCGTCAGGGGTATAAAACATGCAGCCAATGCCATTACATCAGTCTTTCTTGCCGCGCGGTGTCCGAAGCAGAAAGCAGAAGCAGTTCGTAAGTGCCAGTCAGCCGACCCCTGAAATTTTCGGTTTTGAGTTTCAGAACCGAAATCTTCAACTAAAAGCTAAGTACCCCAGTGGGGAAACCTTTTCTTGCTCCTTACCGATGTCAGTAAAAGTTAGTAATTGCATTGCTTGTGGGAAGCAAATACCTCATAAGGATTTTCATTTGTACTGTATTCCCTGCCTAGGCCCTGATCATAACGCACCTTGCTGTCGGTTTTGTGCTAGATTTAATCAACGCACTATTAAACGTCGGTATATTTTTGCTTCTAAATATTTTGGCTCATGATTTAACTATCCAGAAATGACGTTGGTTAGCAATTTGACTACTGGAATACCTAAAAAACGCAAAGAAAAAGACAGAGACAGACCGTCGAGGTCCTAAACCAGTCGCTAGTTTGCCGGTACTCAGTGAGGTGCTTTTGCAGCCCCTGATACCCGCTACTTTTGATTCGCAAGCCTCAACTGAGACCCATTCGGAGTCCGGTATGCCGTGAGATGCTTTAAGTATTGAACCCCCGGATGTCTGTACCTTAGATGGGTCCGGAGCTGCTGTGCAGGCACCAGCTTCTGAGGGTGTTTTCAGGCCTAAAAATTTGTATATTAAACAGACGCCATCTTCAAAACGAAGGCCAAAATCTACTTCTATGTCCAAAAAACCGACGCTTGGGCCACGTGTGCAGGCCTCTATGCCTAAAAAACAAATGATCAAAATGGCTGAAGATTTAATTACCTTGATCAGGGGTAGCCAACCCCCCCCCCCCTGCTAAGAGGCCTAGGCAAGGCACTGATTATGAATCTTCAGATCAGGATTCTATTTCTTCTGATTCTTCTACTGAACAGGATTTATCTATACCTACTTATGAGGACTCTGATGCAGAAGATTCCATCCCTTCTGCTTCTCCCCCTGAGGATTTCTCTTTTGGAGAAACTTTACATACCTTAAGGGAACATTTCCACTGGGAAAGTCAGGATTTCTCTGAATCTAAAATGAGACTTAGGGATTTTCTTCTTCTTCCTCAGCATAGGCCTTTGGCTATACCTCCTGTTCTAGACATTGTTGATGTTTTTTCAGAATCTAGTATGACTCCTGATTCTCTGCCTCCGGCTCCTAGTAAGCCAGACAGATACTACAGGGTTCCTGACTCCCACAAATTCCTTTTCAAAAACCCTACTGCTGATCCTGAAACCATTTCTCAGGGTCCCAAGGGCGTTAAGGCCTCTACTGCAAAAAATCCTTCCCCTTCTGATAGAGATTCCAGGGCGCTGGATAGATGGGGTAAGAAGGTTTACACGTTTGCAACCTTGGCAATCAGGGCTTTAAACTGTCAATTTCATATGCTTAAATATCAACAGCATATCATGGGACTACTTAAACAGAAAATTATGTTAATCTCTGACTGTGTGGAAAATAAAGATTTGCAGGATTTATTACATTCAGCTGAACATGTTGGAAAACATACTTTGCAATGTGGTTTTGATTCCTTGGAGGCCTCTTGCAGGGCTGCTGTAACTGGATCTGTGCTAAGAAGGCATGCTTGGCTCAAAGAGCAAACTCTACCTGATCATGTTAAAGCAAAATTGTTGGATGCTCCTTTACAACAGGACCGTCTCTTTGGTAATAAGGCTTCAGAAGTGTTAAAAAAGATGGAAGATAAAGCTAAATCTATGCAAACTGTGAAAGATTTCTTACAAGTGCAGCCTTCAAGATTTAGTAGGCACTGGCCAACTAAGAACTGGTCCTTTCCAGTTCCCTCGAGAGCCGCTCAAGTCAAATCCAGACATTCCAAAGGCTCCAGGTTTCAGTCACAAGGAACTTTTAGAACAAAACAATGGGGTACCTCCACCTCTAAATCTGGAAACAATAAGACACCTTCCTATGGTAAACAGTCTCAATGACTTTCCTCTACAATCACCAAGCACTTACCTTTTAGCCGCCCCTTTGGGGGGAAAACTGGCACTTCATGCATAAAACTGGCAACTTATTACCCAGGACAAATGGGTTTTAAATATAGTATCCCAGGGATACAGATTTCACTTCTACACGTTGCCAATCCCAAATGGATGACCAGATCTGCCCCCAAATCAGTGGGCAGAGGCCCAGAAACAAGTTCTGTCCCTCATGAATATGACGGCTATTCAGCCAGTACCAGAAGAGGAAAAGGGACAAGGTTTCTATTTTCCTGGTACCCAGAAAAGACAAATCATGGCGTCCAATTCTGGACTTATCCACTCTAAATACTTTTCTGGACATTCCAAAATTCAAGATGCTGACGCTTCAACAGTTACTACCTATGGTAGGCAAAGAGGC
Organism: Protopterus annectens; assembly: GCF_019279795.1. Classification (NCBI taxonomy): domain Eukaryota; kingdom Metazoa; phylum Chordata; order Ceratodontiformes; family Protopteridae; genus Protopterus; species Protopterus annectens. Next base: position 784,841,646 of record NC_056744.1, read on the forward strand.
CTGGTTGGTAACTCTAGACTTAAAAGAGGCTTACCTGCATATCCCAATCAGGGAATGTTGCAGAAGATGCCTCCGCTTCAAAGCAGGCTACTTGCATTACCAGTTCTATGCACTGCGCTTTGGCTTATCTACTGCGCCCAGGGTCTTCACAAACTGCCTGGCTCCAGTAATTGCATTTTGCAGGCAAAGAAATATTCAAATATATCCATACCTGGACGATTGTCTAATTCAGGTAGAAAACAAGGACATTCTTCTAAAGCATCTGGCGTTTGTAAAAAGGGTTCTAACTTGTCTAGGGTACACCATAAATGAAAAGAAATCACAACTGGTACCCTCTCAAAAAATTACATTCCTGGGTGCAAACTTGAATACAACTGCCCAGATGACTTACCTTACACCAGAAAAGCAAATTCAATTGGTGACTTACTTCAAACAGGTGGCCACAAAAACCCTGCTATCTGCAAGGCAAATTCTGCAAGCCTTGGGGTTCATGGCCTCCTGCATTCTTCTAATTCCATATGCAAGACTGCATATGAGGAAACTTCAGTGGTACTTAAAAAGTTTATGGAGTCAACATTGTCACAGCCTGGAAACAATGATTCCTATTATACCTTGCCTGCAACTAGAGTTCCTATGGTGGGCAGAAGCCTGCCACCAAATCAAGGGACTGTCATTCACTCCACTCCCTGCCACCCAAACCCTAACTACAGATGCATCAGACTATGTTTGGGGGGCTCATCTGGCAGGAAAGTGCATTCAGAGCAAATGGAGCCCAAATCAAATGCACCTACTTATCAATCAGAAAGAGATGCTAGCTGTACAGAATGCTCTGACAGCCTTCAGGGATTACCTTCATCCATAGGTTCATAGGTTCATACTAGGCTATGTGCCCGAGGGCATTTACAAGCCTAGCCCATCGTTTTGTGGCTTACGCCACCCCTTTAGTATGGGGAACTATACCCATTATTTTGCTGTGCCTCTGTCGAGCAGTGACACTGAGGTAATCCCTGGGGTATATCTGCGATCTCCCATCCATTGGTCAAGATTTCTCTTGAACAAGGCCAGCGAGGTGCTCTGCCTCACATGTACCGGGATTTTGTTCCACAGCATAGGGAGTCTTTGGGTGATGAATCTATCCCTCCAGCACGTCCTATTAATAGCCGTGTCAAGGTTTAAGTCTCCCGCCCTTGTGGCTCCCTTGATCTAGATGAGAATCCCTTCATGATAAGGTGGGCAATGTAGAAGGTCTTCCTAACTACTTTAGCTACATGGGTGTCGAATGACAGACTACTATCAACCTGGGTCCCCAGGTCCCTGATAACTTCTTCTGTGCTCAGTGGATTGCCACCTATTTGGTAGCTAGGGGTAACCTTGTTTTTCCAGAAGGGTATGACTATGCATTTTTTGGCATTTAACTTTAGGCCGTGGCTCTGGCACCAGTTATCCGTTTCTGTGAGACCCTTCTGAAGGATATCTGTGTCAGATGTGTTTTCTACTATGGCCCAGTTTGCAGTCATCTGCAAACTTTGTCAGCCATAACCCTCCTGTGTTTGCTTGTACTTCAGAAAAGTAGATGCCAAACAAGAGTGGGCCCAGGACTGAGCCCTGTGGGACACCACTTGTGACAGGCTTTGAGTCTGACATGGCGCCAGCAACTCTGACCCTGTGGGTTCTGTCACTCAGCCAGTTTGCAGCCCATCTTGTGATGTATGGGTTGACATTTAAGCTGATGAGTTTTTCAATGATACCCGAGTGGGGTATTGTATCGAAGGCCTTAGCCAGATCGAGGTAGGCTGTATGGACTGCCTTTCCCTCATCAATGGCTTTGGTGACTGTTTGAAAAGTCAACCAAGTTTAAAAGGCATGATCTGCCTTTGACAAAGCCAAACTGGGTTGGATCCAAAGTCTGCAAATTCCTATGTCTTTATTTATGAGGTCCATTATGATCCTGTCCATGGCTTTGCAGATAAGGCTTGTCAAGCTAATGGGGCGGTAATTGGCAGGGTCGGTGGAGGCACCGCCTTTGTGAAGTGGTACCACAGTTGCAGTGCGCCACTCCTGAGTGCGTATCCAGAGGTAAGACTTTGATTAAACAGCTGTCCTAGCTGTGGGTTTAATTCCTCATTGAGTTCATGGAGCACACAGCCGGGGACACCATCAGGTCCCATGGATGCTGTGTTTTTGCTTTGGAGAGAGCAGTTCTCACTTGGGCGCTGGAGATGTTTGGGGGCTGCAATCGCTTGGTATAGATATCTCTCCTTTTGGGGGAGAAGTTTGCACTGAACCTGTCAGCCAGTATGTTGGCAATGTCTGTAGGATCAGTAATCTTCACATCATTTTGAACTAGCTCTGAGCATATCTGGGAGTTTCCTCCCAGGTTTCTAACATAGCTAAAGAAGGCCTTATGATTGTCTTTTGAGTCTTTAGCTATTTTTCTCTCGAAATTTGCTTTGGATGATTTTATGAGAGCTCTTAGTTTTTTACTTATAGTGATCAAGGGTGTCTTACCTTTTAAGGATTTTGCTCTATCTTGTAGTAGCTTCCTCCTTTTGTTGTAGAGTTTGTTTATGGCTGGGGTCCACCAGACTGGACGCTTGCCTTTGGTACAAAGAGTCTTTGTTTTGCTTGGGATTGCCTTATCCATGCAGTCCTGCAGGTGCTGGTAGAAGGCATATGTAAGTGATTCAGCGGCTTGAGTACTGTTTTCCGCTGGCTCGGGGGCCTTAAAGGAGACCACACTAGTCTTTAGAAGTGTGAAGTTGGCTTTTGAGAAGTTCTTTACTGTGGTCTTTTTATTTCAGGTGGGGTGGAATGAGGACCTCCAGCGAGATTAGTTTGTGGTCTGATCTCACCAGTGAGGGGTACACCTCCGGTGTTGAACATTGTGCTCCCATGTTCGTGATGATGAGATCAAGTATGTTATCTCCTCTTGTGGGGATGGTGACTAGTTGTTCCATGGCATTTGAGTTTATGAATTCCAGGAACTTTTGGGCTAGGGTGTTTGGGCTTGAGTAGTGTTCCCAGTCTATATTAGGGTAATTGAAGTCACCTAGTATGATGGTGTTTGGTGATACATTTATCCCTCTAGTGTTTTCAGGAAGGCCATGTGAGGTTCCTGAGTTTGTGAGGGTGGCCTGTAACATGCTACAATTTGCAGAGCAGTCTTGCCTATGGTTAATTGCACCTGGATGGTCTCCGATGCATCGTGCGTTGCCACCAGTCTTGAGGTGTGGGTGTCCTTGATGAATATGGATACCCCCTCCTTTCTTGGTATTGTCCAGATTTTGGGGCGGAACGCATGATATGAGGTAAAACCTGATAGCGCTGGGGTGCTCTCAGGAGCCTTGAACCAGGTTTCTGTCACAGCACAGACATCGATGTTCTCCATACTGAGAAGGGCCTCGAGTGCGTGCATTTTGAGATTTAGACTTCTGGCATTGAGCAGCATTACCCTTAGTTTTTTCCTTTTTGTGTTCTAGGGTGGTAGGTTTAGAATTTGAGCCTTGCCTAAAAAGGCACTATGGGGATGGCAAGAGCCTTTGCCAATATCCGAATCCCAGGGTGACAGGTGCAAGCCGTCCCTTGAGCAGCGTGGCTTGTCCAGCATGTCATCCCAGGCAGACAGACACTGGATCCCCTTTGAATGACACCAGTGTTTAAGCCAATTGTTAAAGCTGATCATCTTATCTCTGTATTGTGGCATCATTCTTGGTGAAGGTAGGATACTGCTCAAGGTCAGGGTCATACCTGCCTGGGCTACATAATCAGAGAGCTCCTCAATGTCTCTTTTTATGTAGTCCAAGGAGGTACGTCTCAGGTCATTTACACCAGCGTGGACAATGACTGAGTCATATTTGTACCTGCTGTTGAGAGACCTGAGTGCTTGCGTTATGTGGCGGATTCTAGCGCCCGACAGGCAGCTTACTGTGACCTTCTCCTTACTCAGTCTGGTGAGCAGGACGTCAGTGTGTCTGACTATGGAGTCACCAATGACTAGTGTGTCTGGCATTGTGTTTGGCCTTAAGGGCTGTGACTGTTTGACACTCTGACTGTGAGGTCTATGTGTTGCAGGTGTTGTGTTCTGAGGTGGTGGTTGTTTGGGTGTCTGCTTTGGTGGCCTCTGCTGTTTTGGTAGATTTTTGATCAGAGCCTCCAGTATGTCTTTGTGTGTTTATGTGTATGATTTGAGGTTGTAATGGTACTATGTGAGACTGGGTCTATAGTGTGTGTGGTAACCTTCTCCTCCTGACTGGTCTTGCCAGTCCTATGTTGAGAGAGCTCAGCCTCCAGTTTGGCCATATAGTTGCATCTCTCGCATGTATTTGTGTTTTGTGGGAGGAGGAGAGGGTTGTTCAGTACATGAGGCAATTGTAACATTGCCTCAATATTCCCAGGTTCACCAGCTGAGCAGGAGAGGACACTAGCAACTGATCCTCGACATGCTAGAAGGAATAGACAAAAAACTTTAAAAAAGATTCCGGGGGACGTGGGTGACCGAGAAATGGGGGGTTGCCTTTTTGGGGTACTATCTATGACAAGAGTGCCATATCAAGGTAATAAGTACTGTAGGAGCAAGTGCTATGTTTAACAGATAGAGAATAGTCTACTTGGAGTCAAGTAGAGATGATCTTTTTAATTATAGGATACGCTGATTAGATCAGTAGTATAGTTCGAGGAAGGTAGTTTTAAGGGAAAATTTGAAGAGTGGACTTTAGGTAGCCCGAATAGTTTAAACCTGCTTAACCGGCGCTGCCCTAGTGTGCAACGGTAGCAACTCTGCGCTAAATCGGGCTAAATCGCACTAATGCGCGCTAAAGCGTGCTTTATAGCAGGGGGCTGGAAAAGACAGGAAATGACCCAAAATGGCCAATAAACTACAAGTTACTGCCTTAAACCACTCCTCTGAGGACAAATGAAGGAGTTATGGAAATGACCCCTAGTGGCCAATAAAACTACAGTTTCAAGTCAGTAACCACCTCTACGGGGGGCAGGGAAGCTGCTCAATGTTAGTCACTGCCACTGATGAACACAGAGACCCTCCTTCAGCCCAAGCAAAATGGGCCTCACAGAAAGTTTCAAACAGTTCAGGAACAGCAAGCCTGTAACTGAACTTTTTAACTCTCAGAAAAGTGGGAAAAAGCAAGATTTTTTTTTTGTTTTGTTTTTACAGAGATAACAGAAGTGCACAAGTAATATCGAGTGATAACGGGGCAGTGAATGAGCGCACACAAGAGTGCTAGGTCAAGGACAGAAAATATGCAAGTTTTAAGAAAAACGATTTAAAATTAAGTGCAAACAGGAAATTCAGCAAACAGCTTTTGGTTGTGCTCTAAATACAGCTACTAATACAGAAATCAAGTTTAACAAGCCAGAAAATGCTCAAGCTAGGCAGCTATGCAGAAAAACTTAGCAAATAAACAGAGAAAAAATACTTAAAATCTCAAAGTGGCTCCTTCTTCTCTCAGCGTTTTTCCTCTTTGAGGGTGCTTCACCAACAGCCAACAAGCCTGAAAAGACGCTCAAACCACGAGGCAACTAGGTTTTAAGAGAGGAAGATGAAGGAGTTATGGAAATGACCCCTAGTGGCCAATAAAACTACAGTTTCAAGTCAGTAACCACCTCTACGGGGGGGCAGGGAAGCTGCTCAATGTTAGTCACTGCCACTGATGAACACAGAGACCCTCCTTCAGCCCAAGCAAAAATGGCCTCACAGAAACTTTCAAACAGTTCAGGAACAGCAAGCCTGTAACTGAACTTTTTTAACTCTCAGAAAAGTGGGAAAAAAGCAAGATTTTTTTTTTTTCCAGGACAACTAATGATGAAGACAGACAACACCACAGTTATGTGGTACATAAACAAGCAGGGGGGGGGTACACATTCCTACCCCCTTTGCAGAATAGCCATGGCATTGTGGAACACGGCCTTAACTTACCAAATACAACTACAAGCTCAATTCCTGCCAGGAAAGCTAAATACTCTGGCAGATGAACTAAGCAGAAATCTTATGGACCCACACGAATGGAAACTGGAACACAAGTTTTCAACCTGTTGACACACAAATGGGGGAGCCCAGACATATATCTTTTTGCCTCACCCCAGAACTATCAGTTGGACAAATTCTGCACAAGAATTCATCACAAAAACGCTTGGAAAGTGGATGCTCTATCATTCAGCTGGAAAAAACTATCAGTTATGCTTTTCTCCCTCTGCCTCTACTCTCCAAAGTCCTACTAAAAGTCAGAAAGGACAAACCAAAAATGATTCTGATTGCTCCAGACTGGCCTCGCCAACACCGGTACCCACTCCTGCGCAATGTGTCACAGCTTCCTCCGTGACACCTGCCTCAGACACCTTACCTACTGTCTCAGCAGAACTACCAAATTCTGCACACACAGATCCAAACTTTGAATCTTGTAGCATGGCTAATCAACTAATTTCACCCTTGACATCTCTCAGCAAACCTGTGATGGATGTCATTTTAGAGGCTAGAAGGCCTAGTACTATAAAATCTTATGCTGATAAATGGAAAAGATTCTGTGCCTGGAACCAATCACAAGGAATAAGCACAGCAATGCCCAATATTCTCCAGATTCTGCAATACTTAACTGAGATGCTTCACAAGGGCCTATCTTTTTCTTCCATAAAAATCCATGCCTCTGTCATTTCAGCTCATTACAACACAGAACCTCCCCTCTTCTCTCATCCTCTGCTAAAGCGGTGTCTCAGAGGGACCAAAAATTTAAGACCGAGGAAAGTACCAACTCCTGCATGGGACCTCAATTTTGTTTTGGACAAACTCACTCTTCCTCCTTTTGAGCCAGCTGCTACTGCGGACCTAAAATTTCTCTCTTGGAACACAGCTTTCCTTTTAGCAGTCACTTCATCTAGAAGGATTTCAGAATTACAGGCTCTTATGGCAGTGGAGCCTTTCATTATTTTTCATTCGGACAGGGTGGCTCTTAGGACCAAGCCATCTTTTATGCTAAGGTGGTATCCAGTGTGGCTCTTAATCAGACCATTCATCTGCCAACTTTATTTCCCAATCCACAGAACAAGGGTGAGCAGATTCTGCATTCATTGGATGTACACAGACAACTTAGATTCTACTTAAACAGGACAAAATCTCTAAGAAAATCTGAACAACTATTGGTGGCATTTGCTGCAGGGGCAGAGGGAAAGGCTATTTCAAAGCAGACTATTTCCAAATGGATAAGCCATTGTATTTGTTTCTGCTATATTCACCATGGTGAACCTATCCCCAAGAGGATCAGATCTCATTCCACCAGGGCTGCATCTACTTCTGCAGCCTTTCTCAGAGGGGTTCCTACCAGAGACATTCTAGAAACTGCTACTTGGAGCTCAGTTCATACATTCACCAAACAATACCAATTACCTCTCTTCTCTAAATCCAGACCCGGCTTTGCCACTGCTGTCCTGCAGGGCCTTATAGCTGCTCCTAATGCTGTATAAGTCCATCCTCCCAACCATAGCTTTGGGATTCTACCCAAATGTAATGACTGCAGCAGTGAAACACGAAGAACATAGTACAGTTGTGTACACTTACCATAAATGTAGATGTCCGAGTGTATTCACTGTTGCAGTCCTGGTTACCCACCCTCCAGCCCCCTGTTTTTCTCTTACTATACCTCTCCTTTCTTTTACTATGCTTAAAAGCCTTTTTGGTGTATTTGCTTTTGTTTGGAGGTATATTTTTTGTGTTTTAAATTATATATATGTATATATATATATATATATATGTATATATATATATATATAGTTTGCTCCCCATTTGGGGGGGCACCTGACATCTGGGGCAAGAAAAACTGATGTACTGAATGGCATCGGCTGCATGTTTTATACCCCTGATGACCTGACGTCATGGAAGAAGGGACAGCAACCGACGCAAGACCCAAGACTTTGTTAATCAGGCCGACTGAGGGCAACCTGCCAGCAGATTACCCAAGTGTAATGATTGCAACAGTGAATACACTCGAACATCTACATTTATGGTAAGTGTACACAGCTGTACTTTCCTCCTCCCTGGGATCTTAATTTTGTTTTGGAGAAGTTGACTCAGGCTCCTTTTGAGCCTACTGCTTCAACTTCCTTCCAACATTGCTTCTGGAAGACTGTTCTTTTGTTGCCTCTTACTTCTGCCAGATGGTTGTCTTGAGTTACAGGCCCTTATGGCTTGTCCTCCTTTTTTTGATCTTTCACGAGGACAGTGTCTCCTTGCTCGCTAACACTTACTTAATGCCTAAAATGGTTAATGAACTATCACTTAATCACTCTGTTAGTCTGCCTACTTTTTTCCCTCTCTGCAAACTGAGAGTGAGAGGGTGCTGCATACTTTGGACATGTACAGGCAATGCAAGGTTTATTTGGATAAGACTAAGGCTATTAGAAAATCTGATCAGTTATTTGTTTCTTTTCATGCTAGATCTTTGGCACTTGCTGTGTCCAAGCAAGCTATTTCTTCTTGGATTTCTAAGGCTATTTTGTTTTGTTACACATTTCATGGCAAGAGTCTTCCCTCTTCAGTCAAGGCTCATTCTAATACAACTGTGGCTTCTTCTGGTGCTTTTTTCAAGGGCTTAAATGCTAATTCTGTTCTTAAAGCAGCCACCTGGACTTCTTTGCATACCTTTACCAGGCCCTACAAGTTGGATGGTATCTTTAGAGCTAGGCCTAGCTTTTCTAGTGCCATTCTTCATGGCTTTTTAGGGGACTGCAGTGCTCCTTCCTCTTCCTAGTTTCCTTTTGAGCTTTGGTACTCTGCCATATGTTGAGTACTTCAACAGTGAGCATAAGGACATAGTACAGTTGTGTAAAATCTTACCATAATTGTAGATGCCCTTGCCTTCACTAATGCAGTGTCCACTCCCTCCTTCCCTCCCCCTAGTACTTTGCCTTCCTAGATGTACAGATTGCCTCTTGCGTTCATTGGACTGGTGTTCCTACTGGGGCAATCATTTCTGACTAAGGTATGCCTGAATTATGCCCTACACTACTCAGGGGAGTGTTTGGGTGACGATTGGCATATCTTTAAATCAACAGTAGTCTTTGATAGACTGACCGGACATCGGACTTCAATGGCAGGGAATCCCATATGTTTTGAATACTGCAGCAGTGAAGGCAAGGACATCTACCGTTATGGTAAGGCTTTACAAAATTGTACTTTCTTCTGAATGCTAGATGGCATATTGAGTAGAATGTACTTCTCTTTGGGTTGCAGTTTCCTGTAACCTTTCCGTACCTAATGGATCACATTTTATGCAAATGACATAGTCATATTTGATTAGGACTGGAAGAGTCTTTTACCCAAAGTCCAAGTTCTTTAGATTGTGAGAGATCAGTTGTGCTCACTGCAAGTACTGCTTAATGTAAATTGGGTATAGCAAGAGCAAAGTACTTTGGGTATGTCATTAGGTGAGAGGTAGCAAAACACCAAAATAAAAAGTAGTAAATGTCTGAAGCTGGTCTTATGTAGTCACTAAACATCTGGTCAAGGCTTTCTGGGGCTTATGGGATACTGTATTAAATGTATTCCAAATTTCAAAGAACTGACATGTACCCTGATAATTATCATACAAGCAAAGGCAGATGTATGTGTTAACTGCATGAGACAGAAAAATAATTTCTAGTCTTAAAAGCTGTATTGTGCTTGTCATGTCATTTCGTTTGCCCCAGCTTTCTCCATACAATTTATAGTTCAAACTGATACCTATGAGGGAGTCCTTAGGGCTGTTCTTTCACAAGTTCAAGTTTAGGAAGAAGCTTTCAGTTTCTTTCTGTGATGGAAAGCTATTTCTCTCAATGATGTAAATATGCCACAATTGAAAAGGAATGTTGTTGTTGTTGTTGTGTCTTTCGGCTTTTCCCGGTTAGGGGTCGCCACAGTGGAACTCCGGTCCGCTAATGATTGGTAGTTGATTTTTACGTGCCGAGTTACCAGCCCTGATGCACAACCTTCAACGAAGGTACGCCCATTCACGCATGTCTCCACGCAGAAGACGCTGTAGCTGAGAATCGAACCGGACAGCGTCTTACTGTGAGGTGACAATGCTGTAGATGTTAAATGGAATGTTAATATCTTTTTTTTAATAATAAACACCTTTATTAAGTTATCACTTATGACATAGGCAATCATACATTTATATAAATGAAAACAAACCATATTAACATAATCTTAGTTGCAAGCATTATACATCACAAACCATATTGACATGATTTTAGTTGCAAACATTATACATCACTTATAATCTACCCAGTCATTGTCAGTCAGTTAAATCCTGCCTTCTTTTAAACCCCACCCAATTCTTCTCCTGTATGTATTGATGTTCATCGTGTTTCACTGTCGCAGTCATTACAATTGGGTTAACCTGCTGGCAGGCTACCCGCAGTCGGCCTGAGTTCCAAAGTCTAGGTTCGGCTTCGGTTGCTGTCGCCTCCTCCCTGATGTCAGTGCGCCAGGGGTATAAAAGATGCAGCCGACGCCATTTTCTTCAGTCTTTATTGCTGCGCAGTGCCTGAAGCAAAAGCAGTTTGCAAGTGCCGGTCGGCCGACTCCTGAGATTTTCAAATTCGAATTTCAGATCCGAAGTCTTCATTAAAGCTAAGTACCCCATTGGGGAAAGTTTTTTCTTGCTCCAGACCGATGTCAGAAAAAGTTAATAATTGTATTTCTTGTGGGAAGCAAATACCTCAACAGGATTTTCATTCTTACTGTATTCCTTGCCTAGGCCCTGACCACGACATTGCTAGTTGTCGGTTTTGTGCTAGATTTAACCAACGCACTATTAAGCATCGGTACGATTTTGCATTTCATTATTTTGGCTGAAGATTTAACTATATAATGCCGTCAGAGCAACCGACTACTGGAATTTATAAAAAGCGCAAAGAAAAGGACAGGCACCCGAGGTCCAAAACCAACGACGAGGCTTCCGCTAGGCCTGTCGCTGGTTCGCCAGTTCTCAGTGAGGCGCTTTCGCAGCCCCTGATGCCCGCTACCTCAGAGCCACAGGCCGCTTCTGACTCCCACGTGGAGCTGACCAGGCCGCTGGAAGCTCAAGGTGTTGGACAATCGGAAACTATTCCCTCACATGGGTCCGGAGCCGCTGAGCAGGCATTGGCTTCTTAGGGTGTTTTCAGGCCTACACAGTTATATGTAAAATCAACTTCAGCTTCAAAGGCAAAGTCTAAAGCAGCTCTAAAGACAAAGAAACAAGTACAGCATTCTCCTGGACAGGCCTCCCTGCCTAAAAAACAGATGCTTAAAATGGCCGAAGACCTAATTACTTTGATCAGGGGTTCACATCCCCCTCCTGATAAGAGGCCTAGGCAAGAGATAGAATATGCATCTTCAGATCAGGTTTCCATTTCCTCTGATTCCTCTTCTGACCAGGAATATTCTCTTCCTCCCTATGAGGATTCTGATGCTGAAGAATCTATTCCTTCAGCCTCTCCTCCTGAGGATTACTCTTTTGGGGAAACCCTGCATACTATGAGGGAGCATTTCCACTGGGAGAGCCAAGATTACTCAGAATCCAAGAAAAGGCTCAGACACTTCCTTTTATTACCTCAGCACAGGCCCCTTGCTATTCCTCCTGTTTTAGACATTGTAGATGATGTATTTTCAGAGTCTGGACTGTCTCCTGAATCTTTGCCACCAGCTCCTGTTAAGCCAGACAGATACTACAGGGTTCCTGATTCACATAAATTTCTTTATAAAAACCCTGCTGCAGACCCAGAAACAATCTCTCAGGGTCCTAAAGGGGTCAAGGCGTCCACTGCAAAAAACCCTATACCCTCTGATAGGGATTCAAGAGCCCTGGACAGATGGGGGGAAAAGATTTATACTTCTGCTACCTTGGCTGTAAGAGCTTTAAATTGTCAATTTCATATGCTTAAATATCAGCAATGTCTATTGTCACTGCTTAAACATAAAATGTTGACAAATTCAGAATGTGCAGAAAACAAAGAAATGCAGGAATTATTGCATGCAGCAGAACAAGTAGGAAAGCATACTTTGCAATGTGGTTTTGATTCTCTAGAGGCCTCTTGCAGGGCCGCTGTTACAGGTTCTGTCATTAGGAGACATGCCTGGTTAAAAGAACAGAATCTGCCAGATCATGTTAAAGCAAAATTATTAGATGCTCCATTACAACATGATACCTTGTTTGGTGTTAAAGCAGAAGAGGTTTTGAAGAAAATGGAGGACAAAGCTAAATCTATGCAAACAGTCAAGGATTTCTTACAGGTACAGCCTCTCAGATTTAGCAGGAACTGGCCTGCAAATAATTGGTCCTTTCCAGTGTCAGACAGGCCACAAAGAGGTAGATACAGGTGCCCCAGAGGCAGGTCACAGCCCCAAGACTCATACAGGCCTAAACAATGGGGTGCTTCCACCTCCAAAAGCAGAGAAGAAAAATCACAGCTATACAGGAAACAGTCTCAATGACTTCCCCCTGCCAGCACCAAGCACTTATCTTCTGGCAGCACCTTTTGGGGGGGGGGGGGGGGGGGACTAGCACTTTTTGCTCAAAATTGGCATATGATCACCCAGGACAAATGGGTCTTAAATATCGTATCCCAGGGCTACAGGTTCCATTTTCACACCCTGCCAAGGCCAAACAATATGTCAGACCTGCCACGCAATCAATGGGCAGAGGCACAAAAACAAGTTTCATCCCTCATGGACATGAGGGCCATTCAGCAAGTACCACAGCAAGAGCAGGGACAAGGATTTTACTCAAGGCTATTCTTGGTGCCCAGAAAGGACAAAACCTGGAGACCAATATTGGACCTTTCCATCCTGAACACATTCCTGGACATTCCAAAATTCAAAATGTTAACTCTGCAGCAACTCCTGCCCATGCTGGGCAAGAAGGCTTGGCTTGTGACTTTAGACCTAAAAGAGGCATACCTGCATGTCCCAATCAGACAATCATGCAGAAGATAACGCAGATTTATAGCTGGCTCAATGCATTACCATTTCTCTGCACTGACCTTTGGCTTATCTACTGTGCCCAAGGTCTTCACAAAGTGCCTGGCACCAGTAATTGCTTATTGCAGACAAAAAGGAATTCAAATATATCCTTATTTGGACGACTACCTTATTCAAGCAGAGAACAAGGACACTCTACTACAGCATCTGGCATTTGTAAAAACATTACTAGCAGGCCTAGGGTACACAGTAAATGAAAAGAAATCAAAACTCGTACCCTCTCAAGAGATAATATTCCTGGGTGCAAGCTTAAATACAACTGCCCAGGTGGCTTATCTCACGCCAGACAAACACAGACAACTGACTACTTATTTCAAAATGTTGGCAACAAAAACCCAGTTATCTGCAAGAAAAATTCTGCAGGCTTTGGGCTTCATGGCATCCTGCATTCTGCTAATTCCTTATGCAAGACTGCATATGAGGAAACTTCAGTGGTATCTAAAAAGTGTTTGGACTCAACATTGCCACAGCCTGGAAACAATAATTACTCTCATTCCCTGCCTGCAACAGGAGTTTCAATGGTGGGCAAAAGCCTGTCACCACAACACGAGGCAGCCATTCACCTTACCCACAGCCAGGCAGACATTGACAACAGATGCATCAGATTATGCCTGGGGGGCACATATGGCAGGAAGATGTATTCAGGGCGCACGGTCCGCAAATCATATGCATCTACATATAAATCAAAAAGAGATGCTAGCAGTTCAAAATGCCCTGACAGCCTTCAGGGATCTAATTCATCCAGGACAGTTACTAATAAAGACAGACAATACCACAGTCATGTGGTACATAAACAAGCAGGGGGGCACACATTCCTACCCCCTCTGCAGACTAGCCATGAACTTGTGGGACACAGCATTGACTTACCAAGTACATCTGCAAGCACAATTCCTGCCAGGAAAGATAAATACTCTGGCAGACGAATTAAGCAGAAACCTAATGGATCCCCACGAGTGGAAATTGGATCCACAAGTCTTCAGCATGATAACAAAGAACTGGGGATGCCCGGACATAGACCTATTTGCCTCTCCTCACAATTGCCAACTACAAAGATTCTGCACAAGGACTTATCACAAGCAAGAATGGAAAGTGGATGCTCTATCCTTCAGCTGGAAAAACCTAACAGTATATGCCTTTCCTCCTCTGCCTCTCCTCCCCAAGGTACTCCTCAAGGTCAGACAAGAGAAGCCAAACATGATTCTGATTGCCCCAGACTGGCCCCGCCAGCACTGGTACCCAATCCTAAAGAGCTTGTCCCAATGCCCAGCTTGGACGCTACATCAAATTCCTCACTTATTGACTCAACAAGACAGTCAGATACTGCACAGCCAACTCAGGACCCTAAACCTGGCAGCATGGCGGATAATGTAGCCATTCAAGACACACCTCTTTCTAAAGCAGTTATGGATGTTATTTTGGAGGCCAGGAGGCCTAGCACCAGAAAAATCTTATGCAGAAAAATGGAAGAGATTCTGTGCTTGGAACCAGGCACAAGGTATTGACACGATTGTTCCAAATATTCCGCAGAGTTTGCAATACTTAACTGAGATGCTGGATAAAGGCCTTTCCTTCTCATCCATTAAAATTCATGCCTCTGCCATTTCAACTCATTACAATACAGAACCACCTATTTTTTCCTATCCATTACTAAGGCAGTACCCCAGAGGGGCCAAAAACATAAGATCCCCAAGGAGAGCACCAATACCTACATGGGACCTCAACGATGTCTTGGAAAAACTTACACTGCCTTCCTTTAAGCCAGCCTCTGCAGCTGATATAAAATTCTTATCCTGGAAAACAGCTCTGCTCCTAGCAATAACCTCCGCTAGACGAGTCTCAGAGTTACAGGCACTCATGGCTGTGGAGCCTTTTATCATTTTCCATCCTGACAGGGTTTCTCTGAGGACAAACCCTACATTTATGCCTAAGGTAGTGACCAGTGTGGCCCTTAACCAAACAATTCACTTGCCAACTTTTTACCCAAACCCACAGAATAAAGGTGAGAGACTTCTGCATTCTTTGGACATTCACAGACAGCTACGCTTCTACTTGGACAGAACCAAAGCTTTCAGAAAGACTGAACAACTTCTAGTAGCTTATGCTGCAGAATCACAAGGAAAGCCTGTCTCAAAGCAGACTATTTCAAAGTGGATAGGCCACTGCATTCGTTTCTGCTATTCACAGCATGGCAAATCAGTGCCTAAGGGCATTAGGCCACATTCCACCAGAACAGCAGCCACTTAAGCAGCCTTCCTCAGAGGAGTACCAACCAAAGACATCTTAGAGGCTGCAACTTGGAGTTCAGTGCATACTTTTACAAAGCACTATCACTTACCTCTCTATTCTAAATCCAGGGCAGGCCTTGCCACTGCAGTTCTGCAGGGCCTTTTAGCCTCTCCTAATCCTATTTAGCACCAGCCTCCTTACCATAGCTTTGGGATTCAACCCAATTGTAATGACTGCAACAGTGAAACACGAAGAACATAGTACAGTTGTGTACACATACCATAAATGTAGATGTTCGAGTGTATTCACTGTTGCAGTCCGGGTTACCCACCCGCCATCCCCCTTTTCTATAACTTCTCTTTCCTTCACTATATTCTAAAGCCTTTGTGGTGTATTTGCTTTTAGATGAAGGTAAAGTTTATGTTGCTAAAAGTGCATTTACATATATTTCTGTTTATTTGTATATTTATATATATTTTTGCTCCCCATTTGGGGGGCATCTGACATCTGGGGCAAGAAAAACTGAATAACATGGCGTCGGCTGCATGTTTTATACCCCTGATGACCTGATGTCATGGAAGAGGAGACAGCAACCGACGCAGGACCCAAGACTTTGTTATTCAGGCCAACTGAAGGCAACCTGCCAGCAGATTACCCAAATGTAATGACTGCAACAGTGAAAACACTTGAACATCTACATTTATGGTAAGTGTACACAACTGTACTTTTTGTTCATTGGGATGACCAGGTTTAGATCCCTGGAGCCTGTGGCACTGAGGGATTGGTATTTCTTTGTGCAGCATGTCCAACAGCTCTGGGTTTGACATGGCCTTGTATGTTAAGCAGAGATCGCCTCTGAGTACGCGATATGCGACAGAGTATAGTTGGAGTTTTTTTAGACGGTCAGCATAGGACATCTGCTTTAGGCTTGTGATTCTTTTATGGAGGTATTTTTGTGGCCTTTCCAGTTGTTGCAGATGTCTTGTAAGGTACATACTAAATGGGGGGTTGTACTCTATAATGGGTCTAATGAGGGATGAGTACAGTGGGGCAATGACCTCCTTTTTTTCCTGGATGAAAAGCCCTTAGTGATGAGGTGTGCCACATAGAAGGATTTCCTGACTGTTGTGGCGATGTGGTTATTGAAGGTGAGACCACTGTCCACCTGTGTCCCTAAGTCCCTTATCACACTTTCGGTGTTTAGTGTGCTGCCAATTATGTGGTAATTCATGGGTACATGTTTTTTTCCCAAAGGGGATACCTATACATTTCTTGGCATTGAGCTTGAGCCCATGGCTCTGGCACCAAGCATCTGTTTCTGTAAGGCCCTTTTGTAGAATATCCACATCATTAGGGGATGCAATAATGGCTCCCAGTTTGCAATCATCTGCGAACTTTGTTAGCTAGAGTCCCTTAGTGCTGGCCTGTACTTCAGAGAAGTAGATGCCAAACAAGAGCGGTCCCAGGACTGAACCCTGAGGTACTCCACTTGTCACTTGTCTGGAGCTGGATTTTGAGTCGGCTAGTTTTACAGTGTGAGTTCTATCAGTAAACTGGTTGGCAACCCATCGAGTGACGTAGGGATTAATGCCCAGCTTGGTAAGTTTGTCTATGATTCCAGAGTGGGGGATGGTGTCGAAGGCCTTGACGAGGTCCTTAAATGTGTAGTTCTGAAATACCCCTTCATATCAGTTAATCCCAATCTGCCTTGTTCTATTGGAAGAATCAGTTTATCCCACTTGACTCTTGCCATCTTCCCCTCCCAGATAAAATCCTTCAGCTCTTTATTAATTGCTATCCACAACTTCTCCACGGGTTGATAAAAGTATGCGTGACCTGTGTATAAGACTAAAGGGATTAAAAACATTTTAACTGCTTGTATCTTACTATCCATATCCAAACAACAGAGCTTCCACTTTCTCAGTTTTTGTATTATCTTTTGTTTAGTCTTTTTCCACATATCCTTAGCTGCCACACCGGAATCATTTTAAACAATACTTCAAAGTGCTTCATTTTATAATGTCCTTATAAATATGGGTATTGCTGGACCAATTGGTGTGTGAGTACATAATTTACAGCTATTACCTTTGTTTTACCGTCATTAATTTTGTATCCCAAAAAGATTTAAAACTGTCTCAAAATGTTCCACAATACTGTGTCCTTTTCTGGTTTTATCAAGTATAAAATATCATCATGTGCAAATAGAGCCAGCTTCTCTTGACTACCATAACAATTATATCCTTGAAATTCTGAGAACCTTCTTTTCTTTGCAAATGGTTCTAAATATAATGCAAATAACAAAGGGGAAAGAAGACACCCATGTCTGATTCCTCTGCTCAAGTAGAAATTATTAGAGAAGAACCTACCCACTTTAATTTTCACCTCCAATCCCTCATATATCCTCCTACTCAACCTTATAATTTTATCAGGAAATGCAAATGCTTCCTTTGTCTTGCTCATAAAGTCCCAACTTACTCTGTCAAATGCTTTCTCTGCCTCCCTCTGGATCATCAATGTTCATGCCTTAAGCTCTTATTTGTTATACAGATCATTCCTTTTGGTGACCAACCATACATCCACTGATGTGGTTTTACCAGCATAAAGACAAAATGACAACCTAACTGGTTAGCCTTTTTCCTTAACCTTTCCATTTGACTGTGTGCCATCAGAAAGGACCTCTGCAAAGAAGTGCTGATGGCCTTTCTAGGGAACATTTCTTGACCGCTACAGTCTTTTTTCACAGAGCTTAGAATGAGATGGCCATGTAATGGTCCAGTAGCTTTTGTGGCCCTGTGTTTTAAAATCTATATGACCAGGGTTACCAAATTGTTTTTATTCTTTAAAAGGTTAACATGAAAGGTGGTTTCTTCATTTAGAATGCATGGAGATCAAGCAAATCCTTTAAAATGGGATGTGGTGAATACGTTTAGTAATAGAGAGCCTGATCAGAGAGCAAATGTCCTGGTGTGTGTCTTTCTCCTGTACCAAAAACCTAAGATTTTGCTAAACTAAAAGAGGCCTTTCCTGACTTGCTGAATACAAGACCTACAAAGGAAACCTGTTTCTTCTCAGAAGAGGAAAGAAAGTACTTAATCTGCAAATGGTCAGGAAACTCTGGAGGTTTGTTTGAGCTTATTCTGCTTGCCAAGTACTGAAAGGAACTGCTTTATTACTGAGTCCAGGCGTAGCATTAACCATTTCATGCTATTGAAAGTAATCAGGAGAATTTTGTGGGATTAACTTGTGGACTAAGAAACCCTCATAAATTGTAATCGGGTTGAGGAGTGCCTGTTTTTGTGTGTGACACTGCAGCAGGAAACAGTGTTTTTATGAACAGGCTGAAGTAACCATTCTGAATTTATTTTTCTCTTGTGTTTAACCAAGCCGAACTGTTATAAACTGGGTTTGTTCTTTCTTACTGACCACATCAGAATGAGTACCTGTTTTTAATGGTATAAACTTGTCATTTGGGTACATTTCCTTAAGGAAATGGACATCAGCTGTGCTATAATATTAAGCACTGACAGGCCTTTATTGTATGGTTTCTGATAAAGCACACGCACCATTTTATTATATCCTCTGCATTCTGTGTGTGTCCTGACAAAAATAAGATCTCCAGCAGCAGTGGTGATCCCACAAACACACAAATGTGTGTATATACAAATGTGTGTGTGTGTGTGTGTGTGTGTGTGTGTGTGTGTGTATATATATATATATATATATATATATATATATATATATATATATATATATATGGGTTCACTACATATGACCGAAAGTTCATATGACCGAAGCCCATTTGACTGAGACCAAATGACCGAAGGTTCATTTGACCGAAAAACCATATGACCGAAAACTCATTTGACCGAAAAACAGCACTGGCAGGTATATGCCCTGTTCCCTACTGTAGTGCAACCCTGGAGTGAGAATATAAAGTTAAGGGGGTGTGGGGGGCGTAGCCCGCCACATTTTGCAACCAGTTGTTACTGATGTTGTATGTTTTAATGCATTTTTAATGGATACACATGTATATAATAGTGCATAAACTGCAATTATGTGGGGGGCTATGGCCCCCACACACCCCCAATGTGGGGGGCTGTGCCCCCCACAGCCCCCCCTAACAATATATTCTAACTGCAGGGTCGTACTACAGTGGGGAACAGGGCATATATCTGCCAGTGCTGTTTTTCGGTCAAATGAGTTTTCGGTCATATGGGTTTTTGGTCAAATGAACTTTCGGTCATTTGGTCTCAGTCAAATGGGCTTCGGTCATATGAACTTTCGGTCATATGTAGTGAACCCATATATATACGTGTGTGTATTATACTCATATGTGTATATATATATATATATATATATATATATATATATATATAATATTGCATGTATAAATATATATATAGGCCATATATATATATACATATGAGTATATATATATATAAGTATATATATATACTCATATGTATATATATATATATATATATATATATATATATATATATATATATATATATATATATATATATATAATATTGCATGTATAAAATAAACCACCTAAAAACATGTCAGCACTATTCCAGTTATATTCACCTTTATTTGAAATCCATTAAGATCTGCAGACCATGGTTTCACTCAAATAAGCTTTTTCAGTGCATCATCTGATCTTATAGGTTCATAGGTTCATACTAGGCTATCTGCCCGAGCCTAGCCCATAGTTTTGTGGCTTATGCCACCCCTTTAGTATGGGGAACTATACCCATTATTTTGCTGTGCCTCTGTCGAGCAGTGACACTGAGGTAATCCCTGGGGTATATCTGCGATCTCCCATCCATTGGTCAAGATTTCTCTTGAACAAGGCCAGCGAGGTGCTCTGCCTCACATATACCGGGATTTTATTCCACAGCATAGGGAGTCTTTGGGTGATGAATCTATCCCTCCAGCACGTCCTATTAATAGCCGTGTCGAGGTTTAAGTCTCCCGCCCTTGTGGCTCTGACGGATCTAGATTTTTTGAGGTGAAGCATATTCATCAAATCTGGGTTTGACATGGCCTTGTATGTTAGGCAAAGGTCACCTCTGAGCAAGCGGTGGCGACTGAATAGAGCTGGAGTTCTTTCAGTCGGGCAGCATAGGACAGATGTTTGAGACCCTTTATCCTTTTGGTGAGGAACTTTTGTGGCCTCTCCAGCTGCTGCAAGTGTCGGGTCAGATACATTCCGAATGGGGCATTGTACTCAATCATTGGTCTGATGAGTGATGAGTATAGGGAGACTATGACCTCCCTTGATCTAGATGAGAATCCCTTCATGATAAGGTGGGCAATGTAGAAGGTCTTCCTAACTACTTTAGCTACATGGGTGTCGAATGACAGACTACTATCAACCCCAGGTCCCTGATAACTTCTTCTGTGCTCAGTGGATTGCCACCTATTTGGTAGCTAGGGGTAACCTTGTTTTTCCCGAAGGGTATGACTATGCATTTTTTGGCATTTAACTTTAGGCCATGGCTCTGGCACCAGTTATCCGTTTCTGTGAGACCCTTCTGAAGGATATCTGTGTCAGATGTGTTTTCTACTATGGCGCCCAGTTTGCA
Source organism: Protopterus annectens (assembly GCF_019279795.1). Taxonomy (NCBI): domain Eukaryota; kingdom Metazoa; phylum Chordata; order Ceratodontiformes; family Protopteridae; genus Protopterus; species Protopterus annectens. The sequence continues at coordinate 784,862,469 of NC_056744.1, forward strand.
GTCATCTGCAAACTTTGTCAGCCATAACCCTCCTGTGTTTGCTTGTACTTGGAAAAGTAGATGCCAAACAAGAGTGGGCCCAGGACTGAGCCCTGTGGTACACCACTTGTGACAGGCTTTGAGTCTGACATGGCGCCAGCAACTCTGACCCTGTGGGTTCTGTCACTCAGCCAGTTTGCAACCCATCTTGTGATGTATGGGTTAACATTTAAGCTGATGAGTTTTTCAATGATACCCGAGTGGGGTATTGTATCGAAGGCCTTCGCCAGATCGAGGTAGGCTGTATGGACTGCCTTTCCCTCATCAATGGCTTTGGTGACTGTTTGAAAAAGTCAACCAAGTTTAGAAGGCATGATCTGCCTTTGACAAAGCCAAACTGGGATGGATCCAAAGTCTGCAAATTCCCTATGTCTTTATTTATGAGGTCCATTATGATCCTCTCCATGGCTTTGCAGATAAGGCTTGTCAAGCTAATGGGCGGTAATTTCCATGGTCGGTGGAGGCACCGCCTTTGTGAAGTGGGACCACAGTTGCAGTGCGCCACTCCTGGAGTGCGTATCCAGAGGTAAGACTATGATTAAACAGCTGTCCTAGCTGTGGGTTTAATTCCTCGTTGAGTTCGTGGAGCACACAGCCGGGGACACCATCAGGTCCCATGGATGCTGTGTTTTTTGCTTTGGAGAGAGCAGTTCTCACTTGGGCGTTGGAGATGTTTGGGGGGGCTGCAATCGCTTGGTATAGATATCTCTCCTTTTGGGGGGGGGAGAAGTTTGCACTGAACCTGTCAGCCAGTATGTTGGCAATGTCTGTAGGATCAGTAATCTTCACATCATTTTGAACTAGTTCTGAGCATATCTGGTTTCCTCCCAGGTTTCTAACATAGCTAAAGAAGGCCTTATGATTGTCTTTTGAGTCTTTAGCTATTTTTCTCTCAAAATTTGCTTTGGATGATTTTATGAGAGCTCTTAGTTTTTTACTTATAGTGATCAAGGGTGTCTTACCTTTTAAGGATTTTGCTCTATCTTGTAGTAGCTTCCTCCTTTTGTTGTAGAGTTTGTTTATGGCTGGGGTCCACCAGACTGGACACTTGCCTTTGGTACAAAGAGTCTTTGTTTTGCTTGGGATTGCCTTATCCATGCAGTCCTGCAGGTTCTGGTAGAAGGCATTTGTAAGTGATTCAGCGGCTTGAGTACTGTTTTCCACCGGGGCTCGGGGGCCTTAAAGGAGACCACACTAGTCTTTAGAAGTGTGAAGTCGGCTTTCGAGAATTTCTTTACTGTGGTCTTTTTTATTTCAGGTGGGGGTGGGATGAGGACCTCCAGCGAGATTAGTTTGTGATCTGATCTCACCAGTGAGGGGTATACTTCCGGTGTTGAACATTGTGCTCCCATGTTCGTGATGATGAGATCAAGTATGTTTTCTCCTCTTGTGGGGATGGTGACTAGTTGTTCCATGGCATTTGAGTTTATGAATTCCAGGAACTTTTGGGCTAGGGTGTTTGGGCTTGAGTAGTGTTCCCAGTCTATATTAGGGTAATTGAAGTCACCTAGTATGATGGTGTTTGGTGATATATTTATCCCCTCTAGTGTTTTCAGGAAGGCCATGTGAGGTTCCTGAGTTTGTGAGGGTGGCCTGTAACATGCTACAATTTGCAGAGCAGTCTTGCCTATGGTTAATTGCACCTGGATGGTCTCCGATGCATCGTGCATTGCCACCAGTCTTGAGGTGTGGGTGTCCTTGATGAATATGGATACCCCCCCCTCCTTTCTTGGTATTGTCCGGATTTTGGGGCCGGAACGCATGATAAGAGGTAAAACCTGATAGTGCTGGGGCGCTCTCAGGAGCCTTGAACCAGGTTTCTGTCACTGCACAGACATCGATGTTCTCCATACTGAGAAGGGCCTCGAAAGTGCGTGCATTTTGAGATTTAGACTTCTGGCATTGAGCAGCATTACCCTTAGTTTTTTTTCCTTTTTGTGTTCTAGGGTGGTAGGTTTAGAATTTGAGCCTTGCCTAAAAGGCACTATGGGGTGGCAAGAGCCTTTGCCAATATCCGAATCCCAGGGTGACAGGTGCAAGCCGTCCCTTGCGCAGCGTGGCTTGTCCAGCATGTCATCCCAGGCAGACAGACATTGGATCCCCTTTGAATGACACCAGAGTTTAAGCCAATTGTTAAAGCTGATCATCTTATCTCTGTATTGTGGCATCATTCTTGGTGAAGGTAGGATACTGCTCAAGGTCAGGGTCATACCTGCCTGGGCTACATAATCAGAGAGCTCCTCAATGTCTCTTTTCATGTAGTCCAAGGAGGTACGTCTCAGGTCATTTACACCAGCGTGGACAATGACTGAGTCGTATTTGTACCTGCTGTTGAGAGACCTGAGTGCTTGCGTTATGTGGCGGATTCTAGCGCCCGACAGGCAGCTTACTGTGACCTTCTCCTTACTCGGAGAAGTAATATCAAAGGTTATATCAAACTGAGAAGTGTTTAAATGCCTTCACCAAAAGGATTCACCAAATGAAAAAGCATAGAAATGTCATGTGACCCATGTGAACATATATTTAAGGGATCTGTATGAAATTCACGTAAATCTTACATAAATTGATTAAATGTCTCCTTACAGTGTTCTAAACATTATAAAACAGACATATTCCAATGACCTTTTTGAAAATAATAATCAAAAAATGGCTTGTTAATGACTGGGAGGTACAGTGATGCAAGGTGTTTAATGTGCATGTGTTTAATTAGTATGGAACAAGAATTGTGGCAGGACTATCCATCTGGTTGATTCTAGATGTCATCACTGAAGTGAACCCCGACCCCATGTGGAAAATGGGGAAAAAGGAGATGTGGATGGATGAATTGAAACCATCAACTTGAAGTTAAAATACTGATCAAGTAATGAGATGTTGCTGACATCTAGTGCGTAAAATGTAATAACACTGAGAATGAATTAAGCAAAAACAGGAGGTGGAGGTACTTGGGAAGGGGAAAGAAAAAGTATTATTTAGAAGGAAAAATCAACACTTGTACTCAGTGGAGTAAATACAAATATATCTCTTCTCAGTATTTATTATTGTAGCATCAAATATTTTTTTAAATACAAAGAGTGGGTATGTGGGTGTGATATATATATATATATATATATATATATATATTAGATATATAAACACACACACACACACACACCATATAAGCTAATTAAATATGGTCATTTAGACCAGGAGTCCAAGTGAATAAATTGTCTTCAGATTTAGAATCTATATTTTTTTCTTTTTTATCCAAAACGAGATGTTTCCTTGACTCTGTTAATTCCACCCCTTCAAAGCGTCAGCACCTATAAAAGTAAAAATGGCATTAGTATATTCAACCTTATATCTACGTATGGCATTTCTTTCTGTTTTTTTGTTTATGTCACAATTGTGTAAAGATATACATGTTTAAATCAGTTTGACATTTAGCCCACATAAAATGCTCTGCATTGGGAATATCACCAACCCATGTTGTTTGAAAGATAGCTCAGAGAACAAATTTTACAGATTTTTGAAGTATTGACCAAACTAAAAAATTGACAATGTACACAATATACACAAAGAAAGCTTCACACAGGAGCCTTGGCAGTAAGGCTAGACTGAGTAGGTATGAATTTGTACATTTTGAAACCAGATAGATGTTGTTCCAGTGACTTTCCCTTTCCATAAAAAAAAAAAATAACAATAGGTTTAGAGAGAATTTCCCTATAAAAAGTCAGCATTAGTGAGTATATGCCAACATTAAGTATTTTTTTTTTCAATTTAAAGGTGCTAGATTCACATGTAGTCTGAGCTCTTATATTTTGCGCAGTGTTTATCTTGCCCTGTTCTGATTTATATTGAAGTGTCTGGGATTCAGGCAGTCCCTTAATTTCTTAGTGGCTTGAGTGATAGGGGCCTTCCTGCTGATTATATATACTGACTCTTAGATCATAAAATCCCCTGGGTAAACTACACTACACCAAATAGAATTCCTGGTGCAGTGGTGCAGGGGCAGTGTTTTTAGTGGTATGGGAGGGGAGGTTGTTGATCTAGATCTCTGTACAGTGAGGATAAGGGAATGTTCCCTTTTCCTCACTGTAGAGCGATCACGGAGTTAGTATGTATTAGTAATGGGGGTGTGGGGGGCACTGCCCCCCCTTGCATTAGTGAGTTTAGTTTGTTTTTTTTATTCTTCGGTGTAGTGTAGTTTCAGGAAAGTGCATTTTCGGATCAATGCACTTTTGCGAAACTGGACACGCAAAACTAAGTTTCACTAAAGTGTAATTTCGATGGGTCCAAGAAAACCCATATATATATATATATATATATATATATATATATATATATATATATATGTATATATGTATATCCCAAGAAGGATTTCATGTGCATGTTTCTTTTCAATTTTTAAAAGATGTTTTCTTGTTTTCACAGTCATATGTTTAAGGAGGAAGGGCAAGATTCAGCAGGTCAGAGTCCCTATAAAGTAATTACCTTTGATCCAACAAATCTCCAAGCAGCATTAAGAGTTTGAAACAGTACATTCATTTGCACATTAATGAATCAAGGCTTAGTTTCACTTTTAACCTCCAGTACATTTTCACAGTGGGATTTTATACATTTTATTTCATATATATTTTACTGAAAAGGCAAGTATAATGCAGCTTATGTTATTTGTATTGTTTAAACAATTATTTACAATCAAGTGTTTTTTGGTTTTTTTATTTTATTTTTTTTTTAATTTGGAAATACAGCAATATTTCTACAGCCAATTATAACTAATTCACAGATACCATAACAGCTAAAGTACTTTCTGCTTTCATTTATAGCAGGGTCAGTAAAGGTTTGCATTCGCAGTATGTGTAATATTCAGTCAGTGTATTTGACCACTGAATCTTAAGACTATAGACTAAAACTATATTATGTCATGATTTGCACAGCTTCCAGTTGTAATCCCATGGGCTATGGGTAATTAGGGGCAGCAAATGTGCCTATATATGATGCCATGTGTGATGATTGGATGTACTGTCAGCCATGCCAGGAGAAATACGGCAGTGGATTTGTAACCTATGCCAGCCCAGCTTGGTGGAATTTTGTAAATAATTATATGTCATTTGTATATCAGACTGATTTGTACAGATGCTTGTGTTGAAAATGTATTTGTGAGGTTTGTTTGTGTGAAAATGTATCGGGCAGCCACGGTGGTGCAGCGGTTAGCGTTGCTGCCTCACAGCAAGAGGTTCTCTGGTTCGATCCTCGGCTGGGGTTCCTTCTGTGCGGAGTCTGCATGTCCTCCCTGTGGTTGCGTGGGTTTCCTCCGGTTTCCTCCCACATCCCAAAGATAAGCTGTAGGTGGATTGGATACTCTAAATTGGCCCTAGGTGTGAGTGTGTGCATGTGTGTGCCTTCTGTGGAAGTTTCGGCGCCGGGCTGGCAACTCGACACTGTAAAACTCCACTGCCAATCATGAGCGGACAGGTGATCCGCTGTGGCGACCCCTAACCGGGAAAAGCCGAAAGAAGAAGAAGTTTGTGTGAAAATGTATCAACAGTGTGCCCTACTAAAAGGAAAATGAATGTATATGCATTATTGTAACTGTTTAAGTGTATACATTGTAACAGCATATACTGGAAGTGAAGAGGTTTGATCTTAATCCACCTGACTTTGAAAAATATTCTTGAAGTTAAATTACTTTATCGGTTAAGCCATAAAGATGTTATCCGACAGTTTTGAATGAGCCAGAGACTCAATGTATATGCTAGAAAATAGGTTGTAACTCCTGTAGGAAGAGTAGAAGTGTTTTATGACTTCCTGGAGATCTGAGCAAAGCTCTATCTGTGTATGGTAATGGGTCTACTTTATTTGCCCGAACTTCAATTTGCCCGAGACCAAATGATCGAAATTTCATTTGACCGACAAGTATTATTGGCAAGAAAATGGGATATGCCCCCTTCCCCACTGTAGTGCGACCCTGGAGTTAGAATATATAGTTAGGGGTGGTATATTGTTTAGTTTTGCTTGAATATTGCTTAGTACAACAGAAGTAAGTTGGGGGCTTCGCCCCCCACACCCCCCCTAACTATATATTCTAACTCCAGGGTCGCACTACAGTGGGGAAGGAGGCATATCCCATTTTCATGCCAATAATACTTGTCGGTCAAATGGGGTCGGGCAATTGGAAGTTCGGGCAAATGAAGTAGACCCATGGTAACACATAGATGCTAAAATCCTTTTTAAGCTTCTAATGTTGGTGATTTCATGGGAAACAGTCAGATGATCAGATGTGTGTGATGTCAGTCTGTAAGCCCAAAATAATGTTTAGATATTAGTAGGAGTTTTCTCTCAGCATTCTGTATTCTGTCTTGGATCTGACAACATGGACCACTCACCCACAACATCTTGCCTTGCGGTAGTAAGTAACTTAACTAGGGAAAGTAATTCTCTTTAGATTAGTCAGGAAAATATAGTGAGATTAGAAGTGCTGTCTAACTGTGTGACTCTTTCCAGCTGTGTTATTTTCAGTATTCATGTGACTGGAACTCTGGTGTTTACTGTAAATAGATATTTAGTATTTTCATGTTCTTTTATTATTTATTGTTAAATATATTTAAACTACTCATTGTGGCTGGTCCTTTTAGAAACATATTTAAATTTTGAGAGTATTTGCACATATTTGTTTGGTGTTAACTCTGGCCACTCCTGAAAGCTTTGCTGTTTGGTCAGCATTACCATTTGTATTAATATTAACTTTATTCAGTATAATTGGGTACCCTTTTAAGAGCCTTATAGTAACTGACTGGTGCCAGTGAAACTACCTTATAGCCTAGACAAAGTTGATAGAGCAGGCAATCTATGCCAGCCTTTCCCTGGTGTGTGTGTGTGTGTGTGTGTGTGTGTGTGTGTGTGTGTGTGTGTGTGTGTGTGTGTGTGTGTGTGTGTGTGTGTGTGTGTGTGTGTATCAGCTACTTGGGACAGGGACACATAGCTCTGGTTTCACAGAGAGGGTGCTGGAGGACTTGGCTTGGACACTCAGCTGAGGACCTAACCATACAGCTGTACCAGTGGGGAGTCTTATTGAGGACCTGGAGGGAGACAGGCAGAGAGATCCAGGTCCCAGACTGAGTGTGTTCCCTGTGTGCTCATAAGGGAAATTGTGCTTGATGCAGAGAGGTATGCATCTAGAAATACTGAGTGTATCTATTTGTATTCCAAGTCCTCTTCAAGCGAAATCTTGATGAATGGATGGGAAACAAAATTTTCTCCCCAGGACCACTCCATTGGCTCTACTTGATAGAGGCACTGAGAATTAATGACAGGCAGCACAATGCCAGGGCACTTCTATGGGCTAGGCTTGTAAAGGCCCCAGGGCTATTAGCCTAGTACACACCTATGAATCCTTTCCAGTGTCAGTGGTGGGGATTCAGGCTCCTTGATTACTGGCCCAGCATAGAGATGTCACACCTTGATCTGATCAGCTGTCAAAGTCTACAGCAGCATGTCTCAGTACTCTACATTCAAGAAAAAGACCAAAGCACTCTGTACCCCTTTTGGACTTGTCAGGTAGCAACCAAGAGTCTATATGTCTCTGTCATGCAGAAAAAAGGAAGACAACAGTTAAGGAATAACAACAAGACTCTAGTTTTTGTCCAAACTTTTGTTAGGTAGTTGTGCTGTCCTGTTTTGTTAATTCTCTGGTACACATTTCACACCCCTAGTTACAAATTTCCAAGGAAGCTATAATGTTTTATTTAGTTACGCATGCCAAATAAGAAGCAATTGCAGTAAATGTTTTGTTTAGATCGGTTTATTTTTTCAGGGACATGTCCTGTAAAGAGCTTCTCCTGTGATTTAGATTAGTGTTAGGCTGTTTATGACCCTGAAGGTGTTAAGGATGAGTTTTGGGAAGAGGGCATTCAGTCTGTCATATGAGAATAGTTTAAGGAGAAAGATGCCTGGAGTTAACTGTAGAACAAATTACAATTGCAGTGAAGAATGATAGACTTGGTCTTGGTTAAAATTTCTACATGTATAGTACACAAATTGAAATGTTGCCTTAAGCGTGTAATTGGATATCTTGATGTCAATGTCTTTAGCTTTAGGTTAGAGAGTAATTGTTTGTTTTTATGTATCACATTCCTCACCCAGAAATACCTTTCATTTTACACAACTTTTGTCAAAAATATTTCACATTTTGTTGTACTTTTTTAATAAAACATTTGAACATTGTCAGTTAAAACTATATAGGGACCAATTGAGAACAGACTTTTCAGTTTTAAGAACTAAGTGAATATTACTTTAGATTATTTAAAGGTCTGCTTGGCAATGACTATTACAGTCATATAAGAGAAGCATCACAAGTGAATGTGAAAGGCTGAATTCTGAAAAATGTTGCTCGACTTTAGCTAATAATAGCATACAGTTTTGCTTTTTTCCTCTTCCATTTGACTGTCTGCATTTTTTTGTAGTGCGGAAGATCATTCAGTCCCAGCTTTCTTTTCTTGTGGCCAAATGCAAGAACTGCCATTATGGATCCAAGTCATTCTGCAGAGTACCTACAGATGGACGAGAATGATATTCCCCGTAGTGAGACAGAAATAAGACAACTAAGGAAACAGTAAGTACTGAGGAAATATAACACACACTGTTTCATAAATATTATTGCCTTGCCCCTTCATTTTTCACTGGCTATTCACCAGTGTGATTTATGTAAGCATATAAATGTAGTAAAAGGACAGAATAATTGTGCCGTGATCTGACAGGTGTATATTCCACAAGTCCATTTTGTGGTCTGCACTCAGCTGCTGTTGCCAATTAGTTTACTTTTCAGTTGACTGTATTCCTGCATGCCCCTTGATAATTTCAGTCTTAACAGACCATAGTCTTCGGTGATAATATTCCTTAGGATAATATAGTACTGGGAGGGTACAATTTAACTGTATCGTTTAGGCAGCATGCTGACTCAGTGATTAAGATCTCTGATTCACAACTCCTAGATCTGACATTAATTTCTGAACTTCTATTCACTGTTTGTGCACTTAGCAAGTTATCCATCTGTCTACATGAACTCTGTCTGGTAACTGTAGTTTCCTGTCACCTCCCCAAAATATACTTGTTGATTCAGTATGTTAAGCTGTCCATACAATTTCCTTTGTGACGTCGGTTATGGCTTAAAAAGGTCTGAAAACCATTTTATTTTCTCACTTCAGTTAAACCAGTGGGATAGTTGAGATCCTATTTAAGCAAAAGTTTCTAAGTTGGGTACTATTTTGGATATCACTTAGAGGCGATCAGTTTTTATGTCAGTATAATGCAATGGTTTTAGTTTTTGTTTTGGCTTACTTCTTGGTTGATGTTACTTTTTTTACATTGCATGTTTCTATGTGTTGCATGCTTTCTTTCTGATGTGTATTTATTTATTTAGTTAACTGGGGAGATGCAGCTGGGATAGGAATTAGTCTGTCTTCAGTGGAGGCCTGTGGAGAAAAGCTCCGAAGTACACTAACATTGTTTGTCATACACACAGTAATAAATTACAGTAGATGATCATTGACAGAAGTTGACAGTTACATTTGTACAGTTTTGCAGTAAAAATAGTTTGAAATGGAAAGTATGTACCACCTTTATATGCTTGAAGGTAATTATGACAGATTAAAGAACTAGAGTTTTAAATGATTACTAATAATTCATATACCTTTATGAGAAAAATTATGTTATACAGTACTTTGAAATAACATTGATAGTTTTTTGGTAGCAGTAGTACTGGAATAGAACAGAATGTGCATACATTGTACAATCATAGATAAGAAATGCTTAAAGTTATATCAACATTTATATATATATATATATATATATATATATATATATATATATATATATATACAAATATAGAAATGATTGCATTATGCAGTTGTTTGAATAAGAGAAATAGTTTTCAGCATTAGCAGAAAGTGGCATTGCAGATTGTTGATAGCAAGAATGGGTTAAAGTATGAAGTAATGCAAAAGGTATAATGCTGCTTCTATGCAGGGGAAGTACAGGAGCATAGCTATGAGTTGTTAAAGTGCTGTTTTACTAGGGTCTTGAATCTATTTGGGTGATTTTCTTGTCTAATGCTATTAGAAATAAAGTCCCAGATTTTAGCCATGTAGTTTGAGTAAAGAGATTGTGGTAATGGTCAGGATTTACCCACAGAGTGTAGAGACCTTTTTGAGAAGTAAGGATGTTAAGTTGTCAATCTCGCCTTCATTCTTGCTTGATGGGTTCGGAGCCGATCCTCGGCACTTGCTAAGCTCGAGAGTCACTTTTACCAGCTCGAGGCAGCCCCATATCCCATGATGCAAGGCGGTAAGTACCCAGATCTCGTTTGCCGCTTCGCTGATGAGGTCCTCCTTTTACCAGCTCCTGGTAAGTGATTTGCTACTTTGCTATTTTAGCCCCTTTTAACAAAAAAACCCTTAATTGTTAGTTTTATATCAGTTTTAAACCTTTTCTGACAGAATTTCTCTGTCTCTTCTTATTTTTTTTAGTCAGACTTTCACCCATCCCATCCCCCCCCCCTGTTAGGGTGTGTGTGTGTGTTTACTAGTTATACCTTTTGGTATATTTAATTTAATTTCTTTGACTGGTGTGTGTGTCTGTGTGTTGTTACACCATGTCTAAAGAAAGGGTCTCAGGCTTTAAGAAGTGTGACTCGTGCTGTCAGAAAATGTCTCTGACAGACGGTCACACTTCTTGCCTGTACTGTCTGGGGCCTCTTCACCTGCAGGACTCCTGTGCTATATGTCATTCTTTCAGCCAGAGAGTCCTGCAGGAAAGAAGAAATAAGCTGATTTTGAGGGGCCTTCTTAAGCCGGAGGGCTCTCCGGCTAAGTCGGCTCCATCCAAGACTTCTAAGTCTTCCAAGGCCCAGGCTTCTGTGTCCAAGCCTGTGGCCTCGGCTCCGACTCATTCAGAGTCGAGATCGGCTCCGGCTGGAGCCGATTCTGGGTTAACTAAACCTTCGGCACCGATGGCTATCGGTGCCGATTGTGGTTCGACCACTTCGGTGTCGGCTCCAATCGGTTCCGACCACCATGTGGCTCAGGCATCGGTGTCGGCTCCAATCGGCTCCGACACCGTTACTTTTGTGGCTGTATCGGCTCCGGCTGGAGCCGATGCATCGAAGCTACCTGTCAGCTCCGATAAGTTGTCGGCTCCGACAGGTTCAATAGTTTCATCGGTTCCGATGGCTCCTTCGAGGAAGAGGTCTAGGTCTCCTTCCTTGGAGCCGATACTTTCGGCTCCGGCTTCACCTCTCCTCTCGGAACGGAGCCATCGGAGCCTATCTTCAAGGTCATCCAGGCTTTCTGACCATGATTTAGAGAGATTGGTCAGTAGATTACTTAAGTCACAGGCACTGGCCCAAATGTTACATAGTCCGTCTCAACAGACGGCTATTGGTCCACACCCCATTGCAGTTCCTCCTTCAACTCTACCCCAGAGCTTGGAGTTGGAGTCTTCGGGAATGGTCACTGCTACGGCTGAGGGACAGATACCCCCTTCTGTTCCTTCAGCCTCTACTCTTATCTCCTCTTCAAGACCTTCCTTAGAGGGATTCGGTGGCCGGGCTTCCATGGTCTCCTCCGAGGGGGTGAGTGGCATCGGACCCTTGTCCGAACCCGCTCTTCCCCTTGGAGCCTTGGTGAGCTCTGCTCCGACATCTGCCTCGGAGGCTTCCCTTTCGGTGGTCCCTGGAGTTCCTAGCTGTTCGGAACGGGTTCTCTCGGACCTTCCTGGGAGGGGAGCATTCGAGGTGATGAAGAGTGTGCTGGCCACGGGTATCAGCCAGCAGTCTGTTCCCTTAGCTCCTCCCTCTATAGTGCCTGTTGACATCTCTGCCACTTCTCTTGCTACAGGACCCAGAGATCCTCCGCCTCAGGTTTCCCCATTGGGAATATCCCCCTCTTCCGAGGATTCTCCTGATGTTTCGGGTGATCCTCCTAGGAAGAGGACCTGTAAGAGGAAACATGTAGACTCCCCGAGTCTATCACTTCAGATCCTGACTTAGATGAGTCAGAGGGATCCCCAAGATCCCCCTCTGAGGGTGTCTCCTTCTCAGACATCCTAGAACTCCTTAGACAGAGGGGAAACTGGCCCACCAATAATCCCTCTGAGGATGAGTCAGTATACCTGGAGGCGTTTGGATCTCAGCCCTCCACCTCCTGGGTGTCTCCGCCTTCGACCCCCTTATGCAGGTTATTGCCCGAAAGGCGTGGGCTGCTCCTGACTCTGTAGAGCCAGTCCCTAGGAGGCCTTCAAAATTTATTACTGCCCCGTGTGATAAGCAATTCCTCACTAAGGGTGTCCCGCTGATGCCATGGTGGTGGCTGCTGCCACCAAGAAGGAACTTGCAGATCCTTCCGTGCCGTCCATCCTCCTAATAAGGACTCTAGGACCATGGATAGGTGCGGTGGCGGATGTTTTCCTCAGCGACCTTTGCTATGCGTTCGCTGAATTACCTATGTCACTTCACCAGACTCCAAAGGGATATCCTTAAGGAGCTAGGTGATGTTGTACAGGATCCTACAGCTGCAGGGGCTCAGGAAAAATTGCTTCGCAGCTAGGAACCCTTAATTCCATTGCAAACTCCTCCATGCGGCTAATATCATATGCTGCTGATGGAGAGTAGGGCCGCAGGTACAGGTGTGGCTCTTAGACGCCAAGCCTGGATGCGGCTATGTGATTTTGCAGATCCCTTTAAGGCGTCCTTCACAAATTCTCCCTTTGATGGGTCAGCTTTGTTTGGCCCTCAAGTGAAGGAAACTTTGACCAGGTGTGAGCAGGACGGCAAGACTCTTTCTGCCGTAGGAGTCCGTTTTTCCACCCCTTCTAGACCTTACCCCAAAGGACAGAAAGGTGGCAAAATGTGGTTTCGCAAATCCCAAGGAGTCACGTTGGATTCACGTGGTCAGTTTACCCCTAGAGGCAGAGGGGGTAACAACAACAGACGCCGCTCTAGAGGCAGAGGGGTCCAAAAAACCAGGGAAACAGAGAGCCTCTCTCTGACAAGCCTTTTCAGCATCCCTGAGATGTTGCCCGGCTGTCCCTCCTTGGAGGCAGTCGGGGGAAGATTATCACTGTACCCAGAAGCCTGGCACTCCCTCACTCAAGACAGATGGGTACAGTCGATCATATCCAAGGGTTACATAATTCCTTTCGAGGAAAGTCCTTTCTACCCCTCAAATTCCCTTCCAGATGTACCACCCGGTCTAAGGGAAATTGCAGAGTTAGAAGTCTCAAAACTACTGCAAAAAAGAGCCATTCAGCCAGTTACAACAGACCATTCAGAGCCGGAATCTACTCAAGGTTCTTTTGGTCCCCAAAAGACGGAGACTGGAGACCAATATTGGATCTCAGCAGACTCAACAAGTCTGTGAGGAAGACAAGATTCCGAATGGTCACTCTTCAGTCAATTCTGCCCTTCTTACAGAAGGACAACTGGATGTGCTCAATAGATCTTCAGGATGCGTACTATCACATCAAAATTCACAGACGCTCCAGGAGATTTCTCCGCTTTCGGCTGGGGTCCAGTCATTTCCAGTTCAGAGCCCTGCCCTTTGGTCTCACTACAGCCCCCAGAGTGTTCACCAAATGCATGGCAGTGGTCACGGCTCACCTGAGACGTCAAGGATTCCAGGTGTTTCCGTATCTCGACGACTGGCTCCTTTCAGCCACCACCAGGCATCAGCTTATTCAAGCCAGGGATTACACAATAAAGCTTTGTGCTCTTTTGGGCATCTCGATCAACTTCGAAAAGTCATCCTTATCGCCCTGCCAGTCTATTACTTTCATAGGCGCAAACTTAAACACTGTTCGGATGTCAGCTACCCTTACAGATCAAAGAGTTTCAGACATTCAAAGTCATGTCAGGATCATTCTAGCCAACAAGAAAGTACAGGCCAGAATGGTTCTAAAGGTATTAGGCCTCATGGCTGCGGCCATTACTCTTCTTCCCTGGCTCGCTTCTACATGCCTTCTTCAGTGGATGCTGTTCACACAGTGGTCGTACCAACAACTTCCAATGCGTCACCAGATTCTGGTGACACAGACTTGCAAAGATCATCTTGCTTGGTGGATCACATCTCCCCAGGTTCACCAAGGCAGACACTTTGTACCCCCATCCCCGGTAGCCACTGTCACCACGGATGCCTCCCTGATCGGGTGGGGGTCATTATCAGGGCAGGATGGTTCATGGGGACGTGGCAGCCGTTCAAGTACCACCTGCACATAAATGTCCTGGAGATGAGAGCAGTGCTTTTAACGTTGCAAGCCCTCAGCGACTTTCTTCCCGTAGGGACAATTGCAGTCCACACAGACAACATGTCTGTAGTTTGGTATATCAACAAACAGGGCGGAACCAAGTCCTACCCCTTGTGTCGAGAAGCGCTCAGACTATGGCAATGGGCAATCTCCTCTCATCGGTTTCTGGTAGCAATGCATATCCCTGGGAAAACCAACATTGTAGCGGACAGATTGAGCAGAGCTATTCTCATGCCTCACGAGTGGTCTCTCAAGCAATCTTTAGCGGAAGAGATTTTTCTGGAATGGGGTCGTCCATGTTGCGATCCCCAAAACAGCAAATGCCCAGACTTCTTCTCTCTCTTCCCTCTTCCAGGCCATCCCCCCAGAGACGCTCTGACCCAGGATTGGCCCCAGGGACTTCTTTATGCCTTTCCTCCATTTCCTCTGATCCCTCAAGTTATCCAGAAAGCAACCGTTTTGAGAGCCAAATTGATTCTCATTGCTCCTTACTGGCCTCGACAAGTTTGGTTCCCGTTCCTCCATCGTCACCTTTTGGTGCAGCCGTGGCATCTGGACCCAGTGCCAGATCTTCTGATTCACCAATCCGGTCAGCTGCACCGGTCTATCCCTTCTCTCAACCTCACAGCATGGTTGCTCCACTTCCTTCCTTAGCCAGGCTTCCTTTGATCTCTAACCCTGTTAGAGACATCATAGTAGCTTCTTTAAAATCCTCTACCAGGAGGATTTATGCAAGCAAATGGAAACGTTTCTCTTATTGGGCTAATGCCAAGAATATTGATCCTTTCACTGCCCCTGTTCAGGCAGTCCTGGACTTCTTAGCAGAGATTTTTCATGCAGGCTCCTCTTCTTCCACAGTCAGAGTCCAATTGGCTGCTATCTCGAACTTTCATGTCGGGATTGCAGATCACAATATTATGTCCCATAGGCTTTGTAGGGCCTTCTTGAAAGGAATTTTCCTGCTAAAGCCTCCAATCAGGAATCCTCCTCCTCAATGGGATCTAAATTTAGTGCTGACATCCTTGATTCTTCCCCCCTTTGAGCCAGCTGTTTCTTGCTCCCTAAAATTTCTTTCTTGGAAAACTTTATTCCTAGTAGCTATTACATCGGCCAGGAGGGTGTCTGAACTTCATGCTCTATCGGTTCGACCCCCCTATTTGGTCTTTCACAAAGACAGAGTATCATTGAGAACTAATCCGACCTTTTTGCCTAAGGTCGCCTCAAAGACCAATTTGAATCAATCCATTGATCTCCCTGTATTTTTCCCAAACTATTCAGACAGAGCCGAACAAAAACTACATTATCTTGATGTCCATCGCCAACTCAGATATTATTTGGACAGAACTAAAAAATTTAGGAAATCTGATCAACTTTTTGTTTCCTATGCGGATAACAAGAAAGGCCTTCCTGTCTCTAAAGTGACCTTGTCTAGATGGCTTTCTTCGGTCATCTCTGAAATTTATCTGCTCAGGGGAAAACAGCTGTGCTCAAAACCTAAAGCACATTCAACTAGGAGCTTAGCTACTTCTACAGCTTTTCAAGCTAGACTTCCTTTAGACACTATTTGTGCAGCGGCCACTTGGGCCACTCCTCATACTTTTGTTTCCCATTACAAATTGGACTTGGCCTCCAGGGATAGAGCCAGTTTTGGCTCTACAGTCCTCAAGAGTCTGTTCCATTGAGACACCCAGGATAGAGGTGCTAGGGACGCGGTCCCATCAAGCAAGAATGAAGGCGAGATTG
The DNA here is from genome assembly GCF_019279795.1 of Protopterus annectens. Classification (NCBI taxonomy): domain Eukaryota; kingdom Metazoa; phylum Chordata; order Ceratodontiformes; family Protopteridae; genus Protopterus; species Protopterus annectens. The sequence continues at coordinate 784,878,525 of NC_056744.1, forward strand.
ACAACTTAACATTAAGAAGTTATGTACCTACCATAACGTTCCATGTTAGTTGTCTTCTCTTGCCTTCTTTCTTGCGACCCTCCCTCCTTCCCCCGAGCCTGGACAGACCTTGTTTCTCTAAGGAGTTATTATGCTGAAGACCATTCAGTCCTGGTCTTTCTTACATCCTGTAGGCTTTCTTTCTTTCTTCTTCCTTTGGGAAGTGTTTTATGCTTGGTGCTACTGCCCTTTGTCATCAAACGAGATCTGGGTACTTACCGCCTTGCATCATGGGATATGGGGCTGCCTCGAGCTGGTAAAAGTGACTCTCGAGCTTAGCAAGTGCCGAGTCAGAGCCGAGGATCGGCTCCGAACCCATCAAGCAAGAAAGAAGGCGAGAGAAGACAACTAACATGGAACGTTATGGTAGGTACATAACTTCTTATTCCATTATGTTGGGAGTTACAGAGCAGTTTTGAGGTTTTTTCAGAATTTTATGGGTAATCATTTGTGTTAGAGAAAGGTAATGTGGTAGTTTAGGCCACTGTAAATTATCAAGGGCAAGACAGTGGTGAGATCTGACTGTATAGTTAGTAGCAAATCTTGCTGTCTTATTGTCGCATTTTTCAAGCTTAGTTTGGAGAGACTGTTCCATTTTAGTGTAGACTGAGCAGGGCATATATATAGCAGCGAAGGTATAAGGAAAGTAGTGGCTATAGTTTTCCTGAAGTACCTACTATGATATAGAAGACCAAGTTTTGGTATGTTTTTTAATGGACTGAAGTATTTGCAAACTTAGTTGGTCCTCTACTGTGACACTAGTAATTCTGTGTGGGTTACAAGTCCTGTGGGAATGTTATTTGCTGAAGTGATGGGCAGGCTATTTTTGTGTGAGAAAAGAAATTTGGAATGAAAAGTAATGAGTTTGTTTTTTGTTGTTTGTTTAAGCAGGAGGTTAGAACTGTAACTCGACATAGGGGAAGACAGGCTTTCTGTGTTTTTATTTGCAGCTCACATAGGGTTTTTGCATTACAGATTAGTGTGGCATCTTCGGGTTATTGTATGAGGGAGACATTGTTTGTGAGTGTGAATAAGTCATTAATAGAAAAGGTATAAAAGTATGGGACCTAAAAGTTAATTTCATGGGACTTTTTTTTGCAGGTTATAGTTTATTGGAGAGGTAGCTTTGAAATCAGGAAAGGTGGTGTTGAAAACAGTTTTTAAAGGAGAGATTGGGTGGGATACAGTGTCAAAAGCTTTGGACAAATCAAGAAACAATGAGTAGGCTAGATTTCTAGTGTCTCTCTGGAGATTTACATGGTTAGGGAAGCTGAGGAGTGTAGTAATGGTGCTATGGTGTGGTCTTAAGCCATTTTGAGCTATAGAGAGAGAAAGTTATTGTATATTAAATGCCTAAGGAGTTGTAATTGGATGCATTTTCTCCAGTATTTTAAACAATGATAAGATAGCAGTGGGGCATTAGTAAATTCAGAGCAACTTCCTCCCTTATGCAATGCAATTATTATAGATCTTTTCCAGATATTGTGTAGATCTATTAAGCAAGATAGAAATAGGTGAGGCTGGAGGATCAGCGACTATATTAATGAATTTGGCTGGTAAATTACTTGCAGGTGGTGTAGTTGGTTTTAGGTCTCCAAAAAAGTTATTTGATGGTAGAGGTGGGAACTGGTCTGAGATGGAGTATTTGGATATGTGATTGAGACTGAGAGAAGAGGGAAAGCAGAAGAGATTTCTGGTTAGTAATAAGTGACAAGACTATCTATAAACTGTGTGTTAAACTGGTTAGAAATAGGGTCACTGGTATTGTGGGTGGTAGGTGCTTGCTTGACAGGGCAGCTTAGGTTAAGTAGATTATGTCTGGAAGACCAAAACCTTTTGGGACTATGATAGGTAACTTGAAGTGAGGTATTTTTATCAGTTCTTCTGATGTGTGTGTGTGTGTGTGTGTTTTCTGTTTTCTAAGAACGTTTGTGTTTTGTTGGACAGACATATGTACCGTCTGTGATGTGCATTAGTTCTTTATTGCTTTTTGATAGGCATGGTGTGAGGTTATGTTTGACCCTTTTATGTCTGATTGGAGCTACTTGATTTAACAAGTGTAGAAATGTGTCATTAGAATGAGATTGCTTCATTTAGGATAAGAGTTTTAATGGGTGCCACTTGCATATTATAATAAGTATGTCACTTATCTGGTTTATACTTTTGGATTAATCTGATGCGAGGGTCCAGTCAAGGGTAGATAGCACATTAGAAGATTTGCTGTATCTGGTAGGTACAGTTATAAGTTGAGTGAAGTTATATAGGTCTAGAACACAAGTCATCTCCCAGGCCCATGCTTACACTTACAAGGGTATGAGAACTTGTCAGAGATTTGGGATGCATGGCTAGGCTTAAAAAAGCCCTTGTGGTTGTTAGCCTAGTAAACACCTGTGAACCTATGAGTAGGATGGGTAACTGAGATGGATAACCAGTCTTCATTTACATCTCCTAAAATTATGGTTTTAGGGTTTATGTTGGTAGAAACCTGGGATGAGAGGTTTTCTTCTATGGGATTATTATTACCTGGAGAAATGTAAGAAGCAACTAGGCAGATGCTATTGTGATTGTTCATTTTTAGGAGGGGAATGAGAAAAATCAGAACCATTGGGGGGGGGGGGGGCATGAGTGTATGGTGGCAACATTATTGTGCTTTTAGGTAATATGTCTTCATCCTTCTTGTTTAGTCAGCCTAGTCTTAAGGTAATGTAACCTGGTGAATAATTTCTTAATTCTTAGTGTTTGGTTTTAGCCAAGGTTCAGTTAAAACTGTGGAACCAGGAGTGTATATGTGCAAGCCATGCATGTAGTTGTGATATTTTGTTGCATATACCTTGACAGTGTATGTTTTGAAACAGAAGCCCTGAAGATGAGTGGGGGGGTTGGTTGTGTTATTAATTAGAAGGGGAGTGGAAGTATATTGAATGGGGTGCTTTGGGATTGGGTGTATGTCTCCTTAGTGTGTTAGAAACTGGAATAATCTTGGACAGAAGACTGGATATTTTTGTCTATATTTATGCTTTAATACAAGCTTTAGTAGGTTGGGTTTAGTTAAATAATATGTATTTTATATAGAAGGATGTGAAATTAAGGGAGGTAGTGAGGTGAGGTCCAGCGGATGACTAGAGTGAGAAAACAGGGTATGTGAAAATGAGAAATGTGTGTGTGAATTAAGTACGTTAGACTTTGGTATGTGATAAGTTCTAAGATAGGACAGGGACAGAAGAGAGAGAGAAAAGATTCTATTGCCGAGCAGCATGGGGATAGCCACGATTTGATTTTGTCAGCAATGTAGGGTAAAGGAGACATGGTATTGTTAATTTATGTAAGTGGTAAGTGTAGCGAGGGAAAAAGGAGCATGTTGATGATTAATTAGGAAAGGTAAAGCGTATTTGTGAAGTACAGTTTACGGAAAAGTGAGTGTTATGGTTGAAGGAAGTGAAATTGGATGACAGCTTAGAGAATTAGCATTAAGTATATATCAGTACTTGGAAACAGCTCTGATTTAAGTGTGGGAGTAGCAGAGTAAATAAGATTTATTGAAATCTATGACTGATGGCTAAGAAAAGGTAAAGGACTTAATAGAGATTGATTGGTTGGCGGTAAAGGAAAAGGGATAGATTGGTGTGGTAGGAAAATGGGAGTTACTGTAGGACCAGAGAAATAGCATAAATTATGTAGTCACCTAAATGTTATATTTATCTGGCCTCTTCTGGACACTGGAACAACCAACCCACCTACCTTCGTCCCTCCATAGGTGTCTTTTCCTAAAGGATCTGTGTGGTAGCTATGTTCAGGCTTGCTTTTTTGGATCTCTATCCCATTTGTTTCCTTTCTTATTGGGAAGTAGGTTAGTTAGTCCTTTACTCAATCTGGAAATGTGGCTGTAGTGCAAGGGGTTTTAATTTAGGGGAGGAGCACACCCTTGTGTGGAGATAGTTGCCATGCAGAATTGGCACCAAGCCAATCAGTCTAATGGTTGCCAGTGTCTGGACAGAAACCAGAAACATCTGAAATGACAGTTTGCATAACTTACATTTATTTCAAGTAAAGCTAGAGTAAATGGTCTTAATGTTTTTCCCATCTGCTGTTTCTTTACTTGTTTCCTCATAAGTAGTACCATATTTTGACAAGCCATTTGTTGTCCATCAGTACTTGACAAAATCCCGAGAGTCCTCTAAAAACAAATTATCATGCTACAAGTCTTTCAGATTTCTACTGATGTCTAGAATACAACTTCCTCTTCATTTGTTTTACGAAGTCATACATCTGCTAAAAAGTATCTCCAGGCTTTCTCTCGAAGTTGGTCATCTTTTCTTTTCTGTATGAATGACCTTGTTTTTGCTCCTGAGAGGGACATTTCTTCTTGTAAGTTTTGTTTTTATTTGTAGTTCTGTTTTATTCTTTTAGTACAAAGTTTGACTGCAAAGACTCTGAGAATCTGAGTTTTCTGTTTACCGTTCCATTTCTGTAAGTTCACTTTCTGGCGTCCAAGCTTTTTGTTTCTGCGAAGCACTAGTGGTTTGAAGACAGTTTCGTATAAAATCTTTAGCATCTTGTACTGTCTTTAAAAAAAGTTACTAACCTGACCAAGTCATGGGAGCTAGTCATGGTGATATGATCACACACAGAATAGGACAACTCTTTCAGGGCAATTTTTTTTAATTGGGCAAGTATGCAAAGTAGATTGTTGTACTACATAAGGAGAATACTCTTCTTCGTAAGATTCAGCAGTCTTAAAGGTGATTACATTAATTTAGGAGGTATGGAGGATGTGCCCCCACACACAGAAAACAAATGCCCAAGAGCTTTATGAAAATGCAATTTTTACTCTGCTTCAAAAAAATAAAAAGATAATTTACACTGTTGTCCTCTGTACTCATTCTGTAATGCAGTTGCAATTGTCACTTGTGATTCAATACTGTTCTATTTCTAAAGTGTTATAGTAAATTCAGACAGCATTGTGCATCACTCTAAAATACTGGTGTTTATATTTCTGGCAAATTTATTATTTTTACTAGAAATGCAGAATAATTCCAATATTTTTTTCTGTCAGCATGTTTTATTTGTGTTGAATGCAAATTACTCCCCAATTTGTTTCTCTGACCTGCTAACAAAGCTTGAAGGACATAATTGCTTGAATATGCAAGTCTGTTTTTATGTGAGGCATTCAGTTTATCTTGATTTGCAGTGATTACTGAGACTGCATCTTTGAAGAGTTCTGTTGTGTAACTGAGTTGTAATGGGTGGCCATAAGTTGGGTGCATATATTCCTTGTAAAAATACCATTGTGAGTTGTATACACTTGCTACAAGTGGATTACACCACGTAAAACATCCCAAAGTGCTGTGTAAGAACCACAAGAACACCCACAGATGCACCTGCATGGAAAATCTTTACTTCAGCTTACCTTCTGTCCATCCTACAGTGCCCCATCCGCACTTAAAAGCCATCTATTTCCTCGGTAATTGCACAGCTGTTTGCCAAGACAGCACACACCATTGACACCTTTAGACTTCAACAAAACGTAAGGGACAATCCTAGAGTCTAAAATTCTGACTGAAAGAAACTTGTCCTGATACCTCCCAATTGTCACCACCCACTTACCACATCATCTTCAACCCTACTCCTGGTTTCAGTTTATAGGTTCATAGGTAGGTACTGGGCTATCTGCCCGAAGGCATATATTAGCCCAGCCATGTTGTGCGGTATTCACAGCCCCTGTGGTTAGTTCCCTAGGCCCTTGATCTAGCAGCTAGTACCCTTGGCCCCTATCTAGTAGAGCTGTTGGTATGATCCCTGGTGTGAACTTTCTGTTACCCATCCACTCGTCAAGGTTCCTCTTGAAGAGTGATAGTGAGGGGCTCTGTCTTATGTAGATCGGGACGTTGTTCCATAGCAAGGGAAGTCTTTGTGAAGGGAATCTATCCCTCCAGCATGTTCTATTCATTGTTGTGCTGAGGTTTATATCCCTAGAGCGTGTAGCTCGAGTAGATTTGGTTTTGCTAAGATGGAGCATGTTCAACAGTTCTGGGTTGAACATGGCTCTGTATGTTAGACAGAGATCGCCTCTGAGAAGGCAGTATGCAACAGAGAAAAGCCTTAGTTTTTTCAATCGTGCTGCATAGGGCAACTGTTTGAGGCCAGTAATCCTCTTAGTGAGGTATCTCTGTGGTCTCTCCAGCTGCTGGAGATGCCTAGCCAGGTACATTCCAATTGGTGCATTGTACTCAATAATGGGTCTGATGAGGGAAGAGGAGAGGGGCACCACTACATCCCTAGATCTTGATGCGAACCCTTTCGTGATCAGATGGGTCACATAGAAGGATTTTCTAACCACCTTGGCAACATGGTTATCAAAGGAAAGCTGACTATCTACTTGGGTCCCTAGATCCCTTATTACTTCTTCAGATTTCAGGGGGTTACCTTCTATGTGGTAATTAGAGGGTACTCTGTTTTTACCAAAGGGGATTACTATGCATTTTTTAGCATTTAGCTTGAGACCAAGGCTTTGACACCATGCATCAGTCTCATTAAGGCCCTTCTGGAGGATATCCATGTCGGCCGGAGACTCTGTTATAGCACCCAGTTTGCAGTCGTCTGCATACTTGGTCAGCCAAAACCTTTCAGTGCTTGCCTGTATTTCAGAGAAGTATATGCCAAACAGGAGGGGCCCCAGGACAGAGCCCTGAGGCACACCGCTTGTTACTGGTCTGGATTCGGGCATAGATCCCGCTACTCTTACTTTGTGGGATCTGTCTGAGAGCCAGTTTGCGATCCATCTTGTGACATAAGGGTTTATGCCCAGGTTGGTGAGTTTATCAATAATACCCGAATGGGGAATGGTGTCAAATGCTTTAGCAAGGTCAAGGTAAGCCGTGTGTATCTCCTTTCCCTTATCTATAGCCTGAGTAACTGTCTCAAAGAAGTCCACCAGGTTCAGGAGGCATGATCTGCCCTTGATGAAACCGAACTGTGTGGGGTCAAGTGTTTGGAGGTTCCCAATCTCTCCATTTATGAGTTCCATAATGATTCTTTCCATTGCCTTACAGGTCAGACTGGTCAGGCTTATTGGTCAGTAGTTCCCATGGTTGGTTGTGGGCCCACCCTTGTGCAGTGGAACCACCATTGCTGTGCGCCATTCTGTGGGCACATATCCTGTCGAGAGGCTGAGACTAAACAGGGTATTCAGATGTGGGGTTAATTCATTTTGGAGCTCGTGTATGACACAGCCCGGGACACCATCTGGTCCCATGGAGGCAGTGTTTTTAGCTTTAGATAGAGCCTTATTAACCAACGTACCAGTAATAATTGGAGTTACACAATCCCCTGGAATAGTAATAGGCCCTGTAGGTGGTGGTGGTGGGGGGGGGGGGATTTGCACTGAACCTGTCAGCCAAGATGTTGGCAATGTCAGTGGGGTCAGTGTATTTTGTTCCATTTTGTACTAGCTCAGAACAGACCTGAGCATTGCCATTTAGGTTTTTGACGTAACCATAGAAGGCCTTATGGTTATCCTTGGCATCCTTGGAAACTTTCTTTTCGAAATTGGTTTTAGTTGACTTGATGAGGGCCCTCAGTTTCTTACTAATGCTGATCAGGGATGATTTTTCTTCTTGAGATTTGGCCTTTTTTTGTATAAGTCTCCTCCTTTTATTGTATAGTTTGCTTATGGCCGGGGTCCACCAGACTGGTTTCTTCTTGCTTGGGGAAGGAGTCTTGGTTTTATTTGGGATAGCATGGTCCATGCAATCCTGAAGATGTATATAAAGTGC